>NC_057799.1:125479845-125802190 GCF_018294505.1 Triticum aestivum
GGTAAGTTACCAGCGTACCCCCACCGGTTTTGACACCACGACGTGGAGCTTCATTTCCGGCTGAGGGGTAGAAGCGGGATTTCGCGTGTCTGGGCTGCGGGAGCGATTTCAGATGAGGAGGGAGTTCTCGCGCGCGTCCAAATTTCGGGATAACAAGGCGCGGCGCGGGTTGAAGAAGCGGGAGTTTCAAAGCAGGTGAGACAAAAGATACTCGAGCTTGAAAATTTCGGGATAACAAGGTGCGGATTCCTTGTTTGGCAGAACAAACTTAACGTGTAAAAAAACAATTCATACAAGACACAAGAGAGTCATGTCCCCTTTTACTATATTGCTATAGATGCCATTGAAAAAACTACAAGAAAAATGTAAAAAAAATCGGGAGAACAAGATTACCCTGCACAGTACCAAATCAATTCGCACTTCCCTCAACAACAACAAAAAACAAATCAATTCCCACCAAAGAAAGAGTAATGTCCCTTTTTATATGATTACAGATGCCATGATCTCGAATTTCAATTTTTGAATCCACATTATGTTGAATTCGAAAATATCGTTAGGTGACCTTGCGGTTTATAATTGATGTAGTCGTACATTTTGATCTTCCATCATACATGAACATTTTACTCCACCATGTGAACATATATATTGTCGTCTACCATATGGACTAAATTTGAATCAATTTTCCTTATTTGAATATGATTGTTGTCAAGTTATACAATAATTTAAATATTATCTTGATAACAAAAACATACATATAGCAGTAATCATATTTCACTATGAACTACATGTACCATACGCTCTCCAATTCAAATATTGTATCCATTTTATGTTGAATTCAAATCATAGTACATTATTGGTCTAGGTAGCGAGATGTTTGGGATAATCTAAACCCTGTTTTCATACGTATAATTTTTGGCTGAATCGGGACAAGTTTTGGTATAAGCCTCTTGCAAAACAGGAGATTCTCTCAACAAGCCTCGTGGTTCCGAGAGGGAACGTGTCACCTTACAGAGGCAACATAGAACTATATGAGTGCCTGTTAAATTTTGGAATTATTTCGGGTTCATTTGGCCTTTTTATACATTAATTGAGTTTCTGGACTTTTAATGTGCATAATCTAAATATGAATTGCATGCACATGCTCCGGTGCACCAATGTGGGTTGAAAAATCACATGTGTGTCCTTGGTTGAATTTCTAGGTCCCATGGAAGAAATGAGAATGAAATTCAAACATCTGGGCGTCATGACTCGGCCGAGAACATCGAGAAACTTTGATTTTAAATTCATGTAAATCCAAAACTCGCCTAGAAATCATGAAAATTGGCATGGTGTCATGTCATGGCACTAACATGTTGTGGTAAAAATTGGGCCGATTTGGAAGCTCGTGGTTCTAAGAGGGAACGTGCCACCTTTGAGTGTGAAACGATATACGCTGCCCCCCCTTGAGTTTCTTAACAAAGGCAACATAGAACTACATTAGTGCCCTGTTAAATTTTGGAATTATTCCGGGTTCATTTGTCATTTTTTATACATTAATTGAGTTTCTGGTCATTTAATGTGCATAAGTCAAATTTGAACTACAAGCACATGCTCTCGTGCACCAAAGTTGGTTCAAAATTCACATTTGTGTCCTCGGGTGAATTTCTAGGTCCCATGCAAGAAATGAGAATAAAATTAAAACATCTGGGCATCGTGGCTCGGCTGAGAACATTGAGAAACTTGGTTTTAAAATTCTTGTAAATCCAAAACACGTCTGAAAATCATGAAACTTGGCATGGATGTCATGTCATGGTACTACCATGTTGTGGTAAAAAAATTGGCCGAATAGGAATAGATTTTGGTATAAGCTTCTTGCAAACCGAAGCTTCTCTCAAGAAGGCTCGTGGTTCTGAGAGGGAACGTGCCACATTTGAGTGCGAAACGATATATGTTGTCCCCCTTGAGTTTATTTACAAAGGCAACATAGAACTACATGAGTGCCCTGTTAAATTTTGGAATTATTCCGGCTTCGTTTGGCCTTATTTACACATTAATTGAGTTTTTGGTCATTTAATGTGCATAATTCAAATTTGAACTACAAGCACATGCTCCCGTGCACCAAAGTTGGTTGAAAAATCACATTTGTGTCCTCGGGTGAATTTCTACTCCCTCCTTCCATCTATATAGGTCCTAATGCATTTTTCGAGGCTAACTTTGACCAAAGTTAGAGCAATAATATATGACATGCAACTTACACAAAGCATACCTTCAAATTTGTATGTCAAAGGAGCTTCCAATAATATAATTTTCATAGTATACATCTCATGTGCTATTAATCTTGTCAATAGTCAAAGGCTGTCTTGAAAAACACATTAGGCCCTATATAGATGGAAGGAGGGAGTAGGTCCCATGCAAAAAATGAGAATAAAATTCAAACATCTGGGCATCGTGGCTCGGTCGAGAACATTGAGAAACATGGTTTTAAAATCATGAAACTTGGCATGGTGTCATGTCATGGTAGTACCATGCCGTGGTAAAAAAATTGGCCGAACAGGAACAAATTTTGGTATAAGCTTCTTGCAAATCGGAGCTTCTCTCAAGAAGGCTCGTGGTTCTGGGAGGGAACGTGTCACCTTTGTGTGCATAATTCAAATTTGAAATACAAGCACATGTTCCAATGCACCAAAGTTGGTTCAAAAATCACATGTGTGTCCTCGGGTAAATTTCTAGGTTCCATGCAAGAAATGGGAATGAAATTCAAAATTCTGGGCGTCGTGGCTGGGCTGGAAACATTGAGAAACTTAATTTTTTAATTCCTGTAAATCCAAAACACGCATGAAAATAATGAAACTTGGCTTGGTGCCATGACATGGCACCAACATGCTGTGGTAAATTTGCAGTCCGATTTGCGAAGGCGCACACATTAACAATCAACAGAGTCATTTTGGAACAAGTGTTGTCACGTTACAATCGGAAACACAAGTATTATTGAAACCATGGGCGTTCTACTTACTAGTACCATTTACGTGCCGCCACGCATCCCCATTTTTTATTAGCTAGGAGGCGCCGTGCAGGGTAGCTATTTGAGTACGAGAGGCGTGCGATCAGACCCCTGCGCGTGCTTATCGGGAGGAGAGCCCTTTGACCTCCATCTGCCGTCCACCTCTCTCCCAAGGTCTCCATTAATGGTGCCCGAGCCTCTGTTTAATGGCGTGGCTATGTCTCACTCGACTGAGATTTAAGAGAGAAAAAAGAAAATCTGAAAGCACGGATCTTGATGTAAGATCCGACGGACCTATATAGCATCTACTGCGACTTATAGCAAGACTGATGAATATATAAGGACGATTATTATTTTTTTATCAAAGAAGGGCTTGCCCCTTCCGATTTTCATTACTGAAAACCACCACAATTCACAAGAAGTTCAGCACAACTCGTTGAGAAACCACAATTCAAGGGGCGGAGGCACAAGGGGTAGTGGAGCACGGTGAGGTCCATCGAGACCTTAGAGAGCTCCATCATCGGGTCATGTTCGGTCTGCATGATCTCGCCCTCCTCGTGCACAACCATCTCTCGACTTGGGCCGGGGTATTACAAAGCTTTACCGTCACATATTTTATACTACTTCAAGGTGCATTAAATCAACACATGCAAGTATCAAAAGGAGAGTCATGACATGCATGCATGTTGTAATTAATGCATCGGTAAACGCAAATTATTGAAATATATCGAGTGCAGTGCTTTGATGTGTCACGTCAACTCGTACATCAACGAGAAGTTTGATTATCCTCTCCCTCGCGGACTTAACTGCACCTGCCTTTGGCTGTATGACAGGTTGGCCACACACCTGTCGGGCCCACCTGTCATACACGCAAAGGCAGGAGCGTCCCTTCCTCGCCCATGAGCGTGGTGGCTGGCAAGACTAGGAGAAGCTTTCGCTACACGCTCTCCCTCCCGCACACGGTGGACATGCAGCAATTCAATCGGTGTCAGATGGCCAGAAGCGTACTGTAGTACTCCTCCAGTGCAGTAGTACTCCATCATTGTTCGACTTCCCGAAGAGGCGAAGAGCCAAGCGCAGCCCGGACGCTCGTGTGGCAGTTTCATGTGTAGAGTAGTCTAGGATAGCGTGTACCGTGCCTGTAAGCTTAAAATCGTTGGGGTTGGCTCCATGCTATGTGGCCGTCTCGAAGTTTAAAAAAAAATTAAAATAGTCTTCTGGCCCTACCTAACACCCTGGTGATTGTAGTTTGCACGCTCATCTGGTCAAGACAGGAATATATTTTAATTTGTTTTTTTCGAAAAGGGGGGACTCCCCGGCCTCTGCATCAGAACGATGCATACGGCCACATATATTTTAATTTGTGGTGGGTAAATGTTAGAGGTTGCAGCAAATATATTGTACACTGCGGGTCTTTCAACCAAGTTTAGAGGCAAGCATGTGGGGCCAGTGCTATGATGTGTCGCTTCAACTCGTACAACGAGGAGAAGCTTGATTTTACTACACGCCTTCTCCCTCACCCATGCGCGCGGTTGCTCGCAAACGAGGACAGGCTTTTGCTTAGTAGTACTTCTACAACAAGCTATCCGTCCCGCTCGCGGTGGACGGACATGCAGCAGTGGATTCGACACTGTAGAAGCAGTAGTAGTAACATCATTGTTCGTCTTCTCGAAGAGGCGAAGAGCCAAGCGCAAACCGAACGTTGCAGTTGCAAACATTGGAGCACGCATATAGCCAGGCTCTTGCATGAGACAAAATTGCTATGTGAGCCCACTATTGTACTAGTAGGTACAACTACTTGCTAGTATAGCCCTGTAAACCAGAAAGGAGTATTTGCCCTTCTAGAGATTTCAACAAATGACTAGACTACACCGAGATGGAGTACATATGGAGCAAAATGAGTGAATCTGCACCGTAATTAAATACGTACTAGTTCTATCGTTTTCCTCTCCGAGGTGGACAATATTGAGTATACTGACTAGTCTCTTTTTGACACGCATTTACGTTTTTTACACAGTACAGACGCAAGCGCTCATATACACGCGCATACACTCACCCCTATGAACGCACACACATACGACACTATCATCTTGAAATTTACGAAGTCACCATAGGCACCTCGTCGTCGACAATGTAGGAAAATTATGAGGGGGGTCTCTCCAACAGTGTTCCTTGGCTCGCACCTAGCATCACGGTGGTCGAACTTGGAGTCATTCATCTAGTACACGTGGCATCTCAGATCTGGACACAAGGTGACGCGACCTCTCACTTCCTCCGCCATTTGAAGCGGCGCGCCAGTGGAGGGCTAGCATACTCCAATATTAGGTTGGCTCTATGTGATGTGGCAACTTCATATACTAACCGGATGCTGGCTATACTCCCTCTGTAAATAAATACATGGTGTATTGTTTTATTCCTATCAGCGATGTAACTTAATGTCTTTTTGCTACTTAATAGGATTACATGCAATGAACTAACCACCGCATGTGATGTTTGGTAGTCTCAAGTCATTGAAAGCATGCACGGGCACAGAGGGGGACACAGCTTCATTGACTTACTGCACCTGCCTTTGGGTGTATGACACGTGGGTCCAACGGGTGGCTGGCCAACCTATCATACAGCCAAAGACAGGTGCAGTAGAGGGGCAAGGAGTAGATGGCCAACACGCACGTGAATTCAATGCAGTCTGCACTTCTCATATAAAGGCTCCCGCCAGTCCAATCTACGAAATCCTACGCACCTACGCATCTAAGGGCAAGAGTGATCACTCCAATCGCAAGATCAGTTAACTAGAAGCTAGACCCATGGAGGCGATGAGCGCGAGCATTAGCCGGCTGTGCCAGATGGTCCACGACGCCGGCCTGCATCCTGGCACCGAGGAATGTCTCCAGGTAGTGCTTGAGGCCGCCAGGGCGAGGGGCCGCTTGGACGACAGCTTTGTCTCCTTGTTCGACGAGGTCCTCGTCGGCTTCCTCGACAAGTTCACCGTCGTGAAGAAGCTCGCGGACGACCTTGACGTACGCCTCCAGCCCACGCGCCCAGGCTCTGCGATGCCTGCCACCCTCAACAGCCTCTATGGTGACAACCTCTTCAACGCACTGGTGGCCCTGCGACTGCCCGCCGTCGCGCCGGAGAATGTCCACCTCAAGGTCGCGCTCGCCGCGCAGCGCCTGGCGCAGCAAGACACCATCGACATAATCACCCACGTCTACGCGCAAATCGTCCACAAGGACTACTACATGCAAGAGGAGGACGATAGGACGCTGGCCTTCTTGGACCGCAGGGCAACCTTGGACGGCATTGTTTAGAAGCACGTTGAGCTTGCCGCCAACGCCGCTGCTCCTCACACGTCGGTTGGTGACCCGGTGCACTAGGGCGTGAGGATGTCATTGATGGATCCGTATGTATCTTTATCTTTCCGTCAAATCCATGTAGTAGTATATGGTACTACTAGTAATTATCTTACCTTTCGCATCAACTTCATAATTTTCCTACGTACTCCATGCATGAACCTTGCCAGAACCAACCTTCTCATTACTCTAGGGAAAATCGTTATTTCTATCTATCGGTCGCCCCATGGAGCAGAACCAAATTTTACAAGTTACAAGTTCAAAAGGAAAAGCCTGCCATGTTCGCGTCGCACCCCCACACGGTTTGTCCGGCACGCCGCTCAAGGGGGAATGCGTGCTGTGTTGCATTTTCACTTACAAGTGGGACTGCAGTTGAGCAAACCGACTATCGGCAAACCCCCACCCCACCCACCGCGCGATGGCTGAGAAAACAGGAGGGAGAAGAGATGGCCGTAGCTAGCATGGACTCCAAGAAAATTGGTGTCGGATGGGACTCGTGTGGGTGGCGTGTGCCGTACTGCTAGACATGAATGCTAGTTATGGCCCATGCCACCCCACTATATCGAGGTGCTGGTTACTCCACTATATCGAGTACGTAGAACAAATTTCCTGGAGTCCGTGCTCGGCCCTCCTCTATCTCTCTTCTCAGCCAGCCAGCAGACGCGCGGAGCCCATCGTCTGTTTTCTCATATGTGGTCCCACATGTCAGTGAAAACGCAAGAGGACCCACTGAACCTGCACATCTTTCACCTCGACGTGCTGGTGATGAAAAACAAATCCAATAAAGATCTTCGGTGGACGCTTTTGCAGTTACTCAAGAGTAGTAAGATTCTATTTACAGTTTAACCCAAGATGCACATCACGTGGCTTCACCTACCACTCTATTTTCTTGCATGACACGACCTGGATGCTGGATGTCCCACGTGTCGGCAAAAGGAGGAAGAACTCGACCAAATCTTCCGGTTGTGCTCTCGGATTAGACTAGTTGTGCTAACTTAAAATTTTATTGTGTAGAATGGATGCAAGTTTTGGTATTGGGAAGAAGAGTACAATGATATATTGATAGAGCATAATTTAGTAGATGTTCTAGCACTTTTAGCTAGCATAGAGGCTAGAGATGAGACTAGTGCACTTGTTGATAGAATAGAGGCTAGACACGTCTACTTCTTTACACTCGAAGAAGAAAGAAGCACGCAAGATCGAGCCTCCGCAGATCAACAATGAATGCATCAAGAAGGCACTAATCCAACTTACAGGAGCAGCTATGGACGTTGGATATCTTCTAAAATGTATTCTTGTGGTTCTTGTTTTCTTTGGTCTTGCTTTTCTAGTCAAAATTTTGGTGATGTATTTCCATGTACCAAAAAATCAATGATGAAAAAAAGATATGTGTTTGCAATGAATAATGTACGCGGCCGGGATGCGGTCGCGCGTTCGGCGCACGACCACCGCATCTGAGAAATGGCCCGGACACGACCCCATTGCCCTACCCAAACGGACAGAATCCTGGCAAAACAGAGGTCCGTTTGGGGTCGTGCGTTGGAGTTGGCCTTACAAGTGGGACCGCAGTTGAGGAAACCGACTATCGGCAAACCCCCACCTCGCCCGCTGTGCGATAGCTGAGTTAGAGAAACGACTAGGTTGAAGAGATTGCTGTAGCACGGACTCCAAGAAATATGGTGTCAGATGGAAGTCGTGCTGCTGGTGTGTGCCGTACTCCTGGACGTGAATGCTTGTTCTGGCCCATGCCACCCTACTACTCCTAGTACTACTTATAGTAGTAGTATCGAGGATTCGAGGTGCTGGTTACGTACAGCGAACACATTAACATATGGCCCACCTCACACTGTGGCCAAATTTCCTGGAGTCTGTGCTAGGTTAAAAAGTGTTCTTTGTGAGGATGGGTGGCTGGTCTCAAGTTTAAAAATTATTGTATTACGTACGTAGACGTAGAGATAGTGCAACATGTGAAGCTAGTACAAATAGTGTACTATTGTTGATTGGCCTCATCCGATAACCTGTTGCAATGCACGTCCAATTATGTATTCGGAAAATATTTTTTTGCCTCGTCGCAGCACCCACTCAGAGAAGCGACTCGATAGCCATTCATAAATTTAGTAAGTTTATCACAGGCATATCATTTTATTACATAGAACAGGTCATCAACCCACAACAACAACGAGGATAGATTATAAATACTAAAGTTTTCATCACACAACAAATAACAAGCAATGAAATGAACTTCAACTCAACCAATCCTCGGCATTGGAAACGCTTGCTTTGAACCACAAGTGATTCTCTGGGAAGGGCCAGCTATTGTAAATCTCGAGGCCAACGCATGACTGATCATCTAGGCTGAAGCGGCCTACTATATCACGACCAGGGTAGGTAACCACCGAAATGTCCGATGTATAGATACAGTTGCTTCTCATAAATGGTAGTAACGTTGTGTCAACAGCAGCTAGATCGGCTTTCACCATCATTGGATAGTTTTGTCCAAGGAAGAGCGAGTTTACTCCAAGAGTACTAATAAATAACTTTGATGTGTCCCGTCAACTCGCAGAACGACGAGAAGCTTGCTTACTACGCCTTCTCCCTCGCCAACGCGTGCGCGGTGGCTCGTAGCACAAGGAGAAACTTTTGCTTACAAGCGGTGGACGTGCAGCAGTTCATTTGGTGTCAGATTGCCAGAAGTACTACTATAGTACCATCATTATTGTTCGACTTCCGGATGAGGAGAAGAGCCAAGCGCAAGGTCACCTACTAACCTAGTACAGTACTACTATAGCCAAAGCTGGTCCACCTTTTTAGAGCATGGTTAACAAATATAGGCGGCTCTTGCAGCGGCACATCATTTAGAGCAAGTACTCTCTTCGTAGGAACAAAGGAAGTGAAACAAAAGTTGGAGTGGATGCTAGATTGCCAATTAAAAGATGATTACATCGGAAAAAAATCCTATAGCATTCTATCCTATGAATCAAACGACCAATGTAGGAAAATTATGAGGGGGGTCTCTCCAACAGTGTTCCTGGGCTCGCACCTAACATCACGGTGGTCGAACTTGGAGTCATTCATCTAGTACACGTGGCATCTCAGATCTGGACACATGGTGACGCGACCTCTCACTTCCTCCGCCATTTGAAGCGGCGCGCCGGTGGAGGGCTTGCATACTCCAATATTAGGTTGGCTCTATGTGATGTGGCAACTTCATATACTAACAGATGCTGGCTATACTACTACGGTACTCACACTCCAAGAAGTGACTCGAAAACCATTCATAAATTGAGTCTATGACATGCATTCACAACTGAAATGTACCATTCATTAAATACAACAAGTCATCAACACACAACGACAACGAGGATACATGTTGGATTATAGATTATTTCCAACAAAACATTCTACCAAATACTAAAGTTTTCATCACACAACAAATAACAAGCAATGAAATGAACTTCAACTCAACCAATCCTCGGTGTTGGAAATGCTTGCTTTGAACCATAGGTGCTCTGGGAAGGGCCAACTATTGTCAATATCGAGAGCAATGCAGGACTGATCATCCAGGCTGAAGCGGCATATATCAGGACTAGGGTAGGGAACCACCGAAATGTCCGAGGTATAAATACAATTGCTTCTCATAAATGGTAGTAACGTTGTGTCAACAGCAGCTGGATCGCCTTTCACCATCATTGGATAGTTTGGTCCAAGGAAGAGCGAGTTTGTTCCAAGACTATCAATACTGAACCAGGGAGAAGGTGTTTGCGCTAGCACACTAGTATCCGTCCTGGATACCATGCAACGGGTGTTGGAATAGGTCAGGAGAGGGCGACCATGGGAGACAACACCTGCTTCCTCAGTAGTAACAGTCTGAGTGCACTGTATACAGACAAGAAGAGGCGATCCATCGGAATTAGTTGCCAGGCGCCACTGAGTATATAAGTTCTGCTCCTCCTCATGCTCGTGATCATCACCATCGTCATCTCCCCCTTGCTTATAATTTTTTCAAGTATAGGTGGTGGAATGTTCACAGGACCTTGGAAACACAAGAAGAAGGTTAATTAGTAAAGGGAAACTTGCTAACCCGCATGCATGTGGATGAAACAATTATAATTACGGTGGAATACAAACGTACCGAAACTACGAGGATCCCATGCAAAAACAGTGCCACGAGTGGTGGCAGCAAACACAAGATCCTCGTATTCAATTGCATCACAGTACACATCCGTGTATAGAAACTGATTTTTGAGCAATATCCATCCAGTCGAACCACAAAGGACGGCAACAGGCTTGTCGAAGATAGCAACAACTTGATAGTTCTTGTAATTCCAAGAGCGGTTGGGAACTCGACAAATTGCTATCTTCAGTAGACGACAGTCACCATGATCGTATTTGAACGTACGTAGATCATCTGTGTGCTCAACCTCAAGGCACTCGGAGATTTTTGGAAGTGGAATCCGCTGACGAGTGTACACATTCACAAGTTCCCACTCGCAATTGTACCCAATATAAACAACCAAATCTCCATTTGTGCCAGCCCAGGACTTACCCTTAAGCGATGGCTGTTTTAGTTGCGACGCAAGATCCGAAGTGGCAGTTTTTTGAATAGAAATGCCTACCTCTGAAGAAACTGACAAGCTGCTCTGAAGAAAATGCCATGCGAATCTGAAGAAACTGCTAGCAAAAACGTTCACAAATGCCTTATCTCCCAGCTAAAGTTCATCAATTAATGCCCTCGGCTGCGACTCGTTGCATGCTGCTACGCGTACTAGCTGCGAGCGATTTTGAGTGCCCGCATGCAGCCGGCCGTAATTAAGGCAGCTAACTGATGCGAAAAAAGATGCGCTTTAATTGTTGCGGGCCTTTTAAATCTGTGGAATCATTATTGACAAGGAGGGAGATGATTCGAGTGCACTCGTTTGACCGTAAGGCCGGCGTGCGACGCAGCACGGACGGGACGGGACGGGACGACACAGTCAGAATTTCAGTTTCTCTAGTTTTCCACGGCAAGCTAGCGCGCTAAGCCATGCCTGCTTCATTATGCATTGAATTCCGATGACCGTCGCGCTACCTTCCGCTCATAAGTATTGTTTCTCGGCCTTCTATGGTGGCACCGTGACCAAACTCGCCCTATCCTCATAAGCCCCCACCGGCCTGACGTTGCTCGCCACTTATCCTCGCTCTCGCCACGTCCGCCATGCCCCCGCCCGTCCGCGATAGGCGTGGCCGGAGGCGGTCACCGCCGGAACTAGTGTTCGGTTTTTCACCGGAAGGCAGACGGAGGGAGGAGGCATTCTATCGGTCTTTAGATGGAAATGCAGAGATCGAGGACTTGTTGGAGCGCGACTGCCTGGCGGAGGAGCAGGAGTTGTTGGAGCGCGACCGCTTGGCGGATGAGCAGCGTATCACCGATTTGCGCCGCCAGCGGGACATGGAGCAGCAGCGCACCAACGCTCTGAGTCGCGAGCGGAGCGCCCGCACGTGGGCCGACTACATGGAGGCCGGTGCCCGACAAATAGCCCTGGAGGCTGTCGGGCATGCACGTGTTCGCGACGCCGATTTTTACTACCAGCTCGTCAAGTGGGTTTCCCGCTTAGAAGCCGAAGCTTCCGTGGACCACACCGGCATGGAAAGGGCCAACGCGCGCGAGCAACGCGCCCTATCGCACCTCTGGCAATTCCGAGGCAAGGCGGAGGACGCCGGTGCCGGCGTTTAGCGTCTACCGCAGATGGCGGCCGGCATCGTCTAGTTAGCTAAGAGTAAGTTAGTACTTGTACGCTACTAGAGTATTAGTGGAAGTAGATAGTTAACTTGGCTATGATGGTTGTCAACGCGGAAGTTCAGTACTCTATATGTGGATCAGACCTGTTACTTTGCTCTGAATGTTGAAATTTCCGTTTGAACATATGGAATGGGCCGTTATTTTTTTAAATGGGTTGTATTTGTCCTCCACGGGTTTAGAGGCTGACTTGTGGGCCTACCAAGTTGACGCGTACACAACCAGGAGATGATTGTACGTGGAGAGGATGACAGCAGGGACCCGCCAAGGTCATGGCAGTACGCAAGCAAAGTGCCTCCTTATTTCAATCCAATAAAAAAATGGCTCCTCGTAATGGATTTCTGACATCTGGGTCCCATGCCATTGTCAACGTAGTCACTAAACGAGAGAGTTGCACAACGAGCGGCTGACATCAGGGACCCAGCAGCTTGCCCAGTTATTTTTGTTTTGGGTTAATTTGATAAATGCCACTCCAAATCTGGTGTTTCTAAGAAATGCCATTGCAATTTCCAAACTTTGAAAAATGCCATTTCATGCCATCCCCAGTGGCATTTTTCGAAGTCTGGAGTGGCGTTTTTCAAAGTTTGCAAATTGCAGTGGCGTTTTCCAAAGTTTGCAAAAATTGCAGTGGCATTTTTATGAATCGCCATATTTGTTGTGGCATTTATCTAATTTGTTTTTGAGACGGAAGCAGGGTGTCAACTGGGCTGTGCGGGGCACTCTGGCATGTCTAGACAGCCTTCTCTTTTATGTTTACCACAGACCAGCCCAGTAGTTTTTTTTCTTTCTGAAAATGGCTAGCCT
The DNA here is from genome assembly GCF_018294505.1 of Triticum aestivum. Taxonomy (NCBI): domain Eukaryota; kingdom Viridiplantae; phylum Streptophyta; class Magnoliopsida; order Poales; family Poaceae; genus Triticum; species Triticum aestivum. The sequence goes on from NC_057799.1 coordinate 125,492,756, forward strand.
AGTTTTTTTGTGATTTGCCAAGTAAGTCGCTTTGTCAGGCCTATTGTGCTGCAAATCTTTCAAGACGAGGAGAGCTTCATTCGGCTGGACGAGAAAATGGCCTATCAGTAATGAGAAATGGGCTGTACATTTTTAAAACACATCAAACCGGCAATTACTTTCAAATTTCTTTTTTTCATTTCAAGATTTTAAATTGCATTAATTTTTATGCGTGGACAATTTGTTGGATTTTATATTGATATACATTTATTTTTAAAATCAGTTTGAATGTGACTCGAAATTTCGGGATTAAAAACAGTTCGGACCGCACCGAAATATGCAACATTTCGTATAATTTTGTAACCGTGGCCACAATATGGGCTGTAATGCTAACAAAAAGAATATGGGCTCCAAAAAAACCTTCAGAATTAGCAAATGGGCTGTAAATTATTAGAAATAATGGCAGATGGGTTGTATGCTGTTTTCCACAGATTTGAGGCTTTCCTAAAAAAAGGTTGACGCACAAGCAGTGACTGTTGGATGTCCATCCAACGGCCGTCGTGCTTCTTCAATCTCTGCTCTTCCTGCTCCAGCCGCTCAAACAAGCGCCGGCGGGACTGCCTGCTCCCTCCTTCCCGCGGCCGGCTGTGCTGCCGCGCAGGCTTCACCGCCCCATCGTACTCCCATCGCTGGCCTAGCCATCCCTCTACTCACCCACACCTGTCGTTATTCTCCGGCGACAGCAGACGAACCAGTAAACCCTCGTATAGTCGTACTCCCCTCCGCGTGGGAAACAACTGCCGAGTCTTCCCTGCCTCTGTTTCATTCCCTTCCTAGGCCTCGCCGTCGTCCACCGCCCTGGTGCTCCCGGCGCGGCCTGGTCAACGTGGTCAATGACCGACATGCATCTGAAGTGGACTGTACGTGGAGAGGCTGACAGCTGGGTCCACGGCCGCACGCAAGGAAATGCCTCCTTATTACGCGCAAAATAATGATTCCTCCACCTGACATCTAGGACCCACCGAAAGGGCCTCTGTATTTCACGAAAAAAATGTTACCGCCGCTGACAGCTCGGACCCACCAGCTATATCTTTGCACGCAAGGAAGTGCGTCCTTATTACTCACAAAAAAAATGAATACTCCCCCTGCTAGCTCGGACCCAGTATAGTGGCAGGCTGACTTGTGGGCCTACTAAGTTGACGGGGACGGAGGGCTTTGTCAACTTAGTCAATATGCACGATTCTTGCTCCAGTGACTGTATGCTGTCCATCCAACGGCGGTAGTGCTTCTTCAACCTCTGGTCTTGTTGCTCCAGCCGCCCAAAGCAGCGCCGGTCGTGCCGCATGCTCCTGCCTCCCGTGGCCGGCTATGCTGCCGTGGAGAACTCACCGCTGGCCAGGCCCTGCGGCGACGGTAGCCTCACACCGCAGCCGAACCAGTGAACCCTCGTACTCCTCTCCGCGCGGGCTTCCACTGCCGCGTCTTCCCCGGCTCCGCGTCATCCCCTTCCTAGGCCTCGCCGTCGTCCACCGCCCTGGTGCTCTCAGCGCGGCGTGGTCAACGTGGTCAAGGAACGGCTTCCATCGGACGTGGACTGTACATGGAGAGGCCGACAGCTGGATCCACAGCCGCAGCAAGGAAGTGCCTCCTTATTACGCGGAAAATAATTATTCCTCCACCTGACAGCGGGGACCCACCGGACGGGCCACCATATTTCGCAAAAAAAACGTTTCCCCCTGACTGCGGGGACCCATTAGCTACATCTTCGCACGCAAGGAAGTGCGTCCGGGCAACAAAAAAACGATTCGCCCCCTGACTGCTGGGACCCACCAGCTACATCTTCGCAGGCAAGGAAGTGCATGATAGTCGGGACCCACCTGGTCGAAGCGTACGTAGCATTGTCATTCTGGTCGCGAACGTGTACGTACATACTAGTCGATGTAGAGGCGCGCACGTGTCGTAGTAGAGGCGCGCACGTAGCATGTACACGTACTTACAGCGGCCAGTGTGCAAGAAAGAAAATACGACCACGTACGTACATACAGGCAGGGTCTCGAACGCCTACTCGCGCATACGTACGGCCAGGGCTCATGTACATGGCTGGGTCGGAACGGAGAAACAACGTCGTCGTCGTGTTCATGGGGAGCCAACCGGCTGGGTCGGAACGGAATGCGTCGTCGTGTTCATCGGGAGGGCTTGGACGGAACAGCCGATGGAAACGAGGCCTGGCGTAACGCAGAACGGAGGAAACGGCCTTGTGTTCGACCGGCCACATTTGAAACAGGATCCTGTTCATTGGGAGGGGTCTGGCGTACCGCAAAACGGAGGAGACAGACCTCCTACGGTCGAAACGGGGGTCCTGTTGATCGGGAGGCGTGTGGCGTACCGCAAAACGGAGGAAACGGACTTGTGTTGGAGCGCTACGGTCGAAATGGGGGTCCTGTTCATCGGGAGGGGTGTGGCGTACCGCAAAACGGGACTCCACGGGACACTGTTCATCTCCACCGCCAACCCCCTCCAGCCTCCACGGGCTATTGTTCATCCACCGTCGACCTCCTCCAGCCTCCACATGCGACTGTTCATCCACGGGCTCCTGTTCATCCAGCCTCCACCACGCGCTACTCCACCGGCTACTGTTCAACCAGCCCTCTCCACAGGCTCCTGTTCAACCACCCCTCCACGGGCTACTGTTCATCCAGCCCTCCACCGTCTACTGTTCATTCTGCCCTCCACGGGGTGGTCCTGTTCATCCTGCCCTCCACGGGGTCCTGTTCATCCAGCCCCAACCGTCGCGATCGATCGGGGTCCTGTTCATCCAGAGGCAACACCACGGGGTCCTGTTCATCCACCCCCACCGGGAACTATTCATCCAAACCCCCCCCCCCAGCAACGCTCACTGTTCATCCAAAGGCAGCATCGATCGGCTTCAGTTAGCAGCAGTAGTGAAGGAATCGCTCGATCGGGTTCAGTTAACAGCCATCGATTGATCGCTCGGGTTCAGTAACGCGTAGCCTGCAGTGCAATCGCTCGGGTTCAGTTAGAGCCCAACGCCTCGCTCGGGTTCAGTTAGAGCCAACGCCTCGCACACACGCGCGTACGTGTACGAGAAAAACGCGCATCGCTCGGCCCCCGACCTCCCACCGTAACCGGGAACTCCCCGAAATTTTCCTCGCCCTCGCTTCTACCACGGTTTTTTCTGCCATGGACGACCCAAAGAATGTCATGCAGCTGCGTCTCCGGCCCGCCCAGGACGAAAAGCCCATTTTCTGTCATGATTTTTTGTCATAGAAGTAGGAGCCCACCACATCTATGATGATACCGGGTTTTGTCACAATTATCGTCATAGAAGTGTCATATGTATGACAGAATTTTTTTTCGTTTGGCCCAAAATGTCACGGATGTGTCTTTTTTTGTAGTGATGTAACCATCGTCAAGGCAATCGATCATTGTTTGGTTCGAAACACGTTATCAGCCACGCTAGAATAGCCAACGAGAGCGAGAAAGGCAATAGAGAAATGAGGAGGGAGCACTCGCCGCCGGCAAAGATGACTGCCAAAGAGTTTGAGGAGCTTCCCCTCAATGGCCACAACTACCCTACATGGGCTATGGACATCAAGATCAGTCTTGCGTCCAGTGAGATAGCGCGTGCAATACAACCCCCGGAGACTCCTCTCCCGGCCGGGGTCACGCCGTTGACAGAACAACAGAACTATGTTGCTTTATTCATCATAAGGCACCATATTCATGCAGATCTCAAGTCTGAGTATTTACACGAGGAATCTCCTAGTACTCTGTTTCTGGCCCTCAAAACGAGGTATGAACAACAGAAGGCAGTAGTCCTGCCAGAAGCACTCCATGATTGCACTCATCTCCGTCTTCAGGATTTCAAGTCCATCGATGAGTACAATCATGTTGTTAGATATGTTCCAAACTGCACTTTTGTGAGAAGGAACCTACTGAGGGGGAGAAGATAGAGAAAACTTTGTCTACTATGCTCCCTTCAGATAGGATCCTCCAATAGCAATACCATGCTCGTAACTACACTGTCTATTCCGAGGTTATTCACATGTTACTTCGGGCTAAAAAGCATGATGAGCTACTCACTAAGAATGGCTCTCAGCGCCCAGTTGGGGCACAACCTTTACCTGAAGTCCATCTGAATGTTGCAAATAGACAAAAGTTTAATGGTACCTCTCGGGGTAAACAATCCAATTTCGAGCATAAGCGAAAGCGCAATGGGAACAGGAGATCTAGATACCATGGCAAGGGAAAAGGCACTTCAAAGCCCAGGTTTGATAAATCTATGCTTTGCAACAAGTGTGGATGCTACACGCATTCTACTGAAAAGTGCACAATGCCCAAGCATCTGGTTATGTTGTACCAGCAATCTCAGGGATGCAAAGCACCTCAAGGGAAAAGGTTTGAAGCCAACTTCAACCTTCATTCGGATAGCGCAAAAGGAGCTGGTGGTTCGCACGATGTTCCTCCTGGACCGAGAACGCCGTGGTTCCTTATCTGCCTGAGGATACTGCTGAAATGGAAAACACGTTGATTGAGTACACCGCAAACAACGTGTTTGGTGACTTCGACTAGTCCCTCAATCTCCTTAGTGATCTACTTAATTATGTCCATTTGTGATGATTATAATAAGAACATAAGTTTGTTGTTGTCTTTATATTGTATTGTATTAGCACATTTGATATAATAATGATTGTATTCTATATATTACTATGAGGTTTTTCTTATTGAAAATTATTTGTTTTATATAGTTTTCTATAGGGACAATCCGATGGAAGAGGAATTATGCCTTGTGGACAGTGGTACCACAAACTCCATACTGAGGGAAATGAAATATTTACAAACTCTGAAAAAGATGAATGGAGATATTCTAACTATCGCTGGACGCGATATAGTGATTGTTGGTACCGGACGTGCCATATTCTCCCTCCCAAGTGGTACACAAGTGACAATTGAGGATGCTTTATTGTATCTCGATTCTTCACATACCCTGATCAGTTATCGAGATATCCGTAAAAAAGGTTTTCACATTGAAACCCATGAAGACAACAAAGAGGAGTATCTACTCTTTACCAAAGATCACGGATATGGCAAAAAGGTACATGATAAAATTCCTTCGCTATCGTCTGGTTTGTACTATACGTACATCAAACTCGTAGAACATCTTGCATACAAAGTAATTTTTCAGAATGGTAACACATTCCAAACCTGGCATGATCGCCTAGGCCATCCCGGGACAGGGATGATGAGAAAAATTACTAGCAATTCCATTGGTCATAATTTGCTTGAGTCAAAATTTCCTCAATCTTCTGATTTTGTGTGCACATCTTGTGCCACGGGAAAGCTAATTTTGAGGCCCTCACACCTCAAAATACAAGCTGAACCATTTCAGTTCCTTGAACGTATTCAATGAGACATTTGTGGTCCCATTCAGCCATTATCTGGACCTTTCTGTTATTTCATGGTTCTGATTGACGCATCTACACGATGGTCACATGTGTGTCTTCTATCCACACGAAACCACGCATTTGCCAAGATAAGGAGGCAAGTCATTAAGTTGCAAGCCCATTATCCTGAAAGTCGAATTAGGTCAATTCGAATGGACAATGCTGCAGAATCCTCCTCACGTGCTGTCAATGATTATTGCATGGCTTTGGGGATTGAAGTTCAACACTCTGTTCCATATGTCCATACACAAAATGGTTTGGCTGAAGCATTGATTAAGAGGATCAAACTCATTCCAAGACCTTTGTTGATGAATTGCAACTTGCCAACCTCTTGTTCAGGTCACGCTATTTTACACGCTGCTGACTTGATACAATTGAGGCCAACTGCATATCACAGTTCTTCTCCTCTGGAATTGGTACATGGAAATCCTCCAAGCATTTCCCATCAGCGTAAGTTCGGATGTGCTGCATACATCCCGATCTCACCACCACAGCGGACATCTATGGTCCCACACAGGAAGTTGGGGATCTATGTGGGGTACAAATTGCCATCGATTATCAAGTACCTGGAACCCCTAGCTGGGGATCTATTCACAGCCCGTCACGCTGATTGCATATTTAATGAGGTACATTTTCTAGCATTAGGGGGAGATTTTTCAAGTACCAGAAAGAATGCCCGGAAATTGATTGGAATGCTCATGCCATTTCATCCTCTGATCCACGTACCCATGAGACCGAACTTCAAGTTTGGAAGATCATTAATTTGCAACATCCTGCAAATAATCTGCCAGATTCATTTACTGATCTAAAAGGTGTTACAAAATCCTTAAATCTGGCCAGAAAGAGTGGAGGTACCAATAAAACCCACTCAACTCCCTATTCCTAAATAGAGGGGGAGTAGTACAGCCTCTGACCTGGAGCATGCTTCTAGCAAGGATCAAAGGAAATCAAGGAGAAAAACCTCGGAGTCAGTACATGCAGGTCAACTCAACGTTGACAAACACCTGATGGGTAGTATACACCCAGTGGAAGGGCAACCTCCACAACCCAGCTCTAGTGTGCACAAACTGACTGGGACATCGGAACACCCAGACTCAATCGTATTAGGAAATCACGAAGAGTCACTAGGGGTGCAGGAAATTTCCATCAACTATGTTGATTCTGGAGAATCATTTGACCGTAAGACTACGACTGTAGACATATATTTTGCTGGAAAGATTGCAGATACCCTTCTCGCTGATCATGATCAAGGTCTATCATTGAGTGCCAAATGCGCTCCGACTGGCCTAAATGGAAGGATGCAATCCAAGCAGAAATTGCCTCGCTTAACAAAAGAAAGGCATTCACCGAAGCAATACCGACACCTCCTAGTGTTTACCCTGTGGGATTCAAATGGGGTTTTCTCCGGAAATGTAATGAGAACAATGAGATGGTGAGATACAAAGCAAGGCTCGTAGCACAAGGTTTCGCGTAGAAATCCGGCATTGATTTCACTGAAACATATTCTCCGGTAATGAGTGCAACCACTTTCCGATATCCTATATCATTGGCAGTGCAAAATCGTCTATCTATGCAGTTGATGGACGTCGTGACCGCATATCTTTACGGGGCACTAGATTCGGAAATATATATATGAAGGTTCCTGACGAAATCTCTATCCCTGCAAAACGCAACATGTATTGTGTAAAGCTGAATAAGTCATTATATGGCTTAAGGCAGTCGGACGGATGTGGTACAACCGACTGAGTGAGTTCCTTCTTCAGAAAGGTTACTCCAATAGTGTTGATTGCCCATGTGTCTTCATCAAGAAGTCCTCTACATGATTTTGCATCATTTCTGTGTATGTTGATGATCTCAACATCATCGGCAGCACAGCAGACATTGATGAAGCACGACATCACCTAAAGATGGAATTTGAGATGAAGGATTTGGGTAAAACCAAATTTTGCTTAGGTATTCAACTTGAGCACATTCCCTCTGGAATCATGGTACACCAATCTGCCTATATCCAGAAAATACTGGAGAAATTCAATATGGACAAATCCTATCCAACTAGAACTCCCATGGTGGTTCGATCTCTAGACGTAGAGAAAGATCCGTTCAGACCAAGGGATGATGGAGAAGAGGTGTTGGGACCTGAAGTTCCATACCTCAGTGCCGTTGGAGCGCTTATGTATCTTGCAAATTGCACAATACCAGATATTGCATTTGCAGTGAATCTACTTGCTAGACATAGCGCAGCTCCCACCAAACGTCATTGGTCTGGAGTGAAGAATATCTTTCGATATCTCCAAGGCACAAAGGATCTTGGTCTATTTTTTCAGTTCCAGAAAAATCAGGACTCCGATATGATTGGATATGCAGATGCCGGCTATTTGTTTGATCCCCATAATGCCAGATCACATACCGGTTTTGTGTTCCTACATGGTGGCACTGCTATATCATGGAAGTCTTCGAAACAGACTTTGGTGGCAACTTCTACCAATCATTCTGAAATAATTTCATTATTTGAAGCAACATGCGAATGTGTATGGCTTCGCAGAATGATAAACCAGATACAACAGTCATGTGGAATCGGTTCGATAGAATCACCAACCATTATATATGAAGATAATGCGACCTGTGTTGCACATATGCAAATAGGATACATCAAGAGTAATATCACTAAGCATCTTTCTCCTAAGTGGTTTTTCCCTCATGATCTTCAGCAAAGCGGGGAAATAAACGTCTTGCAAATTAAATCATGCGAAAATCTTGCTGATTTATTTACCAAATTCTACATTCCATAAATATGTTCATGGAATTGGTATGCAACGACTTCGGGACTTGCTAGCGTCAGGGGGAGTCTCTTCTTTAGGCATTCTTGTTCAAACATCACATTACACTATCTTTATTTGTGATTATATATTTCAGGATCTCATCAAAGATTTTATGAAGAACTTTTGAAGGAGAATCTTTTGAGATGATAGAGCTTCCCGGAGAATTGTGAAGATGATCCTACATGGTCAAGCGTAGATTAGGGGGGTGTTAAAAATAATTATGTAATTAGGGGGAAAATCTCCCCTTGCCCCGAACGGCCGTACGGTTGCTCTTGCAACAGACGCCTCTCTCTCGTCTGCCTGGAACCGACACATCCCTCCCAGGATCGTCGCGTCTCTCCGAGGGATATATAAGCTTCCTGTAACCATCGTCAAGGCAATCGATCATTGTTTGATTCGAAACATATTGCATGGCTTTGGGAATTAAAGTTCAACACTCTGTTCCATATGTCCATACACAAAATGGTTTGGCTGAATCATTGATTAAGAGGATCAAACTCATTGGAAGACCTTTGTTGATGAATTGCAACTTGCCAACCTCTTGTTGGGGTCACGCTGTTTTACACACTGCTGACTTGATACAATTGAGGCCAACTGCATATCACTTCCCCTCCTCCTAGTATTTCCCATCTGCGTAAGTTCAGATGTGCTACATACATCCCAATCTCACCACCACAGCGGACATCTATGGGCCCACACAGGAAGCTGGGATCTATGTGGGGTACAAATCACCGTCAATTATCAAGTACCCGGAACCCCTTACTAGGGATCTGTTCACAGCTTGTCACCCTGATTGCATATTTAATGAGGAACATTTTCCGGCATTAGGGGGAGATTCAAGTACCAGAAAGAATGCCTGGAAATTGATTGGAATGCTCATGCCATTTCATCCGCCGATCCACATACCCAAAAGACCGAACTTCAAGTTCGAAAGATCATTAATTTGCAACATCTTGCAAATAATCAGCCAGATTCATTTACTGATCTGAAAGGTGTTACAAAATACTTAAATCCCTCTAGAAATGCGCCCAAAAGAGTGGAGGTACAAATAAAAACCACTCAACTCCCTGTTCCTAAAAAGAGGGGGAGTAGTACGTACACTGACCCGGAGCACGCTTCTAGCAAGCAGCAAAGGAAAATCGAGGAGAAAAACCTCGGAGTCAGTAAATGCAGGTCAACTCAACGTTGACAAACACCTGATGGGTAGTATACACCCAGTGGAAGGGAAACCTCCACAACCCAACTTCAGTTTGCACACATATGGCTGGGACATCGGAACATCCGGACTCACGCGTATTGGGAAATCATGAAGAGTCACTAGGGGTGCAGGAAATTTCCATCAACTATGCTGATTCTTGAGAATCATTTGACCGTAAGACTACGACTGTCGACATGTATTTTGCTAAAAAGGTTGCAGATACCCTTCTCACTGATCATGATCCAAGGACCATCGTTGAGTGCCAAAAGCGCTCCAACTGACCTAAATGGAAGGATGCAATCCAAGCAGAAATTGCCTCGCTTAACAAAAGAAAGGTATTCACTGAAGCAATACCGACACCTCCTAGTGTTTTCGCTATGGGATTCAAATGGGTTTTTCTTTGGAAACGGAATGAGAACAATGAGGTGGTGAGATATAAAGCGTGGCTCGTAGCACAAGGTTTCACACAGTACCCGACATTGATTTCACTGAAACATATTCTCCAGTAATGAGTGGAACCACTTTCCGATATCTTATATCCTTGGCCGTGCAAAATCGTCTATCTATGCAGTTGATGGACGTCGTGACCGCATATCTTTACGGGTCACTAGATTCGGACATATACATGAAGGTTCCTGACGGAATCTCTGTCCCGAATGAAAATGCAAATCGCAACATGTATTGTGTAAAGATAAATATGTCATTATATGACTTAAGGCAGCCGGGACGGATGTGGTACAACTGACTCAGTGAGTTCCTTCTTCAGAAAGGATACTCCAATAGTAGTGATTTCCCATTTGTCTTCATCAAGAAGTCCTCTATAGGATTTTGCATCATTTCTATCAATCAAAATGGAGACAAGGAAAGGAATCGAGGCCCAGCCTGGTAGCGATGCCTCTCACGTGGATGGGAGTTACTTTTCTTTACACTGTAAGCGTTACGAAATGGACCCGCATTACCCTTTTCTTTTCTTTTGCAGCTAAGCTTAAAAGAAACATAGTAGTCTTTCAAGCCATTAGAAAACTCATTAAGTGCTCTGTTGAGTGACTGCCTATTGAGAAGCTTAGGTCATAAATTTCCAGCTAATTAGAATACAACCATGAAGGTGGGGTTCGAATGCCATACAACTATTTATTCTGTTACGTTGGTGATCTCAACATCACTGGCAACACACCAGACATTGATGAAGCATGCAGTCACCTAAAGATGGAATTTGAGACGAAGGATTTGGGTAAAACCAAATTTTGCTTAGGTATTCAACTTGAGCACCTTCCCTCAGGAATCATGGTACACCAAGCTTCCTATATCTAGAAAATATTGGAGAAAATCAATATGGACAAATCCTACCCACCTAAAAATCCTATGGTGGTTCATTCTCTAGACATAGAGAAAGAACCATTCAGGCCAAGGGATGATGGAGAAGAGGTGTTGGGACCTGAAGTTCCATACCTCAGTGCTGTTGGAGCGCTCATGTATCTTGCAAATTGCACAAGACCTGATATCGCATTTGCAGTGAATCTACTTGCTAGACACATCGCAGCTCCCACCAAACATCATTGGTCTGGAGTGAAGAATATCTTTCGATATCTCCAAGGCACAAAAGATCTTGGCCTATTTTTCCAGGTCCAGAGAAATCAGGACTCTAATATGATTGGATATGCAGATGTTCGCTATTTATCTGATCCCCATAATGCCAGATCACAGACCGGCTTTGTGTTCCTACATGGTGGTATTGCTATATCATGAAAGTCTCCGAAACAGACTCTGGTGGCAATGTCTCCCAATCATTATGAAATAATTTATTATTTGAAGGAACATGCGAATGTGTATGGCTTTGTAGAATGATAAACCACATACAACAGTCATGTAGAATTGGTTCGATAGAATCACCTACCATTATCTATGAAGATAATGCGTCCTGTGTTGCACATATGCAAACATGATACATCAAGAGTAATATCACTAAGCATATTTCTCGTAAGTGGTTTTCCCCCCATGATCTTGCAAATTCCGAAGCCGTCACATGCCAATTCCATGAACATGCTCTGGAATGTAGAAGTTGGTAAAGACTTGGTGAACAAATCATTCGCATGATTTGTGTTAGAGTAAAATGAGAGAGACAATGAATAGAAATGTAAAAGTGATTAGTGTGAACAGTTAACCCTTTATTGATAATGTACTGCTTATATACAATGAGAAAGGACACTACGGTTTGCTTGGGGTGCCTCCACGGGAGGCAACTACCATGTCGGTTCCCACATTTGTGGAACCACACATCTAATGAGGAGCAGGGATTATCCCCCTAATAACCGTTAGGGTTATTATTTTTGACACTCCCCCTAATCACCGCTTGTCATAAGAATCCATCATCTAAGTCTCCTTCAAAAACCCTGTGGGAAAAATACGAGGAGTAGTGTAGGATATGTTGCTAAAACTCCTGCAAACCCAATGGAAAAAATAAGAAAATGTTGCAACATACAATAGTTATCATCTCCTTTTAACTCAATATGTGAGAACTAAGTTTGGAGAACAATAAACATGTCATATACTTTCCTAAAAACCCCGGTGGGGAAAACTGAAAGTATGACATATGATCTCATGTTGATATTACCTCATTAAAAACCTTTATGAGAACCTATATAATAAACTCATGAAGGAAAAAAAGAGTAGAATATGATGCATTGAACAAGAACAATTTAGGAAGATACTCCTCCTCATTATTGCAAATTCGAAGCTGTCACATACCAATTCCATGAATATATTTCTGGAATATAGAAGTTGATAGAGACTTGATGAACAAATCAGTCACATGATTTGACTTGCAAGATATGCAATATAGTGATATTGCTTATTATGTAACCTATTTGCATCCGGGTAACACAAGCAACATTATCTTAGAGATAATGGTTGTTGGATGTAGCCATTAAGGTCTGTTTTAAAGATTTTCATGGGATGGCTACCACACCTAGCATGAACACAAACTTTGTTTACGATCTGACATAGTAGGGATCTAATCGATGTATCCAATGATATTGGTGTCCAGATTTCTCTGAAACTGAAATATTAGTTCAAAATGTTTGATGCCTTGAAGATATCGAAAGGTATCCTTGAGCCCCAAGCAATTATGCATGTGGGTCCAATGGCACTAGGATATGGAACTCTATGTCCCAATATCGCATTCTCATCAACTCATGGTTTTAATGGATCTTTCTCTACATCTAGAGAACGAAGCCATGCGAGTTATGAATGCATAAGATTTGTCCCCAATGAATTTCTTCAATATATTTTGGATATAAACAATATAGTGTACCATAATGTATGAGTGAAGGTGCTCGAGGTTTTACCCAGATCCTTGCTACTTGTGAGTTGCGTTGGGATTTCCTCGAAGAGGAGAGGATGATGCAATGCAGTAGAGATAAGTATTTCCCTCAGCTATGAAACCAAGGTTATCAATCCAGTAGGAGAACCAAGCAACACTATGTAAACAACACCTGCACACGAACAACAAATACTTGCAACCCCAACGCGTAGAGGGGTTGTCAATCCCTCAACGGTTACGAGCAAGATTAAATTGTATAGTTTTTGATAGATAGATTTGACAAAAATACAAAAGAAAATAAATAAAAGAAAATTGCATCAAGGTATTTTTAGGATTTTTTATATGATAAAATATAGACCCGGGGGCCATAGTTTTCACTAGAGGCTTCTCTCGAGAAAATAGCATACGATGGGTAAACAAATTACTGTTGGGCAATTGATAGAAAAGCAAATAATTATGACAATATCCAAGGCAATGATCATACATAGGCATCACGTCCAAGATTAGTAGACCGAAACGATTCTGCATCTACTACTATTACTCCACACATCGATCGCTATCTAGCATGCATCTAGTGTATTAAGTTCATGAGAAAACAGAGTAATGCATTAAGCAAGATGACATGATGTAGACAAGATAAACTCACGTATGAGTAAACCCCATCTTTTTACCCTTAATAGCAATGATACATACATGTCATGTCCCCTTTTGTCACTGGGATTGAGCACCGTAAGATCGAACCCATTACAAAGCACCTCTTCCCATGGCAAGATAAATCAATCTAGTTGGCCAAACCAAACCAATAAATCGGAGAAGAAATACGAAGCTATATTAATCATGCATAAAAGAGTTCAGAGAAAACCCAAATAATATTCATGGATAGATCTGATCATAAAACTCACAATTCATCGGATCACAACAAACACACCGCAAAAATTCATTACATCAAATAGTTCTCCAAGAACAACGAGGAGAACATTGTATTGGAAATCAAAAAGAGAGAAGAAACCATCTAGCTACTATGGACCCATAGGTCTATGGTAAACTACTCATACATCATCGGAGGGGCAACAAGGATGATGAAGAACCCCTCTGTGATCATTTCCCCCTCCAGCGGAGTACCAGAGAAGGCCTCCAGATGGGATCTCTCGAGAACGAGGCTTGCGGCGGCGGAAAAAGTATTTTGTGGAATCCCCCAAGGGTTTCTTGATTTTGGAGTATTTATAGAGGTGGAGTTAGGTCAAACGGAGGCTTGTGGGCCCCACTACTCACCAGGGTGCACTAGGGGCCTATGGCGCGCCCTGGTGCCTAGTGGGCCACTCCTCCATCTTCCCGTGCCCCCCGAAGCTTCCAGGGCCTCTTATTGCCAGAAAAAATCTCCAAAAAGTTTCATGGCATTTGGACTTCGTTTGGTATTGATTTTCTGCAAATTAAAAAACAAGCCAAAAACAGCAACTAGCATTGGGCACTAAGTAGTTAGTCCCAAAAACTGATATAAGTTGCTTGTAAATGTATATAAAACATCCAAGATTGATACTATAATAGCATGGAACAATAAAAAAATATAGATACGTTGGAGACATATCAAGCATCCCCAAGCTTAATTCCTGCTCATCCTCGAGTAGGTAAATGATAAAAACAGAATTTTTGATGTGGAATGTGATATGTCTCCGTCGTATATACTTCTCCAAACTCTTTTGCCCTTGTTTTGGACTCTAATTTGCATGATTTGAACGGAACTAACCCGAACTGACGCTGTTTTTAGCAGAATTGCCATGGTGTTACTTTTGTGCAGAAATAAAAGTTCTCGGATTAACCTGAAAATTTACGAAGAATATTTTTGGAATTAATAAAAATACTGGTGCTAGAATCAACCAGACGGGGGCCACCCAGAGGCCACTGGAGCTCCTCCGACCCTAGTTCCAATGCTATATATTCACATCCGCGGAGAAAAAAATCAGGGAGAAGGATTCATCGCGTTTTGCGATACGGAGCCGCCGCCGCCTCCCGTTCTTCCTCGGGAGGGCTGATCTGGAGTCTGTTTTGGGCTCCGGAGAGGGGAATCCGTTGCCATCATCATCATCAACCTTCCTCCATCGCCAATTCCATGATGCTCACCGCCAGGAGTGAGTAATTCCTTCGTAGGCTCGCTGCTCGGTGATGGGTCGGAGGAGATTTATCATGTAATTGAGTTAGTTTTGTTAGGGTTCGATCCCTAGTATCCACTATGTTCTGAGATTGATGTTGCTATGACTTTGCTATGCTTAATGCTTGTCACCAGGGCCCAAGTGCCATGAATTCAGATCTGAACCCTTTATGTTTCCATGAATATATTTGTGTTCTTGATCCAGTTCTCTATTCACTAACTGCTAATGCTTTGTTTCGATTCTCTATTAAAAGGAGGCCTTAATATACCTTAGTTTCCATTAGGACCCCGCTGCCATGGGAGGGTTGGACAAAAGATGTCATGCAAGTTCTTTTCCATAAGCACGTATGATTATATATGGAATACATGCCTACATTATATTGATGAATTTGAGCTAGTTCTGTGTCACCCTATGTTATGACAGTTGCATGATGAATGCCATCCGACACAATTATCATTGCCGATCCATTGCCTACGAGTTCGTCACATATTGATCTTTGCTAAGTTACTTTCGTTGCTACTGCTATTGCAATCATTGCAAAACTGCTACTGTTACTTTTGCCACCGTTACCGTTACTTCCATACTACTTTGCTACTAAATACTTTGCTACATTATTAAGTCTTTCAGTTGTGGTTGAATTGACAACTCAGCTGCTAATACTTGAGAATATTCTTTGGCTCCCCTTATGCCGAACCAATAAATTTGGGTTGAATACTCTACCCTCGAAAACTGTTGCGATCCCCTATACTTGCGGGTTATCAAGAGAATGCTAAACATATTCATCATATATTATTTTCTTTGTTGCATGGATAGTTGTACTTGAATGATTCAAAGCAATAGTCTATAATTTGGCATGAAAAGATCAATACTCAAGCATATCAACAAACAACCATGTCTTTCAAAATATCAATGCTAAAGAAAGCTATCCCTAGCCCGTTATGCTCAATCATTGATCCATTCATGAAACACACTCAAATATTAGCTACATCCAATGCACAAGTATGACAATAGTGTTCCCTAGTTGGTGCTTTATAAGAGAAGATGGAGACTCAAAATAATTTTTTTTGCATAAAAGCAAATAGATAGTCCCTTTGCACAGGGAAGTAGAGATTTGTAGAGGTGCCAGAGCTCATATCTTAAATTGAGAGATAAAATTATTTTGGGAGGCATGCTTTTCCTATTAACAAAACAGACCGAGAATTCCCAATATCTTACATGCTAGATAAATCATAGGCGGTTCCCAAACAGAATATAAAGTTTATTTCCTTTCCACCATTCTTACACAATCCATGGCTGGCTGTATCCACGGGTGTCTTCCATACCAACACTTTCCAAGGATTTATTATTTAACAACATATAATTTTTTTTTCATTTCGGGACTCGGCATCCCTATTACCTACCACACTCTCATGCAATGACAAGTGAATAAACACTCGTCGTGAGAATAAAATACCTAGCATGGAAAATATTGGCCACCCCTGCCACTTCATGAGCAGCACGGGCACACAAAACGGAAATCATTTTGAACATTAGAGTTGGCACATGCAAATTTACTTGGAACGACATGAAAATACCGCATATAGGTAGGTATGGTGGACTCATTTGGCACAACTTTGGTTTAAGGAATTGGATGCACAAGCAGCATTCTCGCTTAGTACAAATGAAGGCTAGCAAATAGATTGAGAAGCCATGCAAAAAAAAGATTGAGAAGCAACCAACCAAAAAACAAAAACAGTCATAAACACGCATTAAACATAACTAACACTGAATGATGCACCACAAGTAGGATGTAACTTCGTTTCATAACTATTGACTTTCGTGCTTGCATAGGGAATCACAAACCTTAACACCAATATTCTTACTAAAGCATAGTTACTCAGCAACATGACTCACATATCACTATCTTCATATCGCAAAACTATTGCAAGGTATCGAGTTTATAATATCCAATGATCTTCACGAAAGTTTTTATTATATCCCTCTTGAATATTCATCACTTTGGGACCAAATTCATATCTCATGCAAATTACCATTACTATTTATCAACTCTCAAATAAATTTGAGTGAAGCACGAGAGCATATATTTCTTCAAATAAATTCAACTCTCAAAATGATATAAGTGAAGCATGAGAGTGCATTTCTTTAAAACATACTAACTCTCAAAATAATATAAGTGAAGCATGAGAGCATATTTCTTTAAAATTTACTAACTCTCAAAATAATTTAGGTGAATCATAAGAGCATATTTCTTCAAAATTAAAACACCACCATGCTGAAAAAGTTTTCAGTGAAGCACTAGAGCAACTGCCTAGCTCAAAAAAATTAAGTGAAGCACCTAGAGCAATTCTAACAAATCATAATAAAATTATGGCTCTCTCAAATAGGTTTGTCCAGCAAGGATGATTGTGACAAACTAAAAAGAAAAACAAGCAAAGAATCATATTATACAACATGCCCCAACAAAACTCAAGATATGTGACGTATAAAAATATAGCTCCCAATAAAATTACCGATGGTCGTTAGAGGAAAGAGGGGATGCCTTCCAGGGCATCCCCAAGCTTAGTTGCTTGGTAGTCCTTGAATATTACCTTGGGGTGCCTCGGGCATCCCCAAGCTTAGGATCTTGCCACTCCTTATTCTTCATCCATCGTGATCTCACCCAAAACTTGAAAACTTCAATCACACAAAACTTAACTAAAACCTTCGTGAGATCCGTTAGTATAATAAAGCAAATCACCACTTTAAGTACTGTTGCAAACCTATTCATATTTTATTATTACATCATACCTACTGTATTCTAACTTTACCATGGCTTATACCCCCCGATACAATCCATAGATTCATCAAAATAAGCACACAATGCAACAAAAACAGAATCTGTCAAAAACAGAACAGTCTGTAGCAACTTGAACAATGACCATACTTATGTAACTCTAAAAATTCTGAAAACTTAGGGAAACGTGGGAAATTTGTATATCAATTATGTGTAAAAAATTCAGAGCAAAATAATGTTTATGTGAATTTACAAAAGTCCAGAACTGGGCCCAAAAGTTTCTGTTTTTCAACAGAATCAAGTCAACTATCACCCAAACCATCCTAAATGCTTTACTTGGCACAAACACTAATTAGAACATGAAAAACACAATCATAACAGTAGCATAAGTGTGTGTTTATTAAATAATAGAAAAGAAACAAAATTTTAAAGGATACTTATTGGGTTGCCTCCCAACAAGCGCTATTGTTTTATGCCCCTAGCGAGCCATAATGCATAGTTTCAAGTGTTGTAGTTAAAATGAGGGAGATCATCCGTGCTCATCTCATACTCCCTCCTTTCAGCAGCAAGTTTCCTTTGTGGCAAGCAAAAATAACCAAAAGTTCTAAATTTAATAGGGTACAGATCTGTAAGATCAAGTTTGGGAGGAGGAGGTTCCTCCTTTGGCCCCTTATATATGATGACTATCTCTTCATTATAAACATTCCTTTGGTTATGCTCCCTAAGTCTTTTCTTAAGCACATGTCCTAGTCCATTATTTTGTATAGCAAAGTTATCATTTTTTCGGAAATTTTATCAATCAAAATGGATGGGGGAACTTTTTCCTTAGATTTTCATTGTAGGCAGCATAATCCGGAGATTGTAGTCTCCTTATCTCTTCTTGATTAAAAATAATTTCTTCTATAGGGGGACAACCACAATTTATATTATAATGAGAAAAAAATTCACGTGCTTCTTTCATAATATGCCCAAATTCATAAGCTAAAAATATAGTGGTGACACGCTTAACGGAAGGATCATGGATATTCGAGAATTCTAGAAGGATCCTTTGTATAGAAGGATGCATGTGAACAAATTGTCTTTCAAGTTCAACTATGAGCAAAGATATTGCATCTGCAAGACTAGAAGTTTTATTAAGAATTGACCCTCCTAGCATAGGTAACATACCGACACAAGTAAAGAAATCTTGTATGACACCCTTTCCAATAATGTTACCACTACCTATATGGAGTTTTTTTAGTATGCATGATAGTAGTTTCTTTTTCATGAGGATCATCATTAGCAAGATTATCAAATTTTTCTGTAGCAACTTCGTGAACCTTTTCTTTATTTTGTGTGAGTTTCATAAGCACGAATGGATCGTCCAAAGAGCTCGCACTAGTGGCGGAAACATTACTACCCTTTTCAGATTTAGACATGATAATGAAAGCAAACAAGATAACACACAAAAAGGCAAACAAGAAAATAATTTTGTATTTTTTTAAAAAAATTAGAAGTCGGGGAGATGAAAACAAGAGGCAAATGGAAAATAATGTAAATGCAAGGAGATGAAAGTTTATGCGCAGGTACTTGATAGATGTTGATGATGTCTCCAAGGCAACGGTGCCAGAAATTCTTCCTGCTACTTGTGAGCTGCGTTGGGATTTCCTCGAAGAGGAGAGGATGATGTAGTATAGTAGAGATAAGTATTTCCCTCAGTTACGAAACCAAGGTTATTAATCCAGTAGGAGAACCAAGCAACACTATGTAAACAACACCTGCACACGAACAACAAATACTTGCAACCCAACGTGTAGAGGGGTTGTCAATCCCTCAACGGTTACGAGCAAGATTAAATTGTATAGTTTTTGATAGATAGATCTGACAAAATGCAAAATAAAATAAATAAAAGAAAATTGCAGCAAGGTATTTTTAGGATTTTTATATGATAAAAGATATACCCGGGGGCAATAGTTTTCAAGAGGCTTCTCTCGAGAAAATAGCAAATGGTGGGTAAACAAATTACTGTTGGGCAATTGATAGAAAAGCAAATAATTATGATGATATCCAAGGCAATGATCATACATAGGCATCACGTCCAAGATTAGTAGATGATTGCTCCTAACTGCGTTGGTATTTCCCCGAAGAGGAGAGGATGCTGCAGCACAACAACGATAAGTATTTCCCTCAGTTATGAAACCAAGGTATCAATCCAGTAGGAGGATCCACAAACTATCTAAGTAGTACCTTCACACAAATAACAAAAACTTGCAACCCAACGCGGAAGAGGGTTGTCAATCCCTCCTCGGTATTGAGATAGATTAAATTGTATGAGATTGGATTAATAGATCAAACAAAAACACAAAATAAAAGAAGTTGATTAAATTTTTGTATTAATAGATCTGAACATAATATGATGGGAAATAGACCCGGGGCCGTTGATTTCACTAGAGGCTTCTCTCACGAAAATAGCATACGGTGCATAAACAAATTACTGTTGGGCAATTGATAGAAGAGCAAATAATTATGACGATATCCAAGGCAATGATCATGTATATCGAGATCACGTCCAACATTAGTAGACCGACTCCTGCCTGCATCTACTACTATTACTCCACACATCGACTGCTATCCAGCATGCATCTAGTGTATTAAGTTCATGGGAAAACGGAGTAATGCAATAAGGACTATGACATGATGTAGACAAGATCTATTCATGTAGGTATAGATCCCATCGTTTTATCCTTAGTGGCACTGATACATGCGTGCCTCGCTACCACTTCTGTCACTGGGTGAGGACACGCAAGATCGAACCCATCATAAAGCACCTCTTCCCATTGCAAGAAAAATCAATCTAGTTGGCCAAACCGAACCAAAGTATCGGAGAAGAAATATGAGGCTATAATAATCATGCATAAGAGAGTTCAACAAAGACTCAAATAATATTCATAGATAGATTTGATCATAAACTCGCAATTCATCGGATCCCAACAAACACACCGAAAAAAGAGTTACATCAAATAGATCTCCAAGAACATCGAGGAGAACATTGTATTGAAGATCGAAAGAGAGAAGAAGCCATCTAGCTACTGCCTACGGACCCATAGGTCTGTGGTAAACTACTCACGCATCATCGCAGGGGCAAGGGTGTTGATGAAGAACCCCTCCATGAACGTTGACCCCTCTGGCAAGGTGCCAGAAAAGGCCTCTAGATTGGATCTCGCGGTTCTGGAACTGGCGGCGGTGGAAATTCTGATATCTCTACTCCCCTAGGGTTTTTGGGATTTAAGAGTATAGAGCAGATAGGCGGTGGAGAGGAGGCCTGTGGGCCCCACTATCCACCAGGCGCACCAGGGGCCTCCTCTGGCGCGCCCTGGTGCCTTGCCTTGGCTCCCAAGTTGTCTTCTGTCCAGAAAAAATCACCAAAAAGTTTCAGGGCATTTGGACTTTATTTGGTAATGATATTCTGCGAAGTAAAAAACAAGCAAAAAACAACAACTGACACTGGGCACTATGTCAATAGGTTAGTCCCAAAAATGATATAAAGTTGCTATAAAATGAATGTAAAACATCCAAGATTGATAATATAACAACATGGAATAATAAAAAATTATAGATGCTTTGGAGACGTATCAGCATCCCCAAGCTTAATTCCTGCTCGTCCTCGAGTAGGTAAATGATAAAAAATAGTTTGATGTGGAATGCTGCCTAACATGTTCATATCATCAACTTTTCTTTTGCAGCATGGACATTTAGAATTCTAGATGATTCAAAGCAATAATCTATATGTGACATGAAGACATCAATACTCAGGCATATCAACAAACAACCATGTCATTCAAAATATCAACGCTAAAGAAAGCTATCCCTTGCCCATTATGCTCAATCATTGATCCATTTATGAAACACACTCAAATATTAAATATGCCCAATGCACAAGCATGATAATAGTGTTCCCTAGTTGGTGCTTTATAAGAGAAGATGGAGACTCAATAAAAATAAAAATTGCATAAAGTAAATAGATAGGCCCTTCGCATAGGAAAGAAGAGATTTGTAGAGGTGCGAGAGCTCAAAGCTTAAATTGAGAGATCAAATTATTTTGAGTGGCATGCTTTTCCCTTCAACGCAAACGAGCGAGAATTCCCAATACTTTCCATGCTAGATAGATCATAGGCAGTTCCCAAACAGAAAATAAAGTTTATTCCTTTTTCCACCATTCTTTCACAATCCATGGCTAGCTGTATCCACGGGTGCCTTCCATACCAACACTTTCCAAGGAATTTATTATTGAACAACATAAATAATGTTTTTTGCATTTCGGGACTGGGCATCCCTATTACCTTTGCCACACTCTCGTGCAATGATAAGTGAATAAACACTCATCTTGAGAATAAAATATCTAGCATGGAAAATATTGGCCACCCCCTGCCGCTTCATGAGCGGTACGAGCACACAAAAGGGAAATATTTTGAACATTAGAGTTGGCACATACAAATTTTCTTGGAACGACACGGAATACCGCATATAGGTAGGTATGGTGGACTCATTTGGCACAACTTTGGGTTTAAGGATTTGGGTGCACAAGTAGTATTCCCACCTAGTACAAATGAAGGCTAGCAATTAGATTGAGAAGCGACCAACCAAGAAACAAAAACTATCATAAAAGAGCATTAAACATAACTAACACCGAATAATGCACCATAAGTAGGATGTAACTTCATTGCATAACTATTGACTTTCGTGCTTGCATAGGGAATCACAAACCTTAACACCAATATTCTTACTAAGGCATAATTACTCATTAACATGACTCACATATTATTATCATCATATCTCAAAACTATTGCAAGGGATAAAGTTTTTAAGATCCAGTGATCTTCATGAATTTTTTTATTATATCCCCCTTGAATATCTATCACTTTGGGACTAATTTCATATATTGCTACTAACAAAGCTCTCAAACAAATTTAAGTGAAGAACGAGAGCACAAATATTTGTTCCAAATAATTTTCATCTCTCAAAATAATATAAGTGAATCAATGAGAGGTTATTTCTTTAAAATTAAAGCACCACCGTGCTCAAAAAGATATACGTGAAGTACTAGAGCAATTCCATAGCTCAAAAAATTTAAGTGAAGCACATACAGAAAATCATAGCATAATTATGGCTCTCTCAAATAGGTGTGTCCAGCAAGGATTATTGTGACAAACTAAAAAGCAAAACAAGCAAAGACTCATATAATACAAGACGCTCCAAGCAAAACTCATGAAATGTGACGAATAAAAATATATCTCCAAGTAAAATTGCCGATGGTCGTCAGAAGAAAGAGGGGATGCCTTTCGGGTCATCCCCAAGCTTAGTTACTTGGTACTTCTTGAATATTACCTTGGGGTACCATGGGGCATCCCAATCTTAGGCTCTTGACACTCCTTATTCCTTCATCTATCGTGATTTCACCCAAAACTTGAAAACTTCAATCACACAAAACTCAACAAAAGCCTTCGTGAGATCCGTTAGTATAAGAAAACCAATCTTTACTTTAAGTACTGTTGCAAACCCATTCATGTTTTGTTATTGCATTATAACTACTGTATTCTAACTTTATCATGGCTTATACCCCCCGATACAATCCATAGATTCATCAAAATAAGCACACAATGCAACAAAAACAGAATAGTCTGTAAAGACACAAATTTTACTCATACTTCTGTAACTCCAAAATTGTGAAAACTTTGGACAACGTAGGAACTTTGTATATCAATATTGTGTAAAAAAATCAGAAGCTTTCGTGGCTTCTGTGAATTTTAACAATTCTGCTTCTGGACGCAAAGGTTTCTGTTTTCCAACAAGATCAAATCAACTATCACCCAACATGATCCTAAAGGCTTTACTTGACACAAAAACTAATTAAAACATAAAAAACACAATCATAACAGTAGCAAAATTGTGTAAACACTCAATAACAGAAAGAAAAAGTGAAAAATAAATTTTATTCATTGGCTTGCCTCCCAACAAGCGCTATTGTTTTATGCCCCTAGCTAGGCATAATGCATAGATTCAAGTATTGTCATCCTTGGTTTTCATAGTTTTCATAGGGGTTTTCTCAAACCCAGGGGGTTCCTTACGTTTCCCATTGTTCTCAGGAAATGAGACCATTTTAAGATCTAAAAGATCCAAACGCTTGTTACATAAGGTAATCAAAGTATTCATGCGATTGAGGTTTCCACTAATCTTTTTAAGGGGTTCATTAGACTTTTGCAAATCAATCATATTTTTCTGCCCATCACCTAATTTGTCCAATATTTGAATCCCTTCTTGAGAAAAAGCAAACCCTTCAGGTGGGGGTGGAACCCCTAATATCCCCTCTATTATTCCGCAGGCAGTGTTGGCATCACATTCAATAAAATTTCCTTTTGCAGCAAAGTCCAAGAGTTGCCTAGGAGGCATAAATAATCCAACATAAAAATTGCGAATTTTTTTATATCCCCTTTTATATTGCAAACACAGTAAGATTCCAACAACCTATACCATGCATCTTTTAAATTTTCTCCTTGTTCTGTTTGAAGTATAGAACCTCAAAATCTGGTGACAAAGGAGGGGTAGTTGTACTAGACATGATGAAAAGGCAAGCAAGAGATCAAACGAGAAGAAAGGCAAATGAAAAAGAAGGCGAAAAAAGGCAAATATTTTTGTGTTTTTTGTAAAAAAAGGTTTTAGAAGTGGGGGAGATGAAAACGAGAGGCAAATGGCAAATAAACTAAATTGCAAGGAGATGATATTTGTGATTGTGTACCTAATAGATCTGGACTTGATCCTCCCCGGCAACGGCGCCAGAAATTCTACTCTGATTGCTGCTAACTGCGTTGGTATTTCCCGAAGAGGACAGGATGATGCAGCACAACAACAATAAGTATTTCCCTAAGTTATGAAACCAAGGTATCAATCCAGTAGGAGGATCCACCAAACTATGTAAGCAGTACCTTCACACAAATAACACAAATTTGCAACCCAACGCGTAAGAGGGGTTGTCAATCCCTCCTCGGTATTGAGATAGATTAAATTGTATGAGATTGGATTAATAGATCTACCAAAAACACAAAATAAAAGAAGTAAAGAAAAAGTGCAGCATTTTATTTTTGGATTAATAGATCTGAAAATAATATGATAGGAAATAGACCCGGGGCCCGTAGATTTCACTAGAGGCTTCTCTCAAGAAAATAGCATACGGTGGGTAAACAAATTATTGTTGGGCAATTGATAGAAGAGCAAATAATTATGATGATATCCAAGCAATGATCATTATATAGGCATCACGTCCAAGATTAGTAGACCGACTCCTGCCTGTATCTACTACCATTACTCCACACATCGACAACTATCCAGCATGCATCTAGTGTATTAAGTTCATGGAAAAATGGAGTAATGCAATAAGAACGATGATGACCCACAAGTATAGGGGATCAATCGTAGTCCTTTCGGTAAGTAAGAGTGTCGAGCCCAAGGAGGAGCAGAAGGAAATGACAAGTGGTTTTCAGCAAGGCAATTTCTTCAAGCACTGAAATTGTCGGTAACAGGTAGTTTGATAGCAAGATAATTTGTAACAAGCAAGTAACGGTAATGGTAAATAAAGCGCAGCAAGGTAACCCAATCCTTTTTGTAGCAAAGGACAGGCTGGAACGGTCTCTTATAATAAGCAAAACGTTCTTGAGGGCACACGGGAATTTCATCTAGTCACTTTCACCATGTTACTGATTCGCGTTCGCTACTTTGATAATTTGATATGTGGGTGGACCGGTGCTTGGGTGCTGTTCTTACTTGGACAAGCCTCCCACTTATGATTAACCCCCTCGGAAGCATCCGGAACTACGAAAGAAGAATTAAGATAACAATCTAATAATCACATTAAACATATGGATCCAAATCAGTCCCTTACGGAATAGCGCATAGACTAGGGTTTAAGCTTCTATCACTCTAGCAACCCATCATCTAATAACTACTCCACAATGCATTCCCTTATGCGCAAAGATGGTGAAGTGTCATTTAGTCGACGTTCACATAACACCACTAAGGGAATCAAAACATACACATCATCAAAATATTGAACGCATATCAAATTCACATGATTACTTGCAACATGACTTCTCCTGTGGCATCAAGAACAAAGGCAACTACTCACAAATAATATTCATGCTCAAGATCAGAGGGATATTAAATATCATAATGGATCTAAACATATAAGCTTCCACCAAATAAACCATCTAGCATCAACTACAAGATGTAATCAACACTACTAGTCACCCACAGGTACCAGTCTGAGGTTCTGGTACAAAGATTGAACACAAGAGATGAACTAGGGTTTGAGATGAGATGGTGTTGTTGAAGATGTTGATGAAGATTGGCCTCCCAAAGATGAGAGGATTGTTGGTGATGACGATGGCTTTGATTTCCCCCTCTGGGAGGGAAGTTCCCCCGGCGGAATCGCTCCGCCGGAGGGCAAAAGTGCTCCTGCCCAAGTTCCGCCTCAAGACGATGGCGCTCCGTCCCGAAAGTCCTCTCCTTATTTTTTTCTAGGTCAAAAGACCTTATATACCAGAAGATGGGCACCAGAGGTGGGCCAGGCTGCCCACCACCCACCAGGGTGCGCTTGGAGGGGCTAGCGCGCCCTGGTGTCATGTGGACACCTGGCAGCCCCCCTCTGGTAGTTCTTTTCTCCAATGTTTATTATATATTCCAAAATAATTCTCCGTAAAATTTCAGCTCATTTGGAGATGTGCAGAATAGGTATCTCTGACATAGCTTTTTAAGGTCCAGAATTCCAGCTATTGGTATTCTCCCGCTCTGTGTAAACCTTGCATATTATGAGAGAAAAGGCATTATAATTACTCCATAAAGTGTTATAAAGCATAAAAACATTATAAATAATAGTAGGAAAACATGATGCAAAATGGGCGTATCAAACGATGACATGATGTTGACAAGATCTATTCATGTAGGAATAGACCCCATCTTTTTATCCTTAATGGCAATGATACATGCGTGCCTCGCTACCCCTTCTGTCACTGGGTGAGGACACCGCAAGATCGAACCTATCACAAAGCACCTCTTCCCATTGCAAGAACCAAACCAAAGTTTCGGAGAAGAAATGCAAGGCTATAATAATCATGCATAAGAGAGTTCAACAAAGACTCAAATAATATTTATAGATAGATCTGATCATCAACTCGCAATTCATCGGATCCCAACAAACACACCGCAAAAAAGAGTTACATCAAATAGATCTCCAAGAACATCAAGGAGAACATTGCATTGAAGATCAAAAAGAGAGAAGAAGCCATCTACCTACTGCCTATGGACCTGTACGTCTGTGTAAACTACTCACGCATCATCGGAGGGGAAAGGGTGTTGATGAAGAACCCCTTCGTGATCGTTGACCCCTCCGGCAAGGTGCTGAAAAGGCCACTAGATTGGATCTCATGGTTTTGGAACTTGCGGCGGTGGAAACTCTGATCTCTCTACTCCCCTAGGGTTTGTGGGATTTTAGAGTATTTATAAAGCTGATAGGCGGTGGAGAGGGGGCCTGTGGGCCCCACCAGCCACCATGTAGCGACCCGACCCGAATGGATCAAGTCTCTGTGCTTAAGTGTCATCCCTGGATCGGTATGCTGACACACACAGTACTCGAGGATTTGTAACAGAGGTAAATCACATGTATAAAGTAACGTAAATACTATTACCTCAATCCAAATAGCGGAAGTAACAAGGTTGTGGATTCCCATCAACACCAACGGCAAAGTTGAGTGTAGAAATCGTAACCCTAACGTATCACTTACTCGTCGTAAGATATCCTGCAACATGAAACGTTGCAGCCCGAAAACGGGTCAGCACATGGAATATGCTGGCAAATTCACACCATAGAGAAATGATGAACAAAGGCTATCACTACATGCATATATGGCTGGTGGAAAAGCTCTATGGTTATAATGTTTTTGCGAAAAGCCAATTTTTCCCTACTTCAAAGGAATAAATTTTATTTAACTATCATGGTGGTTGTGAAACATTGAGATGGTTGACAGCATCTCAATCCCAATTAAGTATCATCATTAACCCAACAATATTAATTAAGGTAACATGATGAGATCAACGGGATAATCCAAGAACTAGATACTCAAGATGTCCATAACCGGGGACACGGCTAATCATGATTAGTTTGTACACTCTGCAGAGGTTTGTGCACTTTTCCCACAAGACTCGATCGCCTCCGCTTGATTCTCGCACTGCATGATGTTTGAGAAACGGATGACCGAGACACAGTCTTTCAGAAACAGTCACTCTCTACTCTGGATGGACCGGTACACCTACTTTCCCCTACATCTGCTAGTCCACCTCTTCAAGAGATCCTGTAACCTACTCAGCTATGCTAGAGCCCATAATAGCTTGCGGCTGCACACGGAAGTTTCTAGCTTGAACAATCTTATGATCCCTTTGAGCCTGGGTGGCGGACCTTATACAAACAGACAACACTGGGTTCTCCAGGTGTCTCAATCCACCCAGATGTGAGTTTTAGTTGCCACCTTAAGTTGAACCATTATTAAACACTCACATCTGTCATGAATATCTCTCAAACCCAATCCACGTCTACGAGCATAGCATGGCAATAATATAAGCAACGTAGAAGTAACTCCCAAGGGTTTGATATAAACAGGTAATAGGTACTACCTCAACTACTTCCCAATACCCACAGTTTAATTAGATCCTAATCATGCAATGTGTTTAGGGAAAAAGATCTAATGCAATAAAACTGGGTATGAACGGGGTATGATCAAAGTGTTACTTGCCTGCAATGTTGATGAAGATGATTCGCACTCAAAACTCTTGATAGATCTACTCGTCACACTCTGGTCAATCTATCGTAAGCAAGCAATAGTAACCACACATAAGCAATCACTCAAAAGATCAGAAAGAACGAAGAAGACGATTCGGGAAACATCAAAACAAGCAAATAACTCTTGCAACATAAAACAATTTCTAACAGTACCAAAATTATATGAATTTGGCATTATCAGAAAGCTTAGGTCAAGAGCTTCACTTTGCAAAAAGAATCAACTCAAACGGAGTTACGAAACTTAAGTTATGAACAAAAGAAGTTTGAATACAAATCTGTTTGAATTCAAATTTTAAAACTTTCAAAAACATGTTTAAGTTGTTTTACTGGATAGAGGAGATCATAACGAAGACGTGGGCGTTGGTTTCGTTGGATTTGGACAAACGAGTAAAATGATGTGATCATTTGAAAACCAGGGGCTAATCTGCAAATAAAATATTTACGGATAGGTCCCTGACGTAAATAACAGAAAAAGAAAAAGCTAAATAGCGAACGCTCGCTAACTAGTTCTAAACAGAGAACGTTCATTGAATAGATCTAACTAAAAAAACTAAACCGGACTAAAAAGAAAAACCGTAAAGTAAAAAAAACCGGATCGGGTTATACCGGTTCGCGGCGGTTTTTGGCGAGAAAACCGAGGGCGGCGCCGATGAACTCCGGCGACGGCGGGGTGCGGCGTTGGCGGCTCCGGTCGTCGGGGATGACGGCGAGGAGCACGGGGAGAGGCGGCGCGGGGCGGCGGGTGCGCTGGTGGCGCCGGCGGCGGTCGAAGGCGGCGGTGGAGTGCGGGGCAGAGCGGCGGATCTCGCCGGCGGCGGCGGCGGCTTCCGGTGGGCGCGGCGGGGATGCGAGAAGGAGGGGGGTCCTGGGCGGCGGCTTTATAGGGGGAGAGGGGCGGCACGGTGGCGTGCGGGAGGGGGCAGGGGAGGAGGAGTCCGGGGCGGACACGGCGTCGCCGGCGAGCCGTGCGGGCGGCGGTCTCCGCTCGGGGTCGGGGACGAACTGCGGGGGCCGGCTGGGCCGGCCCGGTCCGGTCGGTCCAGAGGAATTTTTTTTTAAAACAGTGCAAGGAAAATAAAAAAATACTATAGGCATATAATATACCAAAATTTTCAGAAAAAGATTTCCTACAACGTGGACATTTTTGTAGAGTCAAATAAAATCCACACAAATTTTAATAAATCAAACAGTGCTGCTGCCTTTATAAAATCCAATAAAAATCCTTTTAAAAGTACCAAAATGATTTCAAATTTATTTCTCTCCAATTTTCTGATGTAGGGAATCATGTTACCCTATTTTCTGTATATTTTGTTTTTGGAGAAAAATAATTTGAATAAAACTCAAATAACTCCAATATTGAAAAATAATTTCAATGGGACTTTGAATAAATCCTTTGAAACTCCCAACTCATATTTCATTTGTTTTGAAGAAGTCATATTATCTTCTCTCGTGAAAATCATTGAGTTGCCTAAAGTTTCAGAATTGGAAAAATATTCTCGAATGAAATTCAAATATTTTTCAACACCCCTTGTCATTTAAATAAATGGAAGAAATCATGTCATCTTCTCTCGAGGGTTTTGTGATGAAAAGAATTTGAATTCATGGAGATCATAAAAGCAAAATGAAAGTTTGGGAAAGTCCTTTTATTCCCTCTCATTTAACTTTCAAAAGATTTCGAATTCCACTCACTTTCAGTCAATCAAACAAACAATCAATCCAATCTATCTGTTTATTATAACATTCCAAAATTTAGAATTTTGGGATGTTACACACCAGGGCGCGCCAGGGGCCTTTGGCGCGCCCTAGTTCCTTATGGGCCCCATGGGCCTCCCCTCGGGCTCTTCCTTGGCTCCCAAGTTGTCTCCTATCCAGAAAAAATCACCAAAAGTTTCATAGTATTTGGACTTCGTTTGGTACTAATATTCTGCGAAGTAAAAAAACAGCAAAAAACAACAATTGGCACTGGGCACTATGTCAATAGGTTAGTCCCAAAAAATGATATAAAGTTGCTATAAAATCAATGTAAAACATCCAAGATTGATAATATAGCAGCATGGAATAATAAAAAATTATAGATACGTTGGAGACGTATCAGTAGACCAAAACGATTCTGCATCTGCTACTATTACTCCACACATCGACCACTATCCAGCATGCATCTAGTTTATTAAGTTCATGAGAAAACAGAATAATGCATTAAGCAAGATGACATGATGTAGACAAGATAAACTCATGTATGAATAAACCCCATCTTTTTACCCTTAATAGCAATGATACATACATGTCATGTCCCCTTCTATCACTAGGATTGAGCACCGCAAGATCGAACCCATTACAAAGCACCTCTTCCCATGGCAAGATAAATCAATCTAGTTGGCCAAACCAAACCAATAGATCGGAGAAGAAATATGAAGCTATATTAATCATGCATAAAAGTGTTCAGAGAAAACCCAAATAATATTCATGGATAGATCTCCAAGAACAACGAGGAGAACATTGTATTGAGAATCAAAAAGAGAGAAGAAGTCATCTAGCTACTCACTATGGATCCGTAGGTCTGTGGTAAACTACTCACGCACCATCGGAGGGGCAGCAAGGATGATGAAGAACCCCTTTGTGATCGTTTCCCCCTCCGGCGGAGTACCGGAGAAGGCCTCCATATGGGATCTCTCAAGAGCAGAGGCTTGCGGCGGCGGAAAAAGTATTTTGTGGACTCCCCCGATGGTTTCCTGATTTTAGAGTATTTATAGAGGCGGAGTTAGGTCAAACGGAGGCTCGTGGGCCCCACTACTCACCAGGGTGCGCCAGGGGCCTGTGGTGCGCCCTGGTGCCTAGTAGGCCACTCCTCCATCTTCTCGTGTCCTCCCGAAGCTTCCAGGGCCTCTTATTGCCAGAAAAAAATCTCCAAAAAATTTCCTGGCATTTGGACCTTGTTTGGTATTGATTTTGTACAAAGTCAAAAACAAGCAAAAAACAGCAATTGGCACTGGGCACTAAGTTAGTAGGTTAGTCCCAAAAAATCATATAAAGTTTCTTGTAAATGTATATAAAACATCCAAGATTGATACCATAATAGCGTGGAACAATAAAAAATTATAGATACGTTGGAGACATATCAATCCTTCATCTCAAAATCCGCCATTTAGATGATCACATGCTTAACATTTATGGGTAATCATCAGTGTAGGAGTAATCCTTGTGTGTAAGGATCTCACTGCGTTAGTTGTACCAAATGTACCGACAATAATAAGCCATATGGTGATAATAATGAGCTTAATTCTTTGGATGTAGGATTCCACCAAACCAATATGAGTCTAGACATTAGGACAAAGTGCTAAAATTCTATCCTAGGGCCATATTAAAGGCACGAAGGAGAATTCTGCAATGTCGCCCATTCGATTTGCTTGAAATCGATGGTCAGGATAATCAACAAATGGTTTTCGTGTGGATAAATACACACTTGAGACCATCATGTAAATGTGTCTTTTAAAACCATGGAATACCCGAATAGTCTAGTCGATGGTTGGGAAGAGCCACTTACCTCGACTTGATGCATTCAAGGAGTTTGAGTGGCTCAACGTAGAGCCTTAAATTAGCTTCCCTGCATCACATGTAGTGCGCATAAAATCCAAATATTGTTAGAAGTGAGCATCACAATAGTATAACCAATGGAATTGCTGATAGTTTCTGTTTCAACCAATGTCTGAATGACCAAGGTGAATATGCTAAGTTTGTCATGTATAAGACATTTTGGAAAACTATCTTGTATGTAACATGTGCTATGGGTTTGTAGTATGTACAATCCTGATGATACATAGAGAATGTGCCATATCCGGTGCATATGGTAAATAGAAGATATTCCTCTTTGTTGTCATCATAAGTTTTGCTATGGAAATTATTTTGACGGACATCTCTATAGTTTAGTAGGGTACGAGTTGACCCGGAGACAATAATCATCCTTGATTCTACTCGAGTGCCCATAGGGATAGTAAATATGACTCAAGTTGAGCCAACAATAACATCATTGCATCTAGCGATTGTTAAAAATATCTCCTTTTCTCTCAATGAAAATGGAAACATTTGACTTCCCTGAGTATAGAGTTTGTGGTGCATATGTCCACAAAGCATATATTATCTTTCATCAGATTGACACCCGTAGAAATCTATAAATATGCATAATGCTTCTCTGTATGAAAATATCTATTGTACATATAGAATACATATAATTGTATTTGTACCAAAGTGTTGATACAATATATTATGGTATACAATATACGATGACAACAATACTTATGTTCTTATTAGAACATCATAAATGGAGATAAATTATAGTGACCACTCAGGAGCTTGAGAGACTAGACGAAGTCTTCAAATATGTTAGTTTAGTCATATTCAACCATCATGTTCTCCATGCCCAAAGGGTGTCGTGACTGCTAGATAGTCATGTTGTCGCTAGGTCATGGGAGAACACCGCGCGAACAATTGACCTCCCTGTTGTTGTCAGGTTGGAGGTTGAAGTGAGATTCAAACCTTTTCCCTTGAGATTCTTTGCATCCTAGGAATTGCTGATACACAATAACCAGATGTTGAGATCTGGATCGATATAATGTCGTGTGATTTATAAGGCAACATATATTTTATGTTAGCGGTGTGACTCCAACCGTAGATGAATCTGATAGGTCTTGGATTGCACACATTATCCCATGAGACACAAGGGCGATCATGATGTCCATGGCCCACATAGGGCAGTGGTAGCCATCGATTACCAGAGATAAGTAATTTACGCTCGTTAAATTAAAGGCCATCATGGTTGATGTTGTAATGATCTTAGCAAAATCAATGGAAATTTAAAGTTGGCTTGAAACCATTGGCGTGAATCTCAAATTGCTAAGTATGACACCTTGAAGATAATCTCTAAAATGGAGGAGATCTCACAGCACTAGAGAGTATAATCTGATGAAATCACTAGACACTCACTCCTAATGCCTTATGTCATGACTTGGTAAAATGTGTAGGACGGCACTTTGTAAAGCAATCATAATGTCGAAATGACAAAATCTAGGCTTTAACATAGTGATTGATAATCTGCGTAGGTAGTAGATCTACATGACTACCTTGTGTACCCAAGAATCAATTTGAAGAAAATCAATTTGAAGCCACAAAGCTCAATTAATATGAATTGATTTTTATTTGCAAGAAATTTAAAAATCTCAATTTCAAATAGTAGATGTATAATTTCAACATGTAGGACATGGAAATATATTACATCACACATATGTTCTGGAATACAAGGTACTCTACAGAAACACAATATTTAAGACAAATACAAGAAATAACAAGGTCTAAAACATGTGAATACTAATAAATAGTACTACTGTTAATAAAAACAAAGAGAGAGAGAGAAAATGAATTCCGGCCCACAGCCGAGCGGAGGGGGAAGGGGGCAGCCGGAGGTCGCCCCATGCGCCTGGGCCTGGGCCTCCACGGCCTTTGGCCGACCCATCCGCTGCCGCACCGCATAAGAGGGGAGGAGGGGTTACGGATAAGGGTCGGAGACCCCGAACCACCCCGATCCTCACCTCCTAGCCAGCGCCGCCGATAGGTGGAGTGGCCGCCACATCCCTCGCGTCTTAGGCGATCACCGGCGCAGCACCGACGAGGCTTCCTTGTTAGAAGGAGATGCAACGATGACAGGGTCGTGGTGAGCTCCATGAGGCGGAGGGTGGTAGAAGCGAGGCTCATCGGAGCCCATAAATCGGAGCAGCGGCCAGGGCGGCGGTCGATCGCAGTGACGACGCGCCCGAACCACCGTTCCGCGCGGCTGCTCAAGCCCATTGTCATCTCCAGCTGTGGCGGGACGGTGGCATCGGCGCGCTCCATCCGGCCCCAATGCGGAGGCGCGGAGACGAAGGCGAGCGCCTCCTCCTCATCCACCACGGAGCGCATTGGCACAGGTGCGTAGCCAGGGGCGCAACTCGGCCAACAACCTTGGCTGCGGGCGTTGGTGTTAGCGGCACGAGCCACTCCACCGGTTGAGGAGGGGGTGGTGAAGGCGCGGTGGCATCCACATGCATCAGGGGGGCGCTCGAGCCAGGCACCAGCCAGGGGTCAAGCCCCATGTTCACTGGCGGTGCGCGATCACAACATGCAGCTGTGAGGCCGCGTCCAGGGGCGTGGTGAGCACCACGGGAGGCGCTCCTGTGGTGCAGTGGCCGCGTCTAGGGGCTCGATGACCGAAGCGGTGAATGGCGGCCATCGCCGCGGATCAAACAGAGGAAGAAGGAGACGAGGCCGGACATCTCACCAGCGAGTGCTCGCTCCTCCCTTCTCTATTGTCTCCATTTTCTCTCTTTGGTAGAACTATCGTGGCTAATAGCGTGTTAGAGTAAAACGAGGGAGACAATGAACAAAGATGTAAAAGTGAACAATTAATCCTTTATTGATGATGTACTAGTGCTTATATACAATGGGAAAGGACACGATGGTTTGCTAGGGGTGCCCCCATGGACGCAACTGCCGTGACGGTTCCCACATTTGTGGGACCGCACATCTAATGAGCGCGGATTATCCCCCTAATAACCGCCAGGGTTATTATTTTAACAATTTGACTTGCAAGATATGCAATATACGTAACCTGTTTGCATCTGGGCAACACAAGCAATATTATCTTTGATATAATGGTCGGTGGATGTAGCCACAAGGTCTGTTTCAAAAACTTTCATTGGATGGCTACCACACCTAACAGGAACACAAAGCTTATCTATGATCTGACATAGTCGGGACCTGATCAATGTATCCAATGATATTGGTGTCCAGATTTCTCTGAAACTATAAGATTAGGACAAAACATTTGAAGCATTGGAGATATTGAAAGATATTCTTGAGCCTCAACCAATTGTGTTTTGTGGATCCAATGCATGAACTGTGATATGGAATCTTAGGTCCCAACATCTTATTTCCATCTCCTCATGGTCTAGATGAATCTTTCTCTACGTCTACAGAATGAATAACCATGGAAATTATGGATGGATAAGACTTGTCCACAATCAGTTTCTCCAATATAATCTGGATACAGACAACATGGTGGACCATAATGTATGAGTGAAGGTGCTCGAGGTTTTACCCAAATCCTTCATCTCAAGTTTCATCATTTAGATGTTCACATGATTAAGATTTATGGGTAATCATCCGTGTTGGAGTAATCCTTGTGTGTAAGGATCTCACTAGCTCCATCAGTTGTACCAAATGTACCAACAATAATAAGCCGTATGGTGACTTTTTGATTTTACACAATGTATGTTGCATTTCGCATTTCGGTTCAGAAATGAGATTCCATCGGGAACCATCTATATCTGAATCTAGTGAGCCACATGGATATGTAATCACTACATCTATCAAATGCAGAGATAGATGATTTTGCACCGCCTCATCGGAAAGATATTCACCACCTCATCGGAAAGAGATTCCACCTCTGGAGAATAGTTGGGTATCTGCGTGAAGAATAGTTGTGGAGAATAGTTGGGTACCTCATTGATCTCAATTTTGTTTCCAGAAGAGAACTAGTGTAGTGCTTATGTGAATACCTTCCCTTTATTGAGCAAGTTTATTTCTACCTAGATTATAACCTTTGCTCGAGTCCAGTCCAAGTGTTGTTCACAAATTTAAATTCCTAGCTTATGAACTTGTTAATTAATAAACTATGTAAGATAGATTCACAAAATCCTCACTCTAAGATTAAGAACAATACATATATATGGGTCCTACGAAACATTATGCATGACTTTGATAATAGGATGAAGTTGTAAATACATAATCCTTTTTTCATGGCTCTCTGATAAATAATTATGGTCATCGACGTACTGGTCTATACCAGTGGGCATATCGGGTCAAATATCGGCCATATCGGTCGATATTTCGGTCCATGTCGGATGATATGTGTGAAAATTGATATTTACAAAATGATATGTATACCAATAGAGCCCCAAAACTGATATATTGGCCTATCTGTCGGTCTAGATTTAAAATTTTGACGTTGATAAACACCCGAGGGGTAGTATACGCCCAGTGGAAGGGCAACCCCCACAACCCAGCTTCAGTTTGCACACACTGGCTCAGCCATCGGAACACCCAGCTCACGCATATTGGGAAATCACGAAGAGTCAATAGGGGTGTAGGAAATTTCCATCAACTATATTGATTTTGGAGAATCTTTCGACCGTAATATTACGACTCTCGACATTTATTTTACTGAAAAAATTGCGGATACCCTTCTCACTGATCATGATCCAAGGACTATTGTTGAGTGCCAAAAGCGCTCTGACTAGCCTAAATGGAAGGATGCAATACAAGCAGAAATTGGCTCGTTAACAAAAGAAAGGTATTCACTAAAGCAATATCGACACCTCCCCATGTTTTCCCAGTCAGATACAAATGGGTTTTTCTCCGGAAATGGAATGAGAACAATGACGTAGGGAGATACAAAGCAAGGCTCATAGCACAAGGGTTCACGCAGAGCTGGCATTGATTTCAATGAGACATATTCTCTTGTAATTGGTGGTACCACTTTCCTTTTTTTAACACCCCCCCCATATATTAATTTGATAAAACAAGATTCTTACAATCGTTCATTACAAAACTAGCCATGTAGGGCAGAACACTATTACATAAAACACCATCGGACCTGCTATCAAAACTAAATTTAGCAATCTCATGCACCACCCTATTAGCCACCCTATCAATCTTCACGATCTTAAAATCCTTTATAAGTTTTGATACGCTCAACGCCTCCTTTTTCATATCCACTAGAGAGACCCGTCGATGGAATCTTTGGCCAGAAAAGATGCAACAAAAGCGCAATCAGTTCCCAAAATAATTGGTTTGTGAAGTGTGATACCGATGTATAACCCGACGAGGGACGCATGAAGTTCCGCTTCATCCACACAAGTACAGGAGTGCATAAAATCCTATCATGAAACCAAGACTTCGCCCAGGTTATTCATGGCAACAACCCCAACACCATCAGATCTCATGCTCACCACGAAACTAGCATCAACATTAATATTAATATACTCAGGATCCAGGGGCTCCCAAACTCGACGACCAATCACGGGTTGAATAACATACCTCCAAATGTCGATCACCCCCTTACTTTGTTGCTCAAGTCAACTTGCACACAGCCGTTTGCTGACGTAAAAGATTTCCAGTAATTTCCAACAAACATAAAAGAGGCGGATAAAGATTTTTTCCCTCTTCCAAAGATCAGATTCCTCAGATGCCAAGCTCTCTAGAACAAACTTGCTCGCGAACCGGTGAACCCAATTGGTCAAGCGGAATAAGAAACCAGCCCGGCCCCGTACATCTAAAAAGCTCCTCTCGAGGAAT
Organism: Triticum aestivum; assembly: GCF_018294505.1. NCBI lineage: Eukaryota > Viridiplantae > Streptophyta > Magnoliopsida > Poales > Poaceae > Triticum > Triticum aestivum. Next base: position 125,530,698 of record NC_057799.1, read on the forward strand.
ATTCCACACGTCTCTCATGGCAAAACGGAAAGCACGCACCTTAGGACAAGTCAGCGGGGCATGGAAAATACTTTAATCCTCCACACCACAAATAGTGCACATACCTAACATCGTTTGGTGATGAGCAACTCTGTTTACCTAGGTCTCCAAACTATTTGACACATCTCGCCATGCAAAAATTCTTATTACTGACAGTGTTGGACGTCCCACACCCTCCTATCCTCATTACCGACAGTGCTGGACGTTCTTGTCTCGCCTTACAATCCTTTAGATTTAAGGCTAGTATGTATGCACTTTTAACAGAATATATACAATTTCTCTCATAATGCCAAGCAATTTGATCACCCTCTCCTACAGATTGAATAAGTAAATTTAGGATCTCCCCAGCATCATGGTGATAGAATAAGTACCTGATTAAATTTTCATCCCATCTTCTTGTTCCGCTCATGAGTAATTCAGACACCCATTTCAGTCTAGTACGGTTTTTCTTTGCTATAACTCCGAGGCCGGAATTTCTAGGAAGCCAATTATGTCTCCAAATATTTACATTTTTCCATCCAGCACTCTCCAGATGACCCCCTTTTTTTAGCAGATGCAGGCCATGCATAATGCCTTGCCAATTCACCAAAGTAGCTTGCGGGAAAACAATATCCAGGATGTGACCATTGGGATAATATCTTGCCTTCAAAACCTTGGCACACAAAGAATCTGGGTACACCAATAACCGCCACGCCTGTTTGGCCAAGAGTGCTTGATTAAATAACCTGAGATCTCGGAAGCCCATGCCTCCCTGTCTTTTTGGCTTAGTGAGTTTATCCCAAGCTAACCAATGAGTTTTCCTCCCGTCTTCTTCATCTCCCCACTAGAAATTCCTTTTAATCTGAGCTAGCTCATCACATAATGAGGCTGGAAATTTGAAGATTCCCATGGCGTACACTGGGAGCGCTTGCAACACTGCCTTGATTTGAGTTTCCTTAATACCGCTTGAAGCATATTTTTCAATCCAATCCGATGATCTTTTTAAAGCCTTATATTTGGTCGACTGGAACTTACCAACCTTCATTCTACCCTCAGGTGCCGGTAAGCCAAGGTACTTATCCTCAAAACGTTATGCGGTAATATTAAGAATGACCATCGTGGCCACCTGATCTTCCATACTACACTTTTTCCCAAATTTAATCGAACACTCATCACGGCTCAGAAGCTGACAAGTTCCCACCTCATAGGTTGACAAACACATTTTAATGATTAAGGCTTGATCTATGGACCCCTTGAAAAAGAAAGGTTGTCATCCGCAAACAATAGATGAGAAATACCTGCAGCTTGTCTGTTTAAGTGAAATTCCTTTAGAGCACCTTTATCACATGCATCCTTTAACAACAAAGAGAGGGCCTTGACCACAAACAGGAACAAATTGGAGATAAGGGATCCCCTTGCCTCAGACCACAAGATGGATAAAAGGTTCCTATAGAGATCCCCTTGCCAATCTTTTAACATACTCAACGAATGAATACATTCGAAAGCAATAAGTGCATTATTCGAAATTAACCTTCCTAGAATAAAGGCACTCGGAGTGGGAGATATCATAGCATCCAAGAGAGATATCAGTATATTCACCAGGCACTTTGAAATAATTTTATAAAATACATTACACAGGCTGATGGGTCTGAAATCTTTGATGGACTCAGGGTTCTTCACCTTGGGAATAAGGACAATGATAGTGTCATTTACACCTTCGGGCATAACACCTGAGATGAAAAACTGCTGAACTACCTTTACAATGTCCTCCTTGATTAAACCCCAATTTCTCTGAAAGAATCTTTGCAGGAAACCCATCTGGACTTGGTGCTTTTAACAGACCTATCTGAAAAGAGCATCACTGATCTCTTCCTCGGAAAAAGGTTTATAGAGCTCCGCATTCATATCATCATTGACAAGAGGTTTCACAATCAAAATAATACGAGAAGGATCAACATTAGTGTCACAAGGGTAAAGTTCTTGGAAAAATGAATTTGTGATACCTGTGATTTCTTCCATGTTCTCCGTAAGAGACCCATCACTCCTCTTAATAGCAGAAATAATAATAAAATCGCCCTCCAAGAGGCCTTTCTTTGAAAAAAAATTGTATTACGGTCCCCCAAAATCATTTTCTCGATACATGACCTTTGTTTCCACATACTTTCTTCCTTTATAAGAAGCTCATCCATCTCCAGAAGAATTTCCTTTCTCTCCGTCACGACCACCTTATCGCTCCTTCTGAAAAGAGCATTTATCTTTTGCGAGCAACTTCTAATTTTTTGGGGAGATAACCAATGTGAGCCTGACTCCAAGAATGCAGGGATTTCATTAATTTACCCAGATTAGTCGCCACATCCTTCAAATCCCTAACTTGCGTACTTTTATTCCAACATGCTCTAACATGTTCATCCAAAGCCAGACTTTCCCTCTCCCAAAAAGCTTCATATCTCAAATGCCTTTTAAAGGTGATGTTAGGCTGATTACCCAACAACTGAATATACAAAGGATAATGATCTCCTGGAGGAAATAATGTGTGAAACCTTGCAATGAGGGAAAATAGAAGACCATTGAGGACACGCCACCGCACGATCAAGTCGCACCTTCACCTTTTGATTTCCTTCCTGCTTATTATCATACGTCCAAGGCACTCCATGAAAACCCAGATCAAATAAATTGCACACAGAGAGAACCTTCCGAAAATTAGCCATGAGTTTAGGCGATCTTTATTACGAGAAAATGCTCATACTGCCACATAGCTTCATTAAAATCGCCGACCATAAACCAAGGGCCAGAACCAAGAAGTTTAATTCGTCTCAAAAGCTCCCACATGACGTACCTTTGGCTCACCTTCGGTTCCCCATAAACCAATGTGCATCTCCATTTTGTTCACCACTCTTACAAACAAGGTTGTCAGAATTGTGATTCTGTTGTACGATTTTACGACTTTACAATCCAAACTAACCTTTCTGATTCTACGATTTTAAGTCATAGAATCTACGTTTCTACGATCCACATAGTTAAGATTCTACGATTTGCGATCCTACTATTGGAGCTACGATCCGATTCGAAATCATGATTCTAACGACCTTGCTTACAAATATACAAGTCAATAAAGTAATCATCAATTTTGTTTAACCCCACAGAGAAGCATTCATCCCAGAATACCGCTAAACCACCGCCTTTGCCTTTACCCGAAACTATAAAACATTTTTCACACCCAAACGATACCGCAAACTCTCAACATCATCTTTATTTTGCCTTGTTTCAGAAAGAAAAATAATGTTGGGTCGGTAAGACTTATTGAGGCATACTAATTCTTTAATTGTACGAGGCCGTAGTGGTGCCACTTTTCGATACCTTATATCTTTGGCAGTGCAAAATCGTCTATATATGGAGTTGATGGGTGTCATGACAGCATATGTTTACGGGTCACTAGATTCGGACATGTATATGAAGATTCCTGACGGAATCTCTATCCCGAATACAAGTGTAAAACGCAACATGTATTGTGTAAAACTGAATAAGTCATTATATGGCTTAAGGCAATCGGGACGAATGTGGTACAACCGACTCAGTGAGTTCCTTCTAAAAAAGGGTTACTCCGATAGTAGTGATTGCTCGTGTGTCTTTATCAAAAAGTTTACAGGGTTTTGCATCATTTTAGTGTACGTCGATGATCTCAACATCATAGGCAACACACAAGACATTGATGAAGCATGCAATCACCTAAAGATGGAATTTGAGATGAAGGATTTGGGTAAAACCAAATATTGCTTAGGTATTCAATTTGAGCACCTTCCCTCAGGAATCATGGTACACCAAGTTTCCTATACCCATCTAAAACTCCCATGGTGGTTCGTTCTCTTGACGTAGAGAAAGATCCGTTCAGGACAAGGGATGATGGAGAAGAAATACTGGACCCGAGGTTCCATATCCCAGTGCCGTTGGAGCGCTCATGTATCTTGCAAATTGCATGAGACCCGACCTCGCATTTGTAGTGAATCTACTTGAAAACGCAGCTCCCACCAAACGCCATTGATCTGGAGTGAAGAATATCTTTCGATATCTCCAAGGCACAAAGGATCTTGGCATATTTTTCCAGTTCCAGAGAAATCAGGACTCTGATATGATTGGATACGTAGATGTTGGCTATTTATCTGATCCCCATAATGCCATATCACAGACCGACTTTGTGTTCCTACATGGTGGAACTGCTATATCATGGAAGTCTTCTAAACATACTCTGGTGGCCACATCTACCAATCATTCTGAAATAATTTCATTATTTGAGGCATCACGCGAATGTGTGTGGCTTCGCAGAATGATAAACCACATACAACAGTCATGCAGAATTGGTTCTATTGAATCATCTACCATTATATATGAAGATAATGTGGCTTGTGTTGCGCAGATGCAAACATGAAACATCAAGAGTAATATCACTAAGCATATTTGTCCTAAGTAGTTTTTCTCATGATCTTCAGAAAAGTGAGGAAATAAATATCTTGCAAGTTAAATCATGTGAAAACCTTGCTGATTTATTTACCAAGTCTCTATCAAATTCTACATTCTAGAAATATGTTCATGGAATTGGTATGCGACGACTTCGGGACTTGCAAGTATCAGTGGGAGTATCTCCATGAACTATTCTTGTTTAAAACATCATATTGCACTCTTTCTCTTTGTGAGTTTATGTTTCAAGTTCTCATCAAGTATCCTAATGAAATTTTGAAGAAGAATCTTTCGTTGTGATGATACTACATTGGACAATCTTGGAGAGGATGATCCTACCTGGACAAGCGTGTGAAGATTCTATATGGACAAGCGTAGATTAGGGGCAGTGTTGTGATTAATTAGCATATATATTAGGGAAAATCTCCTCTTGTCTAACTGAATAGCGACGCATCTGTAGGATGCGCCTGTTCGACGCATCTCTTCCAGAGGTATATAAACTATACTTATACTATCAATCAATACAGTTGATCATTTTTACTTAAATAGGATGACCACATGAAACCTTTGTTGCTTGTGTTAGAAATATGCCCTAGAGGCAATAATAAATTGGTTATTATTATATTTCCTTGTTCATGATAATCGTTTATTATCCATGCTAAAATTGTATTGATAGGAAACTCAGATACATGTGTGGATACATAGACAACACCATGTCCCTAGTAAGCCTCTAGTTGACTAGCTCGTTGATCAATAGATGGTTACGGTTTCCTGACCATGGACATTGGATGTCGTTGATAACGGGATCACATCATTAGGAGAATGATGTGATGGACAAGACCCAATCCTAAGCCTAGCACAAGATCGTGTAGTTCGTCTGCTAAAGCTTTTCTAATGTCAAGTATCATTTCCTTAGACCATGAGATTGTGCAACTCCCGGATACCGTAGGAATGCTTTGGGTGTACCAAACGTCACAACGTAACTGGGTGGCTATAAAGGTGCACTACAGGTATCTCCGAAAGTGTCTGTTGGGTTGGCACGAATCGAGACTGGGATTTGTCACTCCGTGTAAACGGAGAGGTATCTCTGGGCCCACTCGGTAGGACATCATCATAATGTGCACAATGTGACCAAGGAGTTGATCACGGGATGATGTGTTACGGAACGAGTAAAGAGACTTGCCGGTAACGAGATTGAACAAGGTATCGGGATACCGACGATCGAATCTCGGGCAAGTACTATACCGGTAGACAAAGGGAATTGTATACGGGATTGATTGAATCCTTGACATCGTGGTTCATCCGATGAGATCATCGTGGAACATGTGGGAGCCAACATGGGTATCCAGATCCCGCTGTTGGTTATTGGCCGGAGATATGTCTCGGTCATGACTGCATGGTTCCCGAGCCCGTAGGGTCTACACACTTAAGGTTCGATGACGCTAGGGTTATAGGGAAAGTATGTACGCGGTTACCGAATGTTGTTCGGAGTCCCGGATGAGATCCCGGACGTCACGAGGAGTTCCGGAATGGTCCGGAGGTAAAGATTGATATATAGGAAGTGAGGATTTGGCCACCGGAAGTGTTCCGGGCATCACCGGTAATGTACCGGGACCACCGGAAGGGTCCGGGGGTCCACCGGGAGGGGCCACCAGCCCCAGAGGCTTGCGTGGGCCAATAGTGGGAAGGGACCAGCCCCTAGGTGGGCTGGGGCGCCCCCCACCAAGGCCCAAGGCGCCTCAAGAGAAGATGGGGGCAAACCCTAGGGCAGATGGGCCCTAAGGCCCACCCCAGGTGCGCCTCCCCCTCTCCCCCCTTTGGCCGCCACCCTAGATGGGATCTGGGGCTGCCGCACCCCTTGGGGTGGGAACCCTAGAGGGGGCGCAGCCCCCTCCCCTCCCCCTATATATAGTTGAGGTCTAGGGGCTGCCCAATACACGAGTTATTCTCTCCCAGGCGCAGCCATACCTCTCTCCCTCCTCGTCTCTCGTAGTGCTTGGCGAAGCCCTGCTGGAGTTCCGCGCTCCTCCACCACCACCACGCCGTCGTGCTGCTGCTGGACGGAGTCTTCCCCAACTTCTCCTTCTCCCCTTGCTGGATCAAGGCGTGGGAGACGTCACCGGGCTGCACGTGTGTTGAACGCGGAGGCGCCGTGGTTCGGCGCTTAGATCGGAATCAACCGCGATCTGAATCGCTACGAGTACGACTCCTTCATCCGCGTTCTTGCAACGCTTCCGCTTAGCGATCTACAATGGTATGTAGATGCACTCCCCTTCCCCTCGGTGCTAGATTACTCCATAGATTGATCTTGGTGATGCGTAGAAAATTTTAAATTTCTGCTACGATCCCCAACAGTGGCATCATGAGCTAGGTCTATGCGTAGTTTCTATGCACGAGTAGAACACAAAGTAGTTGTGGGCGTCGATTTTGTCAATTTACTTGCCGTTACTAGTCTTATCTTGATTCGGCGGCATCGTGGGATGAAGCGGCCCGGACCGACCTTACACGTACACTTACGTGAGACAGGTTCCACCGACTGACATGCACTAGTTGCATAAGGTGGCTAGCGGGTGTCTGTCTCTCCCACTTTAGTCGGATCGGATTCGATGAAAAGGGTCCTTATGAAGGGTAAATAGAAATTGGCATATCACGTTGTGGTTTTGGCGTAGGTAAGAAACGTTCTTGCTAAGAAACCTATAGCAGCCACGTAAAAATTTGCAACAACAATTAGAGGACGTCTAACTTGTTTTTGCAGCATATGCCGTGTGATGTGATATGGCCAAAAGGATGTGATGAATGATATATGTGATGTATGAGATTGATCATGTTCTTGTAATAGGAATCACGACTTGCATGTCGATGAGTATGACAACCGGCAGGAGCCATAGGAGTTGTCTTAATTTATTTATGACCTGCGTGTCAACATAAACGTCATGTAATTACTTTACTTTATTGCTAAACCGTTAGCCATAGTAGTAGAAGTAATAGATGACGAGACAACTTCATGAAGACACGATGATGGAGATCATGATGATGGAGATCATGGTGTCATGCCGGTGACGACGATGATCATGGCGCCCCGAAGATGGAGATCAAAAAGGAGCAAAATGATATTGGCCATATCATGTCACTATTAGATTGCATGTGATGTTTATCATGTTTTACATCTTATTTGCTTAGAACGACGGTAGCTTAAATAAGATGATCCCTCACTAAAATTTCAAGAAAAGTGTTCTCCCTAACTGTGCACCGTTGCGAAGGTTCGTTGTTTCGAAGCACCACGTGATGATCGGGTGTGATAGATTCTAACGTTCGAATACAACGGGTGTTGACGAGCCTAGCATGTACAGACATGGCCTCGGAACACATGCGAAACACTTAGGTTGACTTGACGAGCCTAGCATGTACAGACATGGCCTCGGAACACGGAAGACCGAAAGGTCGAACATGAGTCGTATAGAAGATACGATCAACATGAAGATGTTCACCGATGATGACTAGTCCGTCTCACGTGATGATCGGACACGGCCTAGTCGATTCGGATCATGTATCACTTAGATGACTAGAGGGATGTCTATTTAAGTGGGAGTTCATTAAATAATTTGATTAGATGAACTTAATTATCATGAACATAGTCTAAATTGTCTTTGCAAATATGTTGTAGATCAATAGCTCGCGTTGTAGCTCCCTGTTTCAATACGTTCCTAGAGAAAGATTAAGTTGAAAGATATTGTAAGCATTGACGCGGACTAGGTCCGTTGCCTGAGGAGTGTCCTCACTGCTACACAGAAGGCTTATGTCTTTGATGCACCGCTCGGTGTGCCAACCCCTCCAGCGTCGTCTGTGGATGTTATGAACATCTAACAGATACGTCCTGATGACTACTTGATAGTTAAGTGCACCATACTTTACGGCTTAGAATCGGGATTCCAATGACGTTTTGAACGCCATAGAACATATGAGATGTTCCAAGAGCTGAAATTGGGATTTCAGGCTCATGCCCGTGTTGAGAGGTATGAGACCTCTGACAAGTTCCTTGCCTACAAGATGGAGGAGAATAGCTCAGCTAGTGAGCATGTGCTCAGAATGTCTGGGTGCTACAATCACTTGAATCAAGTGGGAGTTAAACTTCCAGATAAGATAGTGATTGATAGAGTTCTCTAGTCACTATCACTAAGCTACTAGATCTTCGTGATGAACTATGACATGCAAGGGATGGAGATGATCCCGGAGCTGTTCGCGGTGCTTAAGACCGCAAAAAGTAGAAATCAAGAAGGAGCATCAAGTGTTGATGGTTTAACAAGACCACTGGTTTCAAGAAGGGCAAGGGCTAGAAGGGAAACTTCATGAATGGTAAACCAGCTGCCGCTCCAATGAAGGAACCCAAGGTTGAACCCAAACCCGAGACTAAGTGCTTCTATTGTAAGGGGAACGGTCACTGGTAGCGGAACTACCCCAAATGCATGGTAGATAAGAAGGCTGGCAACTTCAACAAAGTATATACGTGTTATTAATGTGTACCTTACTAGTACTCCTGGTAGCACCTGGGTATTGGATACCGGTTCAGTTGCTATTATTGGTGACTTGAAGCAAAAGCTACGGACTAAACGGAGACTGGCTAAGGGCGAGGTGACGATGTGTGTTGGAAGTGTTTCCAAAGTTGATGAGATCACCATCGCACGCTCCATCTGCCTTCGGGATTAGTATTGGACCTAGATAAATGTTATCAGGTGTCTACGTTGAGCGTGAATATGATTAGATCATGTTCATTGCAATACGGTTATTCATTTAAGTTAGAAAATAATGGTTATTCTGTTTACATGAATAATACCTTTCATGGTCATGCACCCTATGTGAATGGTTCATTGAATCTCGGTCGTGGTAATACACATGTTCACGCCAAAAAGATGTAGAGTTAATAATGATAGTACCACTTTCTTGTGACACTGCCGCTTAGGTCATTTTGGCATAAAATGCATGAAGAAACTCCATGCTGATGGATGTTTGGAGTCACTTGATTTTGAATCGCTTGACACATGCGAGCCATGCCTCATGGGCAGGATGACTAAGATCCCGTTTTCAGGTACAATGAAACGGGCAAGTGACTTGTTGGAAATCATACATGCTGATGTGCGTGATCCAATGAGAATTAAGGCGTGTGGTGGATATCGTTATTTTCTCATCTTCATTGACGATTTGAGTAGATATGGGTATATTTACTTAATGAAGCACAAGTCTGAAACGTTTGAAAAGTTCAAGCAATTTCAGAGTGAAGTTAAGAACCATCATAACAAGAAGATCAAATTCCTACGATCTGATCGAGGGAGAATTTCTGAGTTATGAGTTTGGCAATCACTTAAGACATTGTGGAATTGTTTCACAGTTGAAGCCACCTGGAACACCACAGCGAAATGGTGTGTCCGGACGTCGTAATCGAACCTTATGAGATATGGTGCGATCTATGATGTCTCTTAGCGATCTACCGCTATCATTTTGAGGTTATGCGTTAGAGACAGCTGCATTCACTTTAGATAGGGCACCATCTAAGTCCGTTGAGACGACGTCATATGAACATTGGTTTGGCAAGAAACCAAAGTTGTCGTTTCTTAATGTTTGGGGCTGCGATGCTTAAGGCTTCAGCCGGAGAAGCTCGAACCCAAAGCGGACAAACACATCTTCATAGGATACCCAAAGGTGACAGTTGGGTATACCTTCTATCTTAGATCCGAGGGCAAATTGTTTGTCACAAGAACGGGTCCTTTCTCGAGAAGGAGTTTCTCTCGAAAGAATTGAGTGGGAGGAAGATAGAACTTGATGAGGTTGTTGAACCTCTACTTCAACCGGAAAGTAGTGCAACACAGAAAGATGTTTCTGTGGCGCCTACGTCTGTTGAAGAGGAAGTTAGTGATAGTGATCATGAAGCTTCGGATCAAGTTGCTATCGAACCTCGTAGGTCGACAAGGATATGTACTACTCCTGAGTGGTACGGTAATCCTGTCTTAGATATCATGTTGTTAGACAACAATGAACCTACGAGCTATGGAGAAGCGATGGTGGGCCCGTATTCCGACAAATGGTTAGAAGCCATGAAATCCGAGATAGGATCCATGTATCAGAACAAAGTATGGACTTTGGTGGACTTGCCCGATGATCGGCAAGCCATTGAGATAAATGGATCTTTAAGAAGAAGACGGACGTGGACGGTGATGTTACCGTCTATGAAGCTCGACTTGTGGCAAAGAGTTTTTCACAAGTTCAAGGAGTTGACTACGATGAGATTTTCTCACCCGTAGCGATGCTTAAGTCCGTCGGATTCATGTTAGCATTAGCTGTATTTTTCGATTATGAAATCTGACAGATGGATGTCAAAACAAGTTTTCTTACCAGTTTTCGTAAGAAAAAGTTGTATGTGATACAATCAAAGGTTTTGTCGATCCTAAGGATGCTAAAAGGTATGCTGGCTCCAGCGATCCTTCTATGGATTAGAGCAAGCATCTCGGAGTCGGAATATATGCATTGATGGAGTGATCAAAGTTTTTAGGTTTATACAATGTTTGCTAGAAACTTGTATTTACAAGAAAGTGAGTGGGAGCACTACAACATTTCTGATAAGTATATGTGGATGACATATTGTTGATCCGAAATGATGTAGAATTTCTGGAAAGCATAAACGGTTGTTTGAAAAGTGATTTTCAAAGGAAGACCTGGATAAAGCTGCTTACATATTGGGCATCAAGATCTATAGAGATAGATCAAGACGCCCGATGATACTTTCAAAAGAACACACACCTTTGACATGATTTTGAAGGAGTTCAAAATAGATCAGTCAAAGAAGGAGTTCTTACCTGAGTTGTAAGGTGTGAAGTTGAGTAAGACTCAAAGCTTGATCACGGCAGAAGAAAGAGGAAGGACGAAGGTCGTCCCCTATGCTTTTGTCATAGGCTCTATACGGTATGCCATGCTGAGTACCGCACCTGATTTGTGCCTTGCCACATGTCTGGCAAGAGGGTACAAAGGTGATCCAGGAGTGGATCACTGGACAGTGGTCAAAATTGTCCTTAGAGGAATAAGGAAATATTTCTCGGTTATGGAGGTGATAAAGAGTTCGACGTTAAGAGTTACGTCGATGCAAGCTTTAACACCTATCCGGATGACTATGAGTAGAAAAACCGGATATGTATAATGGAGCAACCATTTGGAATAGCTCCAAGTGGAACGTGGTAGCAGCATCTACGATATGACATAAAGTTTTGCGAAGTACATGCGGATCTGATTGTTGCAGACCCGTTGACTATAACCTCTCTCACAAGCATAACATGATCAAACCCAGAACTCATTGAGTGTTAATCACATAGTGATGTGAACTAGATTATTGACTCTAGTAAACTCTTTGGATGTTAGTCACATGGTGATGTGACCTGTGAGTGTTAATCACATGGCGATGTGAACTAGATTATTGACTCTAGTACAAGTGGGAGACTGTTAGAAATATGCCCTAGAGGCAATAATAAATTGGTTATTATTATATTTCCTTGTTCATGATAATCGTTTATTATCCATGCTAAAATTGTATTGATAGGAAACTCAGATACATGTGTGGATACATAGACAACACCATGTCCCTAGTAAGCCTCTAGTTGACTAGCTCGTTGATCAATAGATGGTTACGGTTTCCTGACCATGGACATTGGATGTCGTTGATAACGGGATCACATCATTAGGAGAATGATGTGATGGACAAGACCCAATCCTAAGCCTAGCACAAGATCGTGTAGTTCGTCTGCTAAAGCTTTTCTAATGTCAAGTATCATTTCCTTAGACCATGAGATTGTGCAACTCCCGGATACCGTAGGAATGCTTTGGGTGTACCAAACGTCACAACGTAACTGGGTGGCTATAAAGGTGCACTACAGGTATCTCCGAAAGTGTCTGTTGGGTTGGCACGAATCGAGACTGGGATTTGTCACTCCGTGTAAACGGAGAGGTATCTCTGGGCCCACTCGGTAGGACATCATCATAATGTGCACAATGTGACCAAGGAGTTGATCACGGGATGATGTGTTACGGAACGAGTAAAGAGACTTGCCGGTAACGAGATTGAACAAGGTATCGGGATACCGACGATCGAATCTCGGGCAAGTACTATACCGGTAGACAAAGGGAATTGTATACGGGATTGATTGAATCCTTGACATCGTGGTTCATCCGATGAGATCATCGTGGAACATGTGGGAGCCAACATGGGTATCCAGATCCCGCTGTTGGTTATTGGCCGGAGATATGTCTCGGTCATGACTGCATGGTTCCCGAGCCCGTAGGGTCTACACACTTAAGGTTCGATGACGCTAGGGTTATAGGGAAAGTATGTACGCGGTTACCGAATGTTGTTCGGAGTCCCGGATGAGATCCCGGACGTCACGAGGAGTTCCGGAATGGTCCGGAGGTAAAGATTGATATATAGGAAGTGAGGATTTGGCCACCGGAAGTGTTCCGGGCATCACCGGTAATGTACCGGGACCACCGGAAGGGTCCGGGGTCCACCGGGAGGGGCCACCAGCCCCAGAGGCTTGCGTGGGCCAATAGTGGGAAGGGACCAGCCCCTAGGTGGGCTGGGGCGCCCCCCACCAAGGCCCAAGGCGCCTCAAGAGAAGATGGGGGCAAACCCTAGGGCAGATGGGCCCTAAGGCCCACCCCAGGTGCGCCTCCCCCTCTCCCCCCTTTGGCCGCCACCCTAGATGGGATCTGGGGCTGCCGCACCCCTTGGGGTGGGAACCCTAGAGGGGGCGCAGCCCCCTCCCCTCCCCCTATATATAGTTGAGGTCTAGGGGCTGCCCAATACACGAGTTATTCTCTCCCAGGCGCAGCCATACCTCTCTCCCTCCTCGTCTCTCGTAGTGCTTGGCGAAGCCCTGCTGGAGTTCCGCGCTCCTCCACCACCACCACGCCGTCGTGCTGCTGTTGGACGGAGTCTTCCCCAACTTCTTCTTCTCCCCTTGCTGGATCAAGGCGTGGGAGACGTCACCGGGCTGCACGTGTGTTGAACGCGGAGGCGCCGTGGTTCGGCGCTTAGATCGGAATCAACCGCGATCTGAATCGCTACGAGTACGACTCCTTCATCCGCGTTCTTGCAACGCTTCCGCTTAGCGATCTACAATGGTATGTAGATGCACTCCCCTTCCCCTCGGTGCTAGATTACTCCATAGATTGATCTTGGTGATGCGTAGAAAATTTTAAATTTCTGCTACGATCCCCAACAGCTTGTTGCTGATTTTAAGACCTCTTCGGTAAACTAAGCTGTGTCCTTTTGAGTACCTCTAATTGCAATTTTATTTGCTTGACTTTTTTAAACAAGTTATTTGCTTGACTTCAACATTGTTAAGGAATAATGCTTCATTAACAACTGACTTAGTTTAGCAATAGTTATGCGGCACTTGGCTCACAGGGCGACTTGTACGATCTGTGGTAAGTGTGATGAGGACTCGTTCCATGCACTTGTCACATGTGATAATGCGGCCACTCTTTGGGGTACTATGGAAGAGGTTTGGTCCATACCTAAAAAGGAGCAAGTTGTGCACACGGGGGATGAATGGTTGTTGAATCTATTGGACCAAAATACTAGTGAGGTACGGGATATGATCATCATGCTACTATGGAGGATCTGGTACTTGTGGAATGAATTATCGCATGGTAAAGAAATCCCTCCAGCTGAAACGTCTAAGACATTTCTGTGTAGCTATCTTAGTTATGTTCGCAATGCAGCCAATCTCACCACAGAGCAAATTATCAAAGGGAAATCGCCTCTGGAGGGTGCATTGCAGCCAGTACCGATCAAGGCAGTGCCGCCGGATACACCATGGCAGCCACCACCACCTGGCTGGCTTGCCTTGTCAGTGGATGGTTCTTATTCAGTGGAAGAGGGCTCGGCGGGAGCAGGCACGATCCTACGGGATAACTTGGGCTCTATCATTTTTTCATCATGTCAACTATTATTCTACTGTAACAATGCTCTCGAGGCGGAAATTCAAGCTATTAAGATTGGAATGTCTATGGCTATCGAATGGCCTAACCTTCCGGTCTTAGTACAATCGGACTCGATGGTGGCCCTTTCTTCTATGACTGATGCCTCACTTGATAAATCACCCAATGGTCAATTGGTCAGGGAGATCAAGAACTACATGCTGCAGAGGGAGTTTAAACAGTGAAGATCCTGAGATCACAGAACATAGTCTCGCATTGTCTTGCTAATTATGCCCGAACAGCTCGTAGCACCGCTTATTGGTTGCAACTGTCACCCCCCTTCATTCATAATCTTGTATTAGCGGACTGTAAGTCTGTTACTTTGGAATAAACTTCTTTTAAACCAAAAAAAAGAGATGCTTCCCCTTTTCCGCAAAAGAAATAAAGAGAGAGAGAGAGAGAGAGAGAGAGATGTTGCCCCTGACCTATCTCAATAAAAACCTTGCAATGCTGGTTGCTCTTGAGCCATTGAGGAAATCATGCTGCCCTTTATGCGCTCAGGCACTGCGCTCGCCTTTGGCAGTTAGCATGCCGAGAATGACACGGTCGTCCATGCGTCGGCTCCTAGGGACGAGTCCTTTGACGACCTCGCTGCCTCCCAAGGCATGACCAACCACGGTGGTCATCAGAGCTTGTGGCGGTTGTAGCGCCCTTGGGACGGTGCACCTTGCCTGCATCAGGGCAAAGCCAATGCATAGCCTCAAGGTGATGCCTCGTATGCCATGTAGGATCGGATGTCAGAAAAAGTAGGTTCAGATAGGGAAGCGGGATCCTGTGCAAGAGGCGTGTTCTTGAAGCAAAAAAGTGTGGTCCGGTGCATAAAGTTGGAAAAGTTGAAGTGAAGAGTAGGGATACATGTGTAGCGAGAGTCTACTTTATAGTCTTTGATAACCACCACTAGTAGTAGCCTGACTATAAAGTGACGGCAGCCTGACTCAGTTGCCGCATTGGCGAGAAGTTTGTCAGCAACCCAACGCGTGAGAAAATAGTTGGCGTGCAATGTGACGCCCTGTTTCGGCTCTACACAGGTCGCCGTCCGTGGCACGGACGCACAAGGTCATGCTACAGGTAGCTGACGTCGTTCTACGTTTGTGATCTCCTGCTACAAGTAGAACGGCAAGACAACCAAGCCAAATAATGGGCATTCTTACAGAAACTGTAAATAAAACGGGCAGCCCAGCTAAACAATCATCGTTGAACTATGAATTTAATAATAGTATAATACAACAGATATCAAATCCACATTCGTCCCAGCTAAAATAAGAAGAATCCTCTACTCGAAGCCAGATTAATAAAGTTACATTTTACAAGCCCTCTTAAGGGCACGCGCCTTGACGCCTGGAAACTTTTGTTACAGCGACTGCAATAAGAGCTCAGTCCTACTACGCGGCGAGGCCGGTCGGTCGCCCCTCGCCGGATGACGGCGGCGGCCTTAGGAGGACGGGCGCGCCCGCTTGTTGCTGCCGCTGCCGCCGCCGTTGGCGCCCATGCACGACGGGCACTTGTACTGCTTGATGTGCTCCGCCTTGGCCGGCGTGATCTTGACACACTTGCCGTGGAACCACTTCTCGCACATGTCGCAGCCGATCCAGAACTCGTCCTGCCCGTAGTTGTCCCCACACGCGCCGCACAGCGTATCGCCGTGCTCTTCTCCGCCACCACCACCACCAGCGGCGCCTCCACCATCCTCGCCCGCATCAGGGGCTTCGTCCTCGTGATCTTCCTCCTTCAGCTGGGGCTTGGGCTGCTTCGCCCGAGGCTCCGAGGTTTTCTGCTTTCACAATGGAGGGTGCAAGTGAGACGACCATAGGGCAAACTAGTATTCAGACGCAATAAACGTCAGTAAACGACCTTGGCATCTACCAAAAAGTGTCAAACTTACTTGCACGGGCAGAAGACAAAATCATGGTATGAGTAAATCAAAGGAAAAGTGAGCCATACCATTTTATTGTTGGACTTGGATTTGCTATTGCTGTGGTTATTGTTGGTCGGAGCCTTGGTTTTACTCTTCCCACTAACAACATCAAAAATCGTGGGAAGCTCATTAATCATACCAAACAGGCGCTTCCTGCATTAAGATAACAGCAAAGCATCAGTAACAACACATCAGGTCAACAGTGAAAGAAACAGCAAGAATCTCAGAGTAGGTGGTTCTCATTAAGATACAACATGCTTTAACCGCAGAATGTTGTGGATCATCTTCTGTATACCAAGCAACTCTAATAAGAAGCTCATTATGAATGCTACCAAAAGTTAACGAATTCTCACTCTCATTTGACAATTATGGGTCTTTCAAAACATGGGCTAAAGTTGCAAAATGACATTAAGCAATGCACATTTACAGAAGTACCCATGATACCAGGTTAAAATGTTTCCAAGCGTTTCACAAAATGACATGAAGCAATGCACATTTACACAAGTACCCATGATACCAGGTTAAAATGCTTCCAAGCGTTTATGGAAATTGCTACTGCAGGTTTGTGCAGTTTGACGAATGCATTTTGGTTACAACTCATTAGACGCGAGCCAAACAATTCCCAGCAGCCCATTCTGGGCTTTATTGTTAAGACCATGATTAAGCTGCAATTACCTAGTAAATTTCGTTTCCTAATGCTAGGCATCAAATGTGGTTATGAAAATAATATAGGAAAGAAGGAACTGGACAGATGGAAAAGAAAGAAAGCACGGCACGATACTGGCAGGATACTAGGTAAACAGAACAGCATAGATTCATGGAAGATGAGTGGAAAGTGGAAACTCACCTGTCACTTTTATCAAATCCGAATCGAGCACCAAAGTAGAATGCAACAGATAGTAACCATGCGTCGCTGTGTACTGCAACCATGGATAGCCAATCTTTTTCCTGCATTCCATCTCGTGCAAAGTTGATGCCCAATGCTGGCTCTGGGAGCTCAGGTGGCACTTCTTCAGCAGGTAAGTTTACTTCCCAATGCTCATTGGGAAACCCATAAAGGCACAAATTTTCTTTTTCTGCAGACGAGAACACTGAGTTATGTATGGATGGACACAGAAGAATCTCAAAAGGCTCTCGCAGCATTTAGGCTGCACTGTAACTAGATTACCCCACATAATAATAGATATGTAACTGAAGAAATAAAAAAGAAGATGCTCCGAGCTTGAGTTTGCACAGAAGTTGAAATCATCAAACATATTTGAAATGAAGGAAAGACACATGTAAACTTACAAAATATTCAATTAAATCACGTATTCATGACAACCGTATTCCTAACAGAAGAAGCAGTATATATCATACAGGTAATCAAGATGAAGGAGGTGACGTTTTGGCACTAGGGGTCCAGATGAACCCATTATCTGAGCCATCAAACTTATTGTATGGATCTGTGCCAAAAGCAGGGCAGACATATAGGCATGAAGACATCTTGCATGGACCGGAAGTGTACGTCAGGCCAGCATACAAATTGCAGGGCTGAATCTCACCATCTATTTTGGCGAGCTAGACTACAGATCCAACATGACCGATGGTACATGAAACAACTAACTGTCTGTACCATAGTACACAAAATTTAGTCGAGTCAGTTTTTTTTTTTGAAGGGAAGGAAAGAGTCAGTCGTGGTACTCCCAGTTTATCATTAAAACATTGTACCTGCATGTAGCTAAGTCCATCATCGTGGGGTGTTGCTTGTTTTGCATGGCCGTCTGAAATGTGCTGTGCTCAAGTTGGATTAGTATGTGCATTTTGTTTATACTGTTTAGATAAGCTACAACACATACTCCATTGGGTTGTTGTGAGTCTCAGGCAGCTAGTTTGGGATGGCTGTTACGACTAAATAAAAGGAAGAAGAAGACGCACAAAGTTACCACATCACAAAATTTGTAGTGTCCCATGTTGTTTCAAGTGGTCGCATGAGTATCCCTCCGTGGCTGCGTCTACCATTCGTGTTCCTCGTGTGAGTTGATGCTGGCCTGAAACCAACACTTCTAATGAGCAGCTCACGCTAGCGTGGCGGCAACCATGGCACCACATATCAGCTCAATCCTGATCTACCGCAGCAGTTTCTCCTCTGGCCACCGTCGACACCACCTGGCCTCCTGGGTACCTCGCTAGGAGCAAGACGAGCAGGTCATGGATCTGGTGGAAGTTTTTGCTCGGCTGAGCAGATGGGCAGGTGTAGTTAATGGCTTCTCTCGAGCCGGTGGCACATAACTTGCGACGATGGTTCATGAAACTTATTATGTGTTTGTGGTGCCAAGAAAAAAACAGCAACCTCCTCATTTTATTGCGCAGACATGGCGAGGTCAATAATCTGCAATACGGATGAGAACATAACCGCCAGCAGGAATGTTGGCACCGCCCATCGATCGTGACAATGACATCGAGAGTATCTAGACCTGAGAGCCAAACTGAATATCTGGATGAAGAGCTATAAAAAATAGCCAAGACTCCAATCATTACCAAGCCCAAAAATACACGAGAAGAGTATCAAAGATCAAGTCATTTACAACATAAAAAAGACACCATTTGATCAAGATAATACTTAACCGTGTTATGAGCTTAGGAAGGGAAGTTAGCACACTGGAAAAGGCAAATCGCATACAATTGATGTAATCAGTCCATTGCAGGAGAATAGACATATTGCATTCCTCTGTTAATGGGATAAAGTTCCCTCTGAGATTTTCCCTTGTATTTGGCACACTATGCATGCCGAATGACACCTCACAATAATTGCACTAACCACCATTCAAATTCATTTTTATCCAACCCTATAGCATTCTGTTGATGAATCTACATAAGCCCATTCAACTCAATTCACCGTGTGACACTCCTAGGCAGCTAGAGAAATACGGATGCTCTCTTGGTTTCCTCCATATTCATAGTGTGTTCCTCAGAGCATTCCAATGGTTACATGCTGCAATGGCACTATACTGTGCAGAGGGCAGTAGAGGCATTGAAGAACAAATAAGGGGGAAAGGCTGACGACAGGGCTATGTTAGGGTTGCAAATTTACAGAACATTAAAAAATGCAATGCTAGGCAGTCCTCCACCACCAATACACTGAAGGAACCAACATCGCTGTTCTTTGCCCTATGCAACAGTAGAACTGTACACACACTGGTAGACAGCAAGCAGCAAAGAACGGCAAGTCCTACTCCTATCATTGTAGTCTGCCAGTCCTTGAAAGTCAAGAACTACATCAATCATTATTAGGGCAGAAGAATCACACCCCACCAACCAAGCAGGAGACAGTAATGCTGAACCCAACAAACCAAACTCGCATACGCACTAGCCAACTAGCAGCCCACCACAGCTCCCCAACGACCAGTGCCACCTTTTCTACTTCTACTACTACCAAGATAACTACTAGCTCCCAAAGGTGGAAGCTTTCAGCAGGAAGGGACACTGATGAATTCATTGACCACTCAGCCTCTAGGGCAGCAGGGCCAAGCATGTGGAATGATCTGAGCCGTCCGTTTCCGGGCATCCGATTGCTGAGGCCTACGTCAGAGTCTCCCCTCCACAGGAGGCTCGTTATTAAATCCAACAATTAAGGCCCTCTGCTCGATATTCAGAGGGCTTCACGCACCGTGCATATTCTACTGCGAGTTCTTTGGTCCATGGATTCAAAATAAGCACTAAAATTGCGGGGAGGATTTGAAATAAAGTAGAGACTAGTCTGTTAATTCTTCAGTATTCAGAGTAACACTCAGTCAAGCATGTTTGGATGAAAAAAAGGCACATCGATTATTTTCCAAGAAACTGCACTGAACACCCAGCCCTAATTAGTAGTACTAGTAATTACGATAAAATGGTAATTATCTGCGAGATTATGGAAGGATAATACAGCAAAATCTGCACCGAAAGAGCAGCGAAGAACAGCAGGGCAGACAGACAGAGACAGACGCGAGAATTCACTCACCCGGGTCGCATTGCCGGAAGAACTCCTCCACATCTGCAGCAAGAAGAAAGGCAGCAACAGTCAGGAGACAATCCCACGACCCACACAAGGCGAAAAATCCCGTGCAACGGCAGCAAAATTCGCAAAGCCGGAATCTTCGGCCCCCGAGAAGAAAACCAATCTGGCGAGCGAATCTGCGGCGACCTACCGGTGGTGAGCGCGCGGGCGAGGCCGTTGCGGCGGCCCTTGTAGTCCCGGAAGACCTCCTCCACCGTCCTGGGGTTGTACTGCGCGTCCATTGTTAACCGCAGAGGATTCGAGCGCGGGGAGGCGGAGGGGGGAGGGGGGAGCGGAGGGGATGGGCACTGTGCTCGTGTTTTATTTTGACATCTTCGGGGTAGTATCTTTTTTTTAGGGAGGTTTTAAAAAGAGGGAAGAGGGGCGGACGCCAAGGGTGGGACTGCGACTTAAGTGGATTGGAGAGCACGGCGGACGTGTCCGTGCGGGTGGGTCCCGCCGCCCGTGGGACGTCCATCCATGGAACGGAATGGATACGTGTATCTTTTTCTTGTGGGCGAGTTGCGTCAGCGCGGGTGCGTCTTTTTCTCGCCCTTTTTACGGTGTCCTTTTCTTGCTCTTGTTTCCGTTTTTCTGGACTTTTTGTTCCTTTGTCTGCATGACGTTGGTCAGTTTACGGTTGCAGTGCTCTTCTTGAATTACTCCAACAAAAACAAAGGATGTTGCAGGACTCTTCTTGTGTAAGCCTCATGGGCGAGAGTGTCATATGCGCCGTCCGTTGCACGGTGGCGTGTCGCGAGGGCCTCTTTAGGTCTTTTTGTGTCGTCCGATCTGCTCAGACGGCAATGTACTTAGGCAACTCATCGGGGTTCATGACAGGTGGACCGTGGGCGCGTCTGGAGCCACAGTCATGTGGTGTTGTGCGGCAAGCCCACGTGCATGGTCTCACGCGTTGTCTCGTACGTGACGGGCCAGGCGCCAACCGCGGGGCTGGTTCGGTCGCGACAGCCAAGGCTTGTGTCGCGCCCACAGGCACCGGCTTGCACGCGGGCGCCCTCTGCCGAGCTGGTTCGGCTCGCACGTGGGGGCAGCCTATCAACACTGTTTGCCCCATGACGGGTTGTTTTGAGTTGTTTTGTTGGCGCTGCTTGGATACGTGTGGGCGGTGAGGGAGTCCTGGACTAAGGGGTCCTCGGGCGTCCGGCCTGTTAGCCATGGGCCGGACTGATGGGCTATGAAGATACGAAGACCGAAGACTGTACCCGTGTCCAGATAGGACTCACCTTGGCGTGGAAGGCAGGCTTGGCGACCGAATATGTAGATTCCTTTCTTTGTAACCGACCTTGTGTAACCCTAGATCCTCCCGGTATCTATATAAACCGGAGGACTTAGTCCAGAGAGAGATTCATTATCATAGTCATACAGGCTAAACTTCTAGGGTTTAGCCATTACGATCTCGTGGTAGATCAACTCTTGTAATACTCATATTCATCAAGATCAATCAAGCAGGAAGTAGGGTATTACCTCCATAGAGAGGGCCCGAACCTGGGTAAACATCGTGTCCCCTGTCTCCTGTTACCATCGACCTTAGACGCACAGTTTGGGACCCCTATCCGAGATCCGCCGGTTTTGACACCGACATTGGTGCTTTCATTGAGAGTTCCACTGTGACGTCCTCAAAAGGTTCGATGGCCCCTTCAATCGTCAACAATGACGCTGTCCAAGGAGAAACCTTCCTCCCCGGACAAATCTTCGTGTTCGGCGGCTTCGCGCTGCGGGCCAACTCGTTTGGCCACCTGGAGCAGATCGATAGCTACGCCCCTGGCCATCAGGTCAGATTTGGGAGCTTGAACTACGTCGCGGACATCCGTGGAGATTTGATCTTTGCCGGATTCGAGACCGCGGCAACCGCTCCTGGTCATGTTGATGAACATGACCTAAATCTGTCGTCAGAACGCATCCAGGAGATAGCTCCTGTAACTGCTCTGGCCCTAGATTCGGAGCATACTGGGCCATCCAAGGACGGGAGGCTCAACCCCACCGCAGAGGTCACAGATTCCACGGCGTTGGAGCCGAACATAGACCTAAAGTCACACGACGTCTTTGTCACCGAAACTCCGGACTCGTCTCTGGTCATAAAATCCGAGCCATGTGCATCCGCGGACGCCGAACTTGATCGCTTATCGATCTTTGAGTTTAGCGTCGTAGACATCTTCCAGCATTCTCCCTTGGGCAATGTGCTAAATTCGTTAAGAAATCTGTCCTTGGTGGGGATTCACAGCCGAATTATGTCCGATTCGAGCTGGAGGCTGATGATGGGGGAGAATTTCGCTTCCCACCCACCACCCACTTCATAGCCACCGTCGAAGACTTAACCGACACGCTTGACTATGACTCCGAAGACATCGACGGTATGGACGACGATGCCGGAGACGAGGAGGCCCAAACCCGCCGTTCACTGGACGATGGACGGACACTTCCTCATATGACGTATACATGGTAGATACGCCGAAAAATAATAGCGGCGATGACAAGGAAAACCCAGCAAAGGAGGACCCTCCTAAAACACAACCAAAGCACCGGCGTCAGCGGCGCCGCTCTAAATCCCGTCGCAGCAGGGACAGCAACACCAGCACAGGAGACGACAACACTCCGGATGGTGCCGAAGACACAGAAGAACCCGATGAACAAACTGCCGAACAAGACAATCGGGAATCAGGGCATGTCAGCCCTGACGAACAGGCCATAGAAGAAGACTCGGAGGACGGTAGTTACCGTCCGCCCTCTGAGGAGGAGGTGAGCCTCGGCAACGAAGACTTCATCGTGCCTGAGGAGCCTCTGAAGCAGGAGCGCTTTAAGCTTCAGCTAATAGGCACTGCGGGGAGCCTGAAAAAGAAGCAGCAGCAGCTTCAAGCTAAACAAGACCTGCTCAATGACAGATGGACCGATGTCCTGGCAGCCGAGGAATACGGCCTTCAACTCCCAGCCAAAAGTTACCCGAAGCGCAGATTACTACCTCAGTTCGACGATGAGGCGCCAGACCCTGCACCAGCATCATGCAATGCGGTTGATCGGCCACCGCGCGGTCGGGATAAAACGGCAACACGAGCCAAAAACCAGACTGTCCCACCCCGCCGTAAAGGGAGGGATAAGACAACTTGGGGCTATACATATGACCTCCGTCAAGACCTGGACAGTAGAGCAGAACATACAAGATCGATCTACGGATCGCGAGGACATGCCTTGACGCCCGAGGACAGCTATCTATTCGGGCGTGACAAACCTAGTCACGCCCGGGCCGAAAACCGCAGACGGACTCCATCAGAGCTACGTCGCGATGCGGCCCGATATAGAGGCGCCGCACACCCTCTCTGCTTCACTAACGAAGTAATGGACCACGAATTCCCAGAAGGGTTTAAACCCGTAAACATCGAATCATACGATGGAACAACCGATCCCGCGGTATGGATCGAGGATTTTATTCTCCACATCCACATGGCCCGCGGGGATGATCTTCACGCCATCAAATACCTCCCACTAAAACTTAAAGGACCATCCCGACATTGGCTAAACAGTCTGCCCGAGAATTCTATTGGCAGCTGGGAGGTCCTGGAAGAAGCTTTCCTCGACAACTTCCAAGGTACATATGTTCAGCCACCAGATGCCGATGACTTAAGTCACATAGTTCAACAGCCCGGGGAGTCAGACAGGAAGTTCTGGACTAGGTTCCTAACTAAAAAGAACCAGATCGTCGACTGTCCGGATGCCGAAGCCCTAGCGGCCTTTAAACATAGCACCCGCAACGAATGGCTCGCCCGCCACCTCGGCCAAGAAAAGCCAAAATCTATGGCAGCCCTCACGGCACTCATGACCCGCTTTTGCGCGGGTGAGGATAGTTGGTTGGCTCGTAGCAAAAACACAGCCAGTGAGGCAGGCCCCTCTAAGGTTAAGAACAGTAACGGTAAGCTCCGACGTAACAGACACAAACGCCGAAGCAATAGTGATAATACCGATGACACTACAGTCAACGTCGGATTCAGCGGCTCCAAGTCTAGCCAGCGGAAGAAACCGTACAAGAGAAACAATCAGGAACCATCCAGCCTGGACCGCATACTCGATCGCCCGTGCTAGATACATGCCCCCCCAGACAAACCAGCTAATCACACCAACAGAGATTGTTGGGTTTTTAAACAGGCCGGCAAATTAAACGCTGAGAACAGGGAAAAGGGATCGCAAAGCGAGGACGACGACGAGGAGCCCCGGCAACCGAACACAGGGGGCAAAAGAAGTTTCCCCCCAAGTCAAAATAGTAAACATGATATATGCCACACACATCCCTAAAAGGAACGCAAGCGCGCACTAAGGGACGTCTATGCGATAGAGCCAGTCGCCCCAAAATTCAATCCATGCTCGTCATTCCTGATCACCTTTGATCGTCGGGATCACCCGACTAGTATCCGTCATGGCGGTTCAGCCGCACTAGTCCTCGACCCAATCATTGACGGATTTCACCTGATGCGCGTCCTTATGGACGGAGGCAGCAGCCTCAACCTACTTTATCAGGATACAGTGTGAAAAATGGGCATCAATCCGTCACAGATCAAGCCCACAAAGACTACCTTCAAAGGAGTCATACCAGGTGTCGAGGCCCGCTGTACGGGCTTAATCACGCTGGAAGTTGTCTTTGGGTCTCCGGACAATTTCCGAAGTGGTGGGAAGGGGCTGATGCCTTCCCACCCACCCAGGTTCAAGGCATGGTACTTGCAATTTGGGGTTGTTGCACCAATTATACTGTAGGGGGTTCCCTTACAGTCTTTCTGTCAAAAAAACAATTTCCGAAGTGAGGAGTTAATCTTCGACATCGTCCCCTTTCGCAGCGGCTATCATGCACTGCTGGGACGAACCGCATTCGCTCGATTCAATGCAGTGCCACACTATGCTTATCTTAAGCTCAAGATGCCCGGTCCACGCGGCGTCATCACGGTTAACGGAAATACGGAACGCTCCCTCCATACAGAAGAGCACACAACTGCCTTAGCAGCAGAAGTACAGAGCGGCCTTCTCAAGCAGAACCTTAATGCGGCTGCCAAGCCCACGGACACCGTTAAGAGGGTCTGAACTACCCCACAGCAGGACAACTCGGCTCGTCAGGAGCTCGATTAGCAATCCGGCCTCCGTCTCAGTCCCGATCAAGCGGTGGCATTCGCGCCGCGCGTACATAACTACGCACTCGAAATTCCATGGGCATCGACAGAGGCACAACTAGCTTGTGATCCACAGTGCGGCTCAACCGGCACCGGATACACACACACTTTCACTTTCACTTTTTCCTTTCAGGTCTCAATCCCGCAGACCCCATTCGATGGCCTGATCATGGATCCTCTCGAAGGACAAGCACACCAAGACGACAAGAATAAGAGCGGTCAGTTGACCCTGTCGGATGGTATTATACAAGCTCGGCACGGGAGAGCCGCAGACATATGGGGGACTTCTCTAGGTGGTTTTGTTAAACGATCACTCTACCTGTTTTTCAGGACCCATACGCAGCTCTCTCTTGGTGAAGGCATAGTAAATAGCCTTTCTGCTTATTGTATCACTTGTACGAATGCGCTTTAACGCACCAATGAAATTATAATAGAAACAGTTTGCGGCCTAAATTTCCACGGCTTTAGCTTACCGCTGGTTCTTCCTCTTTCTTTCTTTTTGCCTTTTTCTTCCTGGTAATTCTATCAGATAACACCCGTACACTCGGTGTGTTCCACCTTGCCAGGGGCTTCATAGCACCCCACAACATGGCAACAAAAGTCCGAACACTTTTACAGTATAGTTCGGCACCCCGAATTTAGCATTATATGCATTGGCTCTGAAACATGTCTTTGGTCAATAGTTGGGTTGCCCGGCTCCTGTGCTTGCTACCTTACATTCCACTATATCGGCCAAGGTAGTAAAGGGAGAACTGTTGCGGTTGTGCCCTGGTTTATCCAAAGGAGCATCTCAGCAGAGAAAGCCAAAAACTGACTATCATGATACAGCGAGAGCCGGTCAGCTGTTCGGAGGTTGCAAATCGTTGGAGATTTTTTTCCACATTACGCGAAGGATCGGTACTTCCTGATCAGACGCTCATAGCACTCTGGTTCGGATACCAGGGGTTGCGCCCATGTTTTATTATAAAACTCCTATGGCTAAGTGAGGGCGTTTAAGCCGCATAGTCTGATTGACTGGTTCGTTGCGCTAAACAACTCCTTCAAGGACCATATAATTGGATCAAGATTGTTTAGATTCCATCCCAAACACCTCCGTACTACCTACGTGGGGGCAGAAGCCAACGACTGGCCAACCCTCAGATTTCATACAACACGGACGCACAGGAGGAAAAAATTAAAACATAACAAGCATTATATTACAAACCGACTTTGTTTCATCATACAAGGCAAAGACAACACGAATATATTCATTCGAAAATAATGTCTTGCGCACACTGCGTTGCCACAATGCGAGACCCCTCTAGGACATCCGCAAAATGGCGCTCGGGTGTGCAGTGCTCCTTGCCCTCTGGCGGCCCCCTGGTCAGCTCGACGGCGTCCATCTTCGCCCACCACATCTTGCAACGGGTGAAGGCCATGCACGCACCTTCAATACATGCCGATCGCTTGACGACATCCAGCCGAGGACAGGCATTCACCAGCCGCTTCACAGGTTCGAAGTAGCTGCCGGTCATAGCTTCGGCTGGCCATAGCCGGATTATCAAATCCTTCATGGCTAGTTCGGCCACCCTATGCAGCTCCACCAGCTGTTTCAGCTGATCGGTGATGGGTACGGGATGCTGATACGTCCATTTTGCATCATGCTTTTATATCGATATTTATTGCAATATGGGCTGTTATTACACGTTATGTCACAATACTTATGCCTATTCTCTCTTATTTGACAAGGTTTACATAAGGAGGGAGAATGCCGGCAGCTGGAATTCTGGGCTGGAAAAGGAGCAAATATTAGAGACCTATTCTGCACAACTCCAAAAGTCCTGAAACTCCACGAAAGTTATTTTTGGAAATAATAAAAAATATTGAGCGGAAGAAGTACGTCAGAGGGGGCCCCACCTGGCCACGAGGGTGGGGGGCGCGCCCTACTCCCCTGGGCGTGCCCCCTGCCTCGTGGGCCCCCTGTTGGCTCTCCGGTGGCCATCTTCTGCTATATGAAGTCTTTCGTCGAAGAAAAAAATCATAAGCAACCTTTCGGGACGAGACTCCGCCGCCACGAGGCGGAACCAATCTAGGGCTCCGCAGAGCTGTTCTGCCGGGGACACTTCCCTCTGGGAGGGGGAAATCATCGCCATCGTCATCACCAATGCTCTCCCATGGGGAGAGGGCAATCTCCATCAACATCTTCACCAGCACCATCTCCTCTCAAAACCCTAGTTCATCTCTTGTATCCAATTCTTGTCTCCAAGTCCGGGATTGGTACTAGTAGGTTGCTAGTAGTGTTGATTACTCCTTGTAGTTGATGCTAGTTGGTTTATTTGGTGGAAGATTATATGTTCAGATCCTATATGCATATTAATACCCCTCTGATTATGAACATGAATATCCTTTGTGAGTAGTTACGTTTGTTCCTGAGGACATGGGAGAAGTCTTGCTATTAGTAGTCATGTGAATTTGGTATTCGTTCGATATTTTGATGAGATGTATGTTGTCTATCCTCTAGTGGTGTTATGTGAACGTCGACTACATAACACTTCACCATTATTTGGGCCTAGAGGAAGGCATTGGGAAGTAATAAGTAGATGATGGGTTGCTAGAGTGACAGAAGCTTAAACCCTAGTTTATGCGTTGCTTCGTAAGGGGCTGATTTGGATCCATATGTTTCATGCTATGGTTAGGTTTACCTTAATACTTTTGTTGTAGTTGCGGATGCTTGCAATAGAGGTTAATCATAAGTGGGATGCTTGTTCAAGTAAGAACAGCACCCAACAACCGGTCCACCCACATATCAAATTATCAAAGCACCGAACGCGAATCATATGAACGTGATGAAAACTAGCTTGACGATAATTCCCATGTGTCCTCGGGAGCGCTTTTCTCTATATAAGAGTTTGTCCAGGCTTGTCCTTTGCTACAAAAGGATTGGGCCACCTTGCTGCACTTTATTTACTTTTGTTACTTGTTGCTCGTTACAAATTATTCTATCACGAAACTATCTGTTACCACTTATTTCAGTACTTGCAGAGAGTACCTTGCTGAAAACCGCTTATCATTTCCTTCTGCTCCTCGTTGGGTTCGACACTCTTACTTATTGAAAGGACTACGATAGATCCCCTATACTTGTGGGTCATCAGATGCTCTGGCGCAAGATACTATGACCAGAACAATTTCTCCGTGGAGCTCCCTTTGTCGGCTCGAAAGAACTCTGCGGCGTCGGACACACTGCGCGGCAAATCTGCGTAGGCTCCTGGAGAACTCCGAATCCGGGTTAGTAAGAAATACTTCTTCTTCATATACTTGCTTTGCATACTAAATGCCTTACCCGCCGCGATCTTCCTAGCCTCATGGATCTCCTGGAGGGCGCCCTGGGCCTCATTGCGGGCCGTCTCCGCGCTCTGACGAGCCTTGGCGAGTTCGGTCTCTCGAACCGACGCGTCGTGCTCCAAGGTCTCGCACTTCCTCACCGCGTCCTGGAGCTCTTGTTGAACCTCGTTGACCCGGGCCTTGAGCTTCTTACGGGCGGCCTGCTCCTTGACAGCCTTCCCCTCGGCTTCGGCCAGGGCCTCTTTCAGGGCCTCGACCTTGGTCGTCGCTTCTATATACATCTTGACACTTCAGTCAATGCATATCATTTTACCTTCTTAATATAAAACGGGTCATCACATACCTTGTTTTTCTTGGAGCTGCCTCCTCACCTGATCGAGCTCCTCCTCGGCCTGCGCTAGTCTCTACTTTAGTCCGGAGACTTCGGCAGTACGTGAGGCTGCGGCCAACAGCGACGCCTGCAAATTCATTTCAGACAAGTTTAGTTAGTTTCCTACCATCAGGGATTGATCCTCTGTCCGGTTTTTCTTTCCGGACACCGGACAGTGTCTCAGGGGCTATTGTCTATATCGGGATTTTCTTCTTTTGCGTCGCTTACCTCAAAACCTGTCAGCAGGCTGCTGCAGGCTTCGGTCAGTCCGCTCTATGCGGACTGAACCCTTTCAATCACCGTGCCCATAAGAACACGGTGCTCGTCCACAATGGAAGCGCCTCGCAGCGCTTCCAGCAGATTATCTGGTGCCCCTGGTTGGACAGGGGTCACCGGTGGAATAGGCATACCCCCTTCTTTCGAAGGAGGCTGCGTGCCGGATCCCGGAGCCATACCGGTCTCCGAAATTGAGTCCGGTTGAGGGCCGAATTGAATACGGCCCTCATCCCCAGTCTCCATGGGAATTAACTCCCCCTGGTGTTCGGCGACGGGGGCTTCGCCTTCTAGAGCCTCTCCCCGGCCTGGGAAGGTCCGTTGAGAGAGCACCTCGTCGTCTCCCTTGGCCTTGGGAGAGTAAGCGGCCGGCGGTGTCTTGCTGGCCATCTCCTTCGAGTCCAACGAACCCTCTGATGAGGATCGCTGGGAGCTATCGTGGGTCGGACTGTAATAGCATGATTGACCATGTCAATACGACAAGGAGGAGAGGTTAGATCTATGGGCATGTACGAGTCTTAGCACTTATGATGCGGCCCGGGGTTTAGTGCGGGGGCATCGCTCCGGACTGCTATCGACGTCCCATGCGAAGCTGCCCACAAGCTGGCCTTTCCCCTTCTTGGGCGCCTCCGCCTCCAGAATTGTGGAGGCCGCCCTCTTCTTTCTCCCTCCATCAGGGGGAGAGTCGCTCTCCTCCTCCTTCTCCTCCTCTTCATCATCGTCGTCTTCGGCGACGGAGGAACGGGTCTTGTCTACGGACGTCATGTCCGCAGCACCCTTGCGGTGGGGGCCACTCCGGACCCCCTTGACATTCTTCGCCGGCGCCGTATAGGGCGCCGGCACCAGCATCTTCGCTAGACGCGGAATGACAGGTTCTTCAGGCAGCGGAGCCGGGCACTGGATCTTCTTCACCCTCTCCATCCATTCTTGAAGAAGCAATGACAGTAAAAGTTCAGATATCCTCCTTGAAATAGACAAGTAGAGGACGCATTAAAAACTTACCTCACTGGCGGGGTGGTTAACATCATGCCCACGGTCCGAATCCGTGGCTGGCGGTATCTCGTTGCCCTTGAAGAACCTCTAGGCATCTTTGTGAGTGGTCTCGAAGAGCCTCTTCTGGGTATGGTGCTTCTTCGGATTGAACTTCCATAGCGGGAGGCTTTAGCTTTGGCACGGGAGAATCCGACGAACTAGCATCACCTGGATTATATCGACAAGTTTGACATTCTTGTCCACCATGCTCTGAACGCGCGTCTGCAGCGCTATCAGCTCGTCTGGCGAACACCAGTTCGGGCTCTTCTCGACCCAGGAGGTGAGCCGCATTGGAGCACCGGGGTTGAATTCGGCAGCTGCGGCCCAGTTGGTGCCGCGGGGTTCCGTAATGTAGAACCATTGTTTCTGCCATTCCTTGACAGTCTCCACGAAAGTGCCTTTCGACCAGGAGACATTCGACAGCTTACTCACCATGGCTCCTCCACACTCTGCGTGCTGGCCATCCACCACCTTCGGCTTCACATTGAAGACTTTGAGCCACAGCCCAAAGTGGGGTTGGATGCAGAGGAATGCCTCACACATGACGATGAACACCGAGATGTTGAGGAAGGAGTTCGGGGATAGATCATGAAAGTCTATCCCATAATAGTACATCAGCCCACGGATGAAAGGGTGGAGTGGAAACCCTAGTCCGCGGAAGAAATGAGGGATGAATACCACCCTCTCGTTGGGCTTCGTCGTGGGGACGACTTGTCCCTCGGCCGGCAGACGATGGGCGATTTCCTTCGCCAAGTACCCGGTCGCCCAAAGCTCAGTAATGACTTTCTCCTTGACGGAGGAGACCATCCACTTGCCTTGGCCTCCAGATCCGGACATGGTTGAGTGCTAGCTTAAGTGGGAAGAAGATGAGAACTTGGGCGTTGGAGCTCAAGGGTGGAAGGGCGATGGAAGAGAGAAGGCGTGGGAGAAGAGGGGGGAATCCTTATCCCCTTATAAAGGCAGTAAATATCGAACGCCTCCCCACTCGCCCTAAAACTCGCCTATTCCCAAGGGCTGTGTAAACGGCACGGTTGGGTTACCCACGCCCGCATTGATGAAAATCCCGCAATAAGGGGACACGATCTCTGCTTTGACAAGATGTGCCAATGGAAACCGCATCTCGAAACACGGAACAGCGGACAAAAACGGTTCGATATAGTGACCGAACAGATGTGATGTCATCTTGCAAAAAGTTGTCAGCAGATGGGACTCATGGGATATTATATTCCCCCTGCAGTTGTGTGTGGTGCGTGTGTTACAGGTCCGGACACGATCAATAGGTCCGTAGACTATCTGGGAGTTTGGAAGAAGACAATTTGCGCACTGAACACCTTGTCATTGAAGCCAGGTTCAGGGGCTACTGAGGGAGTCCTGGACTAAGGGGTCCTCGGGCGTCCGGCCTGTTAGCCATGGGCCGGACTGATGGGCTATGAATATACGAAGACCGAAGACTGTACCCGTGTCCGGATAGGACTCACCTTGGCGTGGAAGGCAGGCTTGGCGACCGAATATGTAGATTCCTTTCTTTGTAACCGACCTTGTGTAACCCTAGATCCTCCCGGTGTCTATATAAACTGGAGGACTTAGTCCGGAGAGAGATTCATTATCATAGTCATACAGGCTAGACTTCTAGGGTTTAGCCATTATGATCTCGTGGTAGATCAACTCTTGTAATACTCATATTCATCAAGATCAATCAAGTAGGAAGTAGGGTATTACCTCCATAGAGAGGGCCCGAACCTGGGTAAACATCGTGTCCGCTGTCTCCTGTTACCATCGACCTTAGACGCACAGTTCGGGACCCCCTACCCAAGATCTGCCGGTTTTGACACCGACAGGCGGGGCGTGGTGGCAGACACGCCGACCACCCCAACACTAGTCATTGCTTGCCGGGCAGGATTGGTTACGTTTTGCTATAAGTCACCACGAACGTCGCATCGTCAATTTTAGGTGACCCGACCATCGTCACCAAACCGGTTAGGTGAGCGAGCGTGCATGCACGTGTGTATTCTATTTTTCTCCTTCACACCTCACTAAATGTGGTGTATAGAGCCGCTATATAAAAAGGTCGCACACCTTCTCAACTAGCAGTATGGGACAAACTTTTAGCATCATCACTTGCCGTTTTCCATGGGCCTAGTTTGAGATTTCAAAAATTCTACATGGGATAGGCCCATTATTTCTAACAATCCCTCACCAGATCTCAAATACCCATTTAGAGATTTTCCTTTTCTCGCTGCTTGTGTAATACACTAGTGTATCAACAGACACTGTTAAGTTGAACTTCCGCCTAGAGCTTTAAGCTACATCCATCCACAACTTGACAATGAGACTATGACTTGAATTGCAAATTTTGTGTGGACGGGTTTCACTCAAAGTCTTAACCAGTACCTGGTTGTCAGTAGGCTACCCCGTGGTTTGGAGCATGTACACCGTACTCCCTGGTCTCTTCGTGATCTTGCTAGAGATCAACCAAATCTCATAGACTGCAATGTTTACAGTCAGAACTCATATATGTGCGTTCTTTCAAGATTGCTTTGTAGGACAACATCTTTGCTAATTATAGCTAATAGAACCACATTAAGGCATGTTTCCAACCTGCCTTGTAGCTCTGAGAGTTTTGTATCTTCATCTAGAGACGATCATCATATATTACTCTCCTCAATTAACCAATAGCTTATTCTTCCCAGGTCTTAATTCACGAGATCTCTGGTCACAAAGGTTGGGTTACTACTAAGATGTAACATATATGGGTCTCATACACATCTCCCTCGGTGCATTATCTATCACATTTCGTGATAGTCCCTTTGTAAAGAGATCTACAAGGTTTTTGTCTGCTTGATTATATGTAACAGTTATTACTCTGGAGTTTCTCAACTTCCTGACAGACTTCAAACGTCTCTTCATGTGTCTTGATGACTTTGCATTATCCTTAGAATTGTTCACTTAAGCAATAATTGTTTGGTTGTCACAACTAATACGAATAGCCGATACAGGTTTTTCGACCACAGGCAAGTCCATCAAGACATCACGCAGTCATTGTGCCTCAATAGTGGTTGTGTCGAAAGCAGTAGGTTCTACTTGCATAGATGACCTCGTTAATGTGGTCTGTTTGCAAGACCTCCATGACACTGCGCCACTTCCATGAGTAAATACATACCCACTTATGGCATATAGTACATCAGCATCGGAGATTCAGTTCGAATCACTATATCCAATTAGCACAACAGGATGCCCTGAATAGTGAATTCCCCTCAAATAGCGCAAGACCCTTTCTAATGCATGCCAATGATCATCACCCGGGTTGGACATGAACCTACTCAGTTTGCTCATAGCAAAAGAGATATCTGGCATTGTTCTTGGGTTACTACTAAGGTGTAACATATATGGGTCTCATACACATCTCCCTCCGTGCATTATCTATCACATTTCGTGATAGTCCCTTTGTAAAGAGATCTGCAAGGTTTTTGTCTGCTTGATTATATGTAACAGTTATTACTCTGGAGTTTCTCAACTTCCTGACAGACTTCAAACGTCTCTTCATGTGTCTTGATGACTTTGCATTATCCTTAGAATTGTTCACTTAAGCGATAATTGTTTGGTTGTCACAACTAATAAAAATAGTCGATACAGGTTTTTCGACCACAGGCAAGTCCATCAAGACATCACGCAGTCATTGTGCCTCAATAGTGGTTGTGTCGAAAGCAGTAGGTTCTACTTGCATAGATGACCTCGTCAATATGGTATGTTTGCAAGACCTCCATGACACTGCGCCACTTCCATGAGTAAATACATACCCACTTATGGCATATAGTACATCAGCATCGGAGATTCAGTTCGAATCACTATATCCAATTAGCACAACATGATGCCCTGAATAGTGAATTCCCCTCAAATAGCGCAAGACCCTTTCTAATGCATGCCAATGATCATCACCCGGGTTGGACATGAACCTACTCAGTTTGCTCACAGCAAAAGAGATATCTGGCATTGTTGCGCTAGCTAAGTAAATGAGTGAACCGACAATTTGAGAGTATCTTAATTGATCTCTCATTTGTTTCTTGTTCTTTTTTAGTGTCACACTGGGATCATAAGTGAAGTAAATATGCCCTAGAGGCAATAATAAAGTTGTTATTTTATATTTCCTTATATCATGATAAATGTTTATTATTCATGCTAAAATTGTATTAGCCGGAAACTTGATACATGTGTGGATACATAGACAAAACACCGTGTCCCTGGTAAGCCTCTACTTGACTAGCTCGTTGATCAAAGATGGTTAAGTTTCCTAACCATAGACATGTGTTGTCATTTGATGAATGGGATCACATCATTAGGAGAATGATGTGATGGACAAGACCCATCCGTTAGCTTAGCATATTGATCGTTCAGTTTTATTGCTATTACTTTCTTCATGGCATATACATATTCCTTTGACTATGAGATTATGCAACTCCCGGATACCGGAGGAATACCCTGTGTGCTATCAAACATCACAATGTAACTGGGTGATTATAAAGATGCTCTACAGGTATCTCCGAAGGTGTTTGTTGGGTTGCCATAGATCGAGATTAGGATTTGTCACTTCGAGTATCGGAGAGGTATCTCTGGGCCCTCTCGGTAATACACATCATAATAAGCCTTGCAAGCAATGTGACTAATGAGTTAGTTGCGGGATGATGTATTACGGAACGAGTAAAGAGACTTGCCGGTAACAAGATTGAACTAGGTATGAAGATACCGACGATCGAATCTCGAGCAAGTAACATACCAATGACAAAGGGAATAACGCATGTTGTCATTACGGTACGACCGATAAAGATCTTCGTAGAATATGTAGGAACCAATATGAGCATCCAGGTTCCGCTGTTGGTTATTGACCGGAGAGGTGTCTCGGCCATGTCTACATAGTTCTTGAACCCGTAGGGTCCGCACGCTTAACGTTCGATGACGATTTTATATTATATGAGTTATGTGATTTGGTGACCGAATGTTGTTCGGAGTCCCGGATGAGATCACGGACATGACGAGGAGTCTCGAAATGGTCGAGAGGTAAAGATTCATATATAGGATGATGATATTCAGACATTGGAAGTGTTCCGAGGGTACCGGGTACATATCGGGTCATCGGAAGGGGTATCGGGCACCCCCACCGGCAAACTATATGGGCCTAATGGGCCAAGAGGGGAAACGCAGCAGCCAACAGGGGCTGCTGCGCCCCCATATGGGCCACACCTGAGGTAAAGGGAAAGAGGGGAAGAGAGAAGGAAGGGGAGGGATTCGGCCTCCCCCTTCCTTCCCTCCTCCCTCCTCTTTCCTTCCCCCTCCGGTGGATATGGTAAGGGGGGCGAATTGGACAAGGCCCCCAAGTAGGATTCCTCCTACTTGGGGTGCCCCTTGGCTGTCCCGCTCCCCCTACCACCTATATATATGTGGGGAAGGGGCGCCTAGAACATACACCAACAATTGTTAGCCGTGTGTGGCTCCCCCTCCATAGTTTACGCCTCCAGACATATCTCCGTAGTGCTTAGGCGAAGCCCTACGTGGATCACTTCACCATCACCGTCACCATGCCATCGTGCTGACATAACTTATCTTCCTCGACACCTTTGCTGGATCAAGAGTTCGAGGGACGTCATCGTGTTGAACGTGTGCAGAACTCGGAGGTGCCGCATGTTCGGTGCTTGATCGGCCGGAATGAGAAGAAGTTCGACTGCATCAACCGTGTTGTCAAACACTTCCGCTTTCAGTCTACAAGAGTACGTGGACACACTCTCCCCCTCTTGTTGCTATGCATCTCCTAGATAGATCTTGCGTGAGCGTAGGATTTTTTTTGAAATTGCATGCTACGTTTCCCAACAGTGGCATCCGAGCCAGGTCTATGCATAGATGATATGCACGAGTAGAACACAAAGAGTTGTGGGCGGTGATCGTCATACTGCTTACCACCAATGTCTTATTTTGATCCAGCGGTATTGTTGGATGAAGCGGCCCGGACCAACCTTAAATGACCATGTTCATGAGACCGGTTCCACCGACAGACATGCAACTAGTTTTGCATAAAGGTGGTTGGCGGGTGTCTATTTCTCCTACTTTAGTTGAATCGAATGTGACTGCGGCCGGTCCTTGTTGAAGGTTAAAACAGCAAACTTGATAAATCACTGTTGTGGTTTTGATGCGTAGGTAAGAACGGTTCTTGATAGAAGCCCGTAGCAGCCACGTAAAACATGCAACAACAAAGTAGACGATGTCTAGCTTGTTTTTGCACGGCATGTTATGATGTGATATGGTCAAGACATGATGTGATATACGTTGTTGTATGAGATGATCATGTTTTGTAAAAGTTATCGGCAACTGGCAGGAGCCTTATGGTTGTCACTTTATTGTATGAAATGCAAAGTCCATGTAATTGCTTTACTTTATCACTATGCGTTAGCGATAGTTGTAAAATCAATAGTTGGCGAGACGACCACGACCCAATGATGGAGATCAAGGTGTCGAGCCGGTGACAATGGAGATCATGACGATGCTTTGGAGATTGAGATCAAAAGCACAAGATGATGATTGATACGTCTCCGTCGTATCTACTTTTCCAAACACTTTTGCCCTTGTTTTGGGCTCTAACTTGCATGATTTGAATGGAACTAACCCGGACTGACGCTGTTTTCAGCAAAATTGCCATGGTGTTATTTTTGTGCAGAAATAAAAGTTCTCGGAATGACCTGAAAATCAACGAAGATTATTTTTGGAAATAATAAAAAATACTGGCGAAAGAATCAAGACCAGGGGCCCACACCCTGTCCACGAGGGTGGGGGGCGCGCCCCCTACCTCGTGGGCCCCCTGGAGCTCCACCGACCTCAACTCCAACTCTATATATTCACGTTCGGGGAGAAAAAACCAGAGAGAAGGATTCATCGTGTTTTATGATACGGAGCCGCCGCCAAGCCCTAATCTCTCTCGGGAGGGCTGATCTGGAGTTCGTTCGGGGCTCCGGAGAGGAGAATCCGTCACCGTCGTCATCATCAACCATCCTCCATCACCAATTTCATGATGCTCACCGCCGTGCGTGAGTAATTCCATCGTAGGCTTGCTGGACGGTGATGGGTTGGATGAGATTTATCATGTAATCGAGTTAGTTTTGTTAGGGCTTGATCCCTAGTATCCATTATGTTATGAGATTGATGTTGCTATGACTTTGCTATGCTTAATGCTTGCCACTAGGGCCCGAGTGCCATGATTTCAGATCTGAACCTATTATGTTTTCATGAATATATGTGAGTTCTTGGTCCTATCTTGCAAGTCAGTAGTCACCTACTATGTGTTATGATCCGGCAATCCCGAAGTGACAATAATCGGGACCACTCCCGGTGATGACCGTAGTTTGAGGAGTTCATGTATTCACTATGTGTTAATGCTTTGGTCCGGTACTCTATTAAAAGGAGGCCTTAATATCCCTTAGTTTCCAATAGGACCCCGCTGCCACGGGAGGGTAGGACAAAAGATTTCATGCAAGTTCTTTTCCATAAGCACGTATGACTATATTCGGAATACATGCCTACATTACATTGATGAATTGGAGCTACTTCTGTGTCACCCTATGTTATAACTGTTGCATGAATAATCGCATCCGGCATAATTCTCCATCACCGATCCAATGCCTACAAGCTTTTCACATATTGCTCTTTGCTTAGTTACATTGCCGTTGCCACTGTTACAATTGCTACAAAACTGCTACCGTTACTTTTGCCACTGTTACCGTTACTTCCATACTACTTTGCTACTAAATACTTTGCTGCAGATACTAAGTTATCCAAGTGTGGTTGAATTGACAACTCAACTGCTAATACTTGAGAATATTATTTGGCTCCCCTTGTGTCGAATCAATAAATTTGGGTTGAATACTCTACCCTCGAAAACTGTTGCGATCCCCTATACTTGTGGGTTATCAAGACTATTTTCTGGCGCCGTTGCTGGGGAGCATAGCTCTATTCTTTGAGTCACTTGGGATTTATATCTGCTGGTCACTATGAAGAACTTGAAAGACGAGAAAACCAAGATTTATCCCTCAACTGCGAGGGGAGGTAAGGAACTGCCATCTAGCTCTGCACTTGATTCACCTTTTGTTTTGAGTAAGCTTGCGACACCTAAACCTGCTTCTGCTATTAATTCTGATATGTCGCATGTTACTGATGAGTGCCACTTCTGCTATGCATGATACTTATGATGAAACTACTTCTATGCTTGATAATACTGTGCCACTAGGTGAATTTCTTGATGAACAACTTGCCAGGGCTAGAGAGAATGAAATTATTGAAACTGATAATATTGATGAAAGTGATGATGAAGATTCTCCCCCTAGATATGAGTTGCCTGTTGTGCCTGAGGGTTATGTTATGGATGAAGAAACTGCTAGAGACTTTCTTGCTTGCAATGATAGAAGTGATCTTAAGAAATTATTAGCTAAGCTGAAATAAAAATCTCTGAATGCTAGAATGAAATATGATCCTGCTTATGCTACTTCACCTATCTTTGTTACTGATAAGGATTATGATTTCTCTATCGATCCTGAGATAATTACTTTGGTTGAATCTGATCCTTTTATGGCTATGAATCTGAAACTGTTGTGGCACATCTTACTAAATTAAATGATATAGCCACCCTATTCACTAATGATGAGAAAACTCGCTATTATTATATCCTTAAATTATTTCCGTTCTCATTAAAGGGTGATGCTAAGATATGGTTTAATTCTCTTGATCCTGGTTGTGTGCGTAGTCCCCAGGATATGATTTATTACTTCTCTGCTAAATATTTCCCTGCTCATAAGAGACAAGCTGCTTTAAGGGATATATATAATTTTGTGCAAATTGAAGAAGAGAGTCTCCCACAAGCTTGGGGGAGGCTTCTCCAATTACTTAATGCTTTGCCTGATCATCCTCTCAAGAAAAATGAAATACTTGATATCTTTTATAATGGACTAACCGATGCTTCCGGAGACCACCTGGATAGTTGTGCTGGTTGTGTTTTCAGGGAAAGAACAGTCGATCAAGCTGAAATTCTATTGAATAATATGTTGACAAATGAAAATAATTGGACACTTCCTAAACCAAATCCTAAGCCAACTCCAAAGAAAAGGGGTATTCTATTTCTCAGTCCTGAAGATATGCAAGAGGCAAAGAAATCTATGAAAGAAAAGGGTATAAAATCTGAAGATGTTAAGAATTTACCTCCTGTTGAAGAAATACATGGTCTTAATTTACCTCCTATTGAAGAAACACATGGTCTTGATAACCCGACACAGGTAGTAAAGGTAAATTCCCTCTATAGATATGATAAAGCAGAAATCCCTCCTACTAAGTTTGCTAGCCAATGCTTAGATGAGTTTGATAATTTCATGGTTAAGCAAGAAGACTTCAATGCTTATTTTGGTAGACAATTAAAACTCAATGCTTATATGATTAAACACTTGAGTGATTATATGTCTAGAGTTAAAGGTGAACTTAAACTCATTAGTAAACATGCTTCTATGGTTACCACTCAAGTAGAACAAGTACTTAAAGCTCAGAATGATCTGCTCAATGAATTCAATAGTAAGAATAATGACTTTGCTGTTAGAGTTGCAACTAGAGGAGGTAAAGTGACTCAGGAACCTTTGTATCCTGAAGGCCACCCTAAGAGAATTGAGCAGGATTCTCAGAGAACTATTGTTGATGCACCTAGTCCTTCTAAAAGGAAGAAAAAGAAAAATGATAAGACTTTGCATGCTTCTAGTGAACCTGTTGTTGACACACCTGAGAATCCCAATGATATTTCTATCTCTGATGCTGAAACACAATCTGGAAATGAACATGAACCTAGTGATAATGTTAATGATGATGTTCATGTTGATGCTCAACCTAGTAATAACAATGATGTAGAAATTGAACCTGCTGTTGATCTTGATAACCCACAATCAAAGAATCAACGCTATGATAAGAGAGACTTTGTTGCTAGGAAGCACGGTAAAGAAAGAGAACCATGGGTTCAGAAACCCATGCCTTTTCCTCCTAAACCATCCAAGAAAAAGGATGATGAAGATTTTGAGCGCTTTGCTGAAATGATTAGACCTATCTTCTTGCGTATGCATTTTACTGATATGCTTAAAATGAATCCTTATGCTAAGTATATGAAAGATATTGTTACTAATAAGAGAAAGATACCGGAAGCTGAAATTTCCACCATGCTTGCTAATTATACTTTTAAGGGTGGAATACCAAAGAAACTAGGAGATCCAGGAGTACCAACTATACCATGCTCCATTAAAAGAAACTATGTTAAAACTGCTTTATGTGATCTTGGAGCCGGTGTTAGTGTTATGCCTCTCTCTTTATATCGTAGACTTGATTTGAATAAGTTGACACCTACTGAAATATCTTTGCAAATGGCTGATAAATCAACTGCTATACCTGTCGGTATTTGTGAGGATGTGCCTGTTGTGGTTGCAAACGTTACTATTTTGATGGACTTTGTTATTCTTGATATTCCCGAGGACGATAGTATGTCTATTATTCTTGGAAGACCCTTTTTGAATACTGCAGGAGCTGTTATGTATTGCAACAAAGGCAATGTCACTTTTCATGTTAATGGTAATGAGCATATAGTACACTTTCCAAGGAAACAACCTCAAGTCCACAATATCAATTCTATCGGAAAAATTCCATCGATTATTTTTGGAGGTTTGAATTTCCTCTTCCTACTATCAAAAAGAGATATGATATTCTTATTGTTGGTGACGTACATATCCCCGTTGAGGTAACATAGTGTTATTCAAAATTTCTCTGGTTCCATGTTATTCAGAATGAGTTTGTTAACAAGACTTGATCAACCTTGTTAGTGGATTCCTTTTGATGAGCATGAGATGGATGAAGTTAGAAGGCACAACCGTCTGTACCCTCCTTTTACTTTCTGTTATTTAAATTGAATAAAACAAAAATAGTATTTTCTGCCTGTTTTCTAAATTATCCGTGCAATAAAAAAATACCTCAAAAATAAAAGTTCTCCAAATGCCTCGAAATTGAAATATGATTTTTTCTGGAATATTTGAGAATATCTGGCACTAAGAAGACAACAGGGGGAGCAAGCACCAGGCCACGAGGGTCCAGGGCGCGCCCACCCCCCTGGGCACGTCCCCTGCCTCGTGGGCCCATGGTGGCTCCCCTCCACTTATTCCAGCCACCACACACTCCTTCTTCCTCCCAAAAAAATCACCAACCAGCTCAAGCATGAGTTCTAACTCATTTTGCTGTGATTTCCGATCTCCTTGCTCAAAGCTCCACTCACAAAACTGCTTAGGGGGATTGTTCTTCGATATGTGACTCCTCCAATGGTCCAATTAGTTTTTTTTCTAGTGCTTTATTTATTGCAAATTTTTTCTGCTTAGGTGACCCTGTTCTTGAGCTTGCATGTCAAATTTATTTGGTTCCAAGTAGTTCTAATGCATGATTTAGTCTCTAGACACTTGTGGGAGTAGTTGCTATCAATTTTGTTGAGTTTGGTTCACTTTTATTTCGAGTTACTAAAATTTTCAGAAAATTTTCAGAGGAAGAAATATGTTTAGGAAAATGTACCAAGGTGGTCCTTCAAGGAAGCAAGGACCCAGGCTCGCAATACACGATGCGGACGATGAACCACCGAGGGAAGCTCAAGTGCAGGCTTGTGAATGGCCGTCAAAGGACTTTATGGTTTGAGTAGGAATCAAGGAGGAATTTCACGCATATGTGCGTAACGCTAATCTTGAGAGCTTCGAGGCAGATAAGTGCCGTCAGTACCACTATCTCACTGATTCCTTTATGAGAAGGTTTGAATTTTCTTCATCACGCAATTCTCAAACTGTCCTGTTTGATCTTTATGAAAATTCTTATACTATGGACTTAGAGGATTTTAATACTGCTTGCAAACTTCCACAATGGGGTAGCACTAGTGAGCCTCGCAAATCTGAGTTTAGAGATTTTCTTGCTAGTATAACTGTGGGGGAGTCTAGAGATATAACACAAGCTACCATAGGGAGCATTCATTTTCCTGCTATACATTATTTTGCTCTCTTCATAGGTAGGTGCATAAATGGTAAGGATGAAGCATGTCACATGTGTGTCCCTGACCTCAGTGTTCTCAGGAGTGCTGTATTAGGAGATACACATTATAATTTGGGATCCATTGTTGCACGTAGGTTGCATAATAATAGAATTAATGGAGATTTCTTTGGTGGAATTTATGCAACCCGTTTAGCTAATTTTCTTGATATACCCATACGTGGGTATGATATTGAGTTGCCTCCTGTTTATTTAGATTATGAGGCTATGGTTCGTCATCAGTTTGTTGAGAGGAACGATCAGTTCCTCCAATACCGACTAATCTTTGACAGACGACGCACCTATCACGTCGCTCTCCCTGCTCCTACTTTCTTTGACTTTCAGGCAAAAGGGGGACATGTTATAACCAGGGAGGAGGCGAACGAGTACGAGAGGAGGACTGAGACAACTCACCTCCAAGCTGCAGCCCACGATGCAATAGCCGCTGCATCTCAATACGACCCCAACTACAACTTTGATCCATGGGCATAAACCAACTTAGGCCAAAAGCCTAAGCTTGGGGGAGTACGTATTTCTCACCGACATTACATTTATGTTCACACACTCATGTTAGTTGTCGGTGCTCATACTTTTTCACTGTAATATCCATGCTAGTTTATTTTCCTTTTTATGCTTTCTTCTTGCGTGTTTGATAAACCTTAAGAAAAAATAAAAAAAATTAGTTGTAGCTTTTAGCTAGTTTACTTTCTTGCTTGTAGTAGTAATAAGTAAAAAGAAAACCCAAAAAGATTTCATGTTCTTCTTTTGCTTGTTGGGAGCTTTCCCGTGTAAATAGTTTTATTTCTTTTCTTTTCCTTGGGGGTCGAGAGGAGAAGACCATAATGAAAATGTTGAAGTGACTCTTATATGCATTATTGTTGATTTAACCAAGAGCCCATATTACCTTGTCTTCTCCTTTGTATTGAATGCTTGCAGATTCCAGCTTAGTCAAATGCACGTGCACTATTATTATTATTCACATCGTTCGGTCGTGCAAGTGAAAGGCAATTATGACGATATATGATGAACTGATTGAGATGAGAGAAGCTGGTATGAACTCGACCTCTCTTGTTTTTGTAAATATGATTAGTTCATCGTTCCTGATTCGGCCTATTATGAATAAACATGTTTTCAATGAAAATTAGAGATTACAGTTGCTTATGCCATGCTTAATTAGCTAGGAGTTTATAATGGTTTATCTTGCGTGCCAACATGCTATTAAAATGGTTGTGATGTGGTATAGTAGGGTGGTATCCTCCTTTGAATGATTCAAGTG
Organism: Triticum aestivum; assembly: GCF_018294505.1. NCBI lineage: Eukaryota > Viridiplantae > Streptophyta > Magnoliopsida > Poales > Poaceae > Triticum > Triticum aestivum. The sequence continues at coordinate 125,574,663 of NC_057799.1, forward strand.
ACTTGACTTGGCACATGTTCACACATGTAGTTGAAACAAATCAACATAACCTTCACGATATTTATGTTCATGGTGGATTATATCCTACTCATGCTTGCACTCAATGTCTATTAATTTTAATGCATGTTCATGACTGTTGTTGCTCTCTAGCTGGTGCTAAGCCTTCACTTGTACTAAGCGGGAATACTGCTTGTGCATCCACTTCCCTTAAACCCCAAAGTTATTCCATATGAGTCCACCATACCTTCCTATATGCGGTATCTACCTGCCGTTCCAAGTAAATTTGTATGTGCCAAACTCTAAAGCTTCAAATGAAGTTCTGCTTTGTATGCTCGAATAGCTCATATATCAACTAGGGCTGTCTGTATCTTCCATGCTAGGCGGGTTATTCTCAAGAGGAGTGGACTCTGCTCCTCACTCACGAGAAAATGGCTGGTCACCGGGATGCCCAGTCCCATGCTCAAAGCAAATCAAATCAAAATAATTGCAAACAAAACTCCCCCAGGATTGTTGTTGGTTGGACGGTACCCGTTGTTTCGGACCAGCCATGGAGTGTGCTTGTTGGTGGTGGGGGAGTATAAACTTTACCATTCTATTTGGGAACCGCCTATGATGTGTGTAGCATAGAAGATATCGAGATCTCTCGGTTGTTATGTTGACAATGAAAGTATGCCACTCAAAATATTATTTATGTCTATTCAAAATCGAGCTCTGGCACCTCTACAAATCCCTGCTTCCCTCTGCGAAGGGCTTATCTATTTACTTTTATGTTGAGTCATCACCCTCTTATTAAAAAGCATCAGCTGGAGAGCACCGCTGTCATTTGCATCCATTACTATTAATTTATATTGAGTATGACTATGACTGGACCTCTTTTACCATGAATTACAATGTTTAGTCAGTCCTTGATCTTTAAAGGTGCTCTGCATTTATGTTTCGCGGTCTCAGAAAGGGCTAGCGAGATACCATCTTGTTATATCATATCATGATTGTTTTGAGAAAGTGTTGTCATCCGAGATTTATTATTATTGCTCGCCAGTTGATTATGCCATTGACATGAGTAAACATGAGACCTAAGTGTTATTGTGAATATGGTTAGTCATGATCTTTTGCTGAAAACTTGAATACTGGCTTTACATATTTGCAACAACAAGAGCAAACAGAGTTGTAAAAGTTTTTCTTTATCACTTTCAGTTTATCAACTGAATTGCTTGAGGACAAGCAAAGGTTTAAGCTTGGGGGAGTTAATATGTCTCCGTTATATCTACTTTTCAAAACACTTTTGCCCTTGTTTTGGACTCTAACTTGCATGATTTGAATGGAACTAACCCGGACTGACGTCGTTTTCAATAAAATTGCCATGGTGTTATTTTTGTGCAGAAATAAAAGTTCTCGGAATGACCTAAAAATCAACGGAGATTATTTTTGGAAATAATAAAAAATACTGGCGAAAGAATCAAGACCAGGGGGCCCACACCCTGTCCACGAGGGTGGGGGCGCCCCCCTACCTCGTGGGCCCCCTGGAGCTCCACCGACCTCAACTCCAACTCTATATATTCACGTTCAGGGAGAAAAAAATCAGAGAGAAGGATTCATCGCATTTTACAATATGGAGCCGCGCCAAGCCCTAATCTCTCTCGGGAGGGCTGATCTGGAGTCCGTTCGGGGCTCCGGAGAGGGGAATCCGTCGCCGTCATCATCATCAACCATCCTCCATGACCAATTTCATGATGCTCACCGCCGTGCGTGAGTAATTCCATCACAGGCTTGCTGGACGGTGATGGGTTGGATGAGATTTATCATGTAATCAAGTTAGTTTTGTTAGGGTTTGATCCCTAGTATCCATTATGTTCTGAGATTGATGTTGCTATGACTTTGCTATGCTTAATGCTTGCCACTAGGGCCCGAGTGCCATGATTTCAGATCTGAACCTATTATGTTTTCATGAATATATGTGAGTTCTTGATCCTATCTTGCAAGTCAATAGTCACCTACTATGTGTTATGATCCGGCAACCCCGAAGTGACAATAATCGGGACCACTCCCGGTGATGACCGTAGTTTGAGGAGTTCATGTATTCACTATGTGTTAATGCTTTGGTCCGGTACTCTATTAAAAGGAGGCCTTAATATCCCTTAGTTTCCAATAGGACCCCGCTGCCACGGGAGGGTAGGACAAAAGATGTCATGCAAGTTCCTTTCCATAAGCACGTATGACTATATTCGGAATACATGCCTACATTACATTGATGAATTAGAGCTAGTTCCGTGTCACCCTATGTTATAATTGTTGCATGAATAATCGCATCCGGCATAATTCTCCATCACCGATCCAATGCCTACGAGCTTTTCACATATTGCTCTTTGCTTAGTTACTTTACCGTTGCCACTGTTACAATTGCTACAAAACTGCTACCGTTACTTTTGCCACTGTTACCGTTACTTCCATACTACTTTGCTACTAAATACTTTGCTGCAGATACTAAGTTATCCAGGTGTGGTTGAATTGACAACTCAACTGCTAATACTTGAGAATATTCTTTGGCTCCCCTTGTGTCGAATCAATAAATTTGGGTTGAATACTCTACCCTCGAAAACTGTTGCGATCCCCTACACTTGTGGGTTATCAATGATGGCCATATCATGTCACATATTTTGATTGCATGTGATGTTTATCTTTTATGCATCTTATTTTGCTTAGTACGACGGTAGCATTATAAGATGATCCCTTAACTAAAATTTCAAGGTATAAGTGTTCTCCCTGAGTATGCACCGTTGCGCCAGTTCGTCGTGTTGAGACACCACGTGATGATCCGGTGTGATAGACTCTACGTTCTAATACAACGGGTGCAAGACAGTTTTGCACACGCAGAATACTCGGGTTAAACTTGACGAGCCTGGCATGTACAGACATGGCCTCGGAACACTGGAGACCGAAAGGTCGAACGTGAGTCATATAGTAGATATGATCAACATAGAGATGTTCACCATTGATGACTACTCCATCTCACGTGATGATCGGACATGGTTTAGTTGATTTGGATCACGTATCATTTAGATGACTTGAGGGATTTCTATCTAAGTGGGAGTTCTTAAGTAATTTGATTAATTGAACTTACTTTATCATGAACTTAATTAGTCCAGATAGTATTTGCATATCTATGTTGTAGATCAATAGCTCGCAATATAGCTCCTATATATTTTTGATATGTTCCTAGAGAAAAACTTAGTTGAAAGATGAGAGTAGCAATGATGCGGACTGGGTCCATGATCTGAGGATTATCCTCATTGCTGCACAGAAGAATTATGTCCTTGATGCACCGCTATGTGACAGGCCTATTGCAGGAGCAGATGCAGACGTTATGAACGTTTGACATGCTCAATATGATGACTACTTGATAGTTTAGTGCGCCATGCTTTATGGCTTAGAATCGGGGCTTCAAAGACGTTTTTGTATGCCATGGAACACATGAGATGTTCCAAGAGCTGAAATTGGTATTTCAGATTCATGCCCGTGTCGAGAGGTATGAGACCTCTGACAAGTACTTTGCCTACAAGATGGAGGAGAATAGCTCAGCTAGTGAGCATGTGCTCAGAATGTCTGGGCACTACAATCGCTTGAATCAAGTGGGAGTTAATCTTCCAGATAAGATAATGATTGACAAAGTTCTCTAGTCAGTATCACCAAGCTAATAGAACTTCGTGATGAACTATAATGTGCAAGGGATAACAAAAAAGATTCCCGCCTCTTCGCGATGCTGAAATCGGCGAAGGTAGAAATCAAGAAAGAGCATCAAGTGTTTATGGTTAACAAGACCACTAGTTTCAAGAAAAAGGGCAAAGGAAAAGAAAGGGAACTTCAAACTTCAAGAAGAATGACAAGAAAGTTGCCACTCCCGTGAAGAAGCCCAAAGCTAGACCTAAGCGTGAAACTGAGTGCTTCTACTGCAAAGGGAATGGTCACTGGAACTACCCCAAATACTTGGTGGATAAGAAGGATGGCAAAGTGAACAAAGGTATATTTGATATACATGTTATTGATGTGTACTTTACTAGTGTTCATAGTAACCCCAGGGCATTTGATACCGGTTTAGTTGCTAAGATTAGTACCTCAAAGCAGGAGTTGCAAAATGAACAGAGACTAGTTAAGGGCGAGGTGACGATGTGTGTTGGAAGTGATTCCAAGGTTAATAAGTGTTGGAAATATGCCCTAGAGGCAATAATAAAATGGTTATTATTATATTTCCTTGTGTAGCGACCCGACCTCAGACGGTCAAGTCTCTGTGCTTAAGTGTCATCCCTGGATCGGTATGCTGACACACATAGTACTCGAGGATTTATAACAGAGGTAAATCACATCTATAAATAACGTAAATACTATTACCTCAATCCATATAGAGGAAGTAACAACAAAGTTGTGGATTCCCATCAACACCAACGACAAAGTTGAGTATAGAAATCGTAACCCTAACGTATCACTTACTCGTCGTAAGATTCCTGCAACATGAGACGTTGCAGCCACAAAGGGTCAGTACATTGATTGTACTGGCAAATTCACACCATAGAGCAATGTTGAATAATGGCTATCACTACATGCATATATGGCTGGTGGAAAGCTCTAGGTTTAATTTTGCATAAAGCCAATTTTCCCTACATCAAGGAATATATTTTATTTAACTACAAAGTTATTTGAAAATATTGAGAAGGTATATCCCCAACTCAATCCCAATTAAAAGTTAACAACCCAACAAATTAATTAAGTAGAGTGATGAGATCAACATGATAATTCAAGAAATAGATACTCAAGATGTCCATAACCGGGGACACGGCTAACCATGATTAGTTTGTACACTCTACAGAGGTTTGCGCACTTTTCCCCACAAGACTCGATCTCCTCCGTTGGAATTCTCACACTACATGGTGTTTGAGAAACAGATGACCGAGACAGAGTCTTTCAGAAGCATTAACTCTTTACTCTGGGTAGACAATTACACCTACTTTCCCCTACATCTGCTAGCCTACCACTGAAAGAGGTCACACAACATACTCAACTATGCCAGAGCCCATAATGGCTTGTGGCTGCACACGGAAGTTTCTAGCATGAATAATCTTATGATCCCTTTGAGCCTGGGTGGCGAACCATAGGATGATCACACGGTAACCCCGGGATCTCCTAGGATAACACTGGTATATCCCCAAGTGCCCAAAACCAATCCACCCAGATGTGTATTTAAGTAGCCACCTTAAGTTAACCATTAAATTAACAATCTCACATCTGTCATGGATACACTCAAACCAAACCACGTCTACGAGCATAACATAGCAATATAAGCATAACGTAGAAGTAACTCCCAAGGTTTGATAATAAAAAGGCAATAGGTTCTACCTCATCATCTACTTCCCAATACCCACATGTTATCAATCCTACTCATGCAATGTTTGAGGGTTGAAACTAAGGCATAAAAACTGGGTAATGAAAAGTATGGTCAAAGTATGAACTTGCCTTGTACTATTGATGAAGATGATTCGCACTCATAATTCCTGATAGTTCTACTCGTCACACTCCGGTCAATCTATCGTAAGCAAGCAATAGTAACCACACATAAGCAATCATGCAAAAGAATCAAAGAAAAGATCTAGGAAAACTTCAAAAACAAGCAATTTACTCTTGCAACATAAAACAATTTCTAACAGTACCAATATTAAGTGAATTTGGCCTTATCAGAAAGTTTAGGTCAAGAGCTTCGATTTGCAAAAAGAATCAACTAAATCGGAGTTACAAAACTCAAGTTATGATCAAACAAAGTTCAAATACAAATCTGTTTGAATTCAAATTTTAAAACTTTCAAAAACATGTTTAAGTTGTTTATCTGGATAGAGGGGATCATAACAAAGAAGTGTGTGTTGGTTTCGTTGGATTTGGACAAGCGAGTAAAATGTTGTGATGGTTTGAAGAACAAGGACTAAACTGTAAGAAAAAATTATTTGCTACCGGGTCCCTGGCTACGCGACAAAAACTGAAATACGAACATTCGCTATAGAACCTAAATAATGAATTCGTTCGCTGCAAGGACCTAACCAGCGAACGTTCACTAACTAAAACATACCGGTTCGAAAAAAAAACTAACAAATCTAATCTAGGCCATCGATCCTAGATCCAACAGACGAGAAGCAGCAGCGGCTTACCGCGGCAGCGGTGATCGTCGGCGATGAAGAAGACAGTGGCGGGAGGCTTGGGTTCGACGCAGGCGAGGCCTCCGGTGGTCCTCGTCGACGGGGAAGACTCCCAGGCGATGCGGAAGACGACGAGGTTCACGATGGTGGTTGGCAGTGAGCTTGGGGACGAGGACTCGAGTGAGGCAAGCCCGACGTCGGCGGCGGTCGCCGGTGGTGAGGCGAGCGACGACTCCGGGCGTCAGCGAGCTCGGGGACAATCTCCAGAAGGTGCAGAAGACAACGGCGAAGATGGTAACGGTGACGGTGAGGCACGGGAGTGGCTAGGGGAGGTGGGGCGGTGGCAATGGCACGACGGCAGTGGTCGGCTCCGGCGAGCGATTGCGGCGAGGTGTGGGGTTCTCGGAGAGGGCTTTGGGGCAGAATCGGTCGAGGGCGTGGGGTATATATAGGGGGTTTGCTTGTAGGAGGGGGCGACGCAAGGGTAGGTGCCCGTGACGGGCACGGGGTCGGCCGGTGAAGCGTACGCGCGGAGGAGTCCAGCTCGGCTTGGGGAAGAAGAAGCTGGCAGGTGGGGGTCCACGGGTCAGAGAGAGAGGGGGATGGGAAACGGATCGGATCACCGATCCGCTGGGTTTCGGTGCGGCGCATGTGGGGACTGGGCCGCCTGGCACTGCTGGGCCGCAGAGCGAGAGAGGGAGAGAGAGAGATGGGCCTCGGTGGCTTCGGCCGTAAAAAAACATTTTCCCTTTTCTTTCAAACAGTGACTAAAAGAAATAAAAGGAGGCAGAAATGAAAATATTACATAGACATATGATATATAGAAAAATTCGGAAAAAGATTTCCTAAAACATGAACATTTTTCTAACGTCAAATAAAATCCACAAAAATTCAAATAATTCAAACAATGCTACTGCTGCAATAAAACCTCATAAAAATCATTTTAAAAATACCAAAATAAATTCAAATTTATTTCTCTCCAATTTTCTAATGTAGGGAATCATTTTACCCTAATTTCCATATATTTTATTTTTGGAGAAAAATAATTTGAATAAAATCCAAATAACTCCAAATTGAAAATAATTTTCAAAGAGAATTTAATTTGGTTCTTTGAAACTTTCAACTCATATTTCATATGTTTTGAAGAAGTCATTTTATCTTCTCCCATGAAAATCATTGAGTTGCATGAAGTTTCTGAGTTTGAAATATTTCCAAATGAAATTCAAATATTTTCAAAAACCCTTTTCATTTATTTAAATGGAAGAAGTCATTTCATCTTCTCTCTAGGGGTTTGTATTTGAAAAGAATTTGAGTTCATGGAGATCATAAATGAAAAATGGAAGTTTGGCAAAGTCCTTTTATTCCCTCTCATTTAACTTTCAAAAAGTTTCAAATTTCACTCAATTTCACACAATCAATCAAAACTATTTATTTAATATAACATTCCAAAATTTAAAATTTTGGGATGTTACAAACCTACCACCCTTAAAATGAATCTCGTCCTCGAGATTCGGAGAGGCTAGCAAGAAATAGGTTAGGTTTGGGGTCTTCTCAAAATCCATCGATCGTCAAAGGGGTCTGGGGTGCTACCACCCTTAGAAGCATGGTTATGGTTCCATCAAAACTCATATACTTCATCCTTATTCTTGACAGTGTCGGTCTTCTCAGATTTTCAGGATAATTCTCTTTTTGGGCTCTTCCGGTAGCGACATAACCTTTTCCTCAATTCTTCTGTCCTTTCATCTTAGCCAGGTCCTTCTCTGACTAGGTCTTCTTAGCTGATGGGTCTGGCGCCAATACTAAACATCTATCGATATCTCATGGTGGTCAACAATTTATGGTTTCTCCTGCATGAAATGGGTCTGGGTTGAACCTCACCGTATATCGTACGATTGGCAACAACTGCCTTGTACAAGGGGAAAATTGTTATACCATTCTAAGGTTCAAACAAGGTTTTGATCGTCATCACTCTACTATAGGTAAGTCACTCAGATTTACCATCCCATATAGGAAGGCGAATAATAAGAGTAAGTCGGTATGGTGATCAATCCATCCCGCACCCAAATCATTACCCTGTATATGGTTTCGCGAATCTCGCATTCTAACACTCGGTCATCCTCACAAGCATTGCAGAGTTTCTCTTGTCGACGAACTTGGTTCGAAAAAATCCATTGATTCTGCAAGCCAAACAAACATCTATTGTTCCTTCACAACTCTCAGGTTTTGCGTTACTCCTATAAGATCGTCTGCAGATAAGGTCGTAACTTCTTCCAGGGTTTTTCCTTCAGCAGGAGTGTGCTTGCTTCTTGGTAGGTCCTGGAGCCTGTGGGTTATGACCCATCTCATCACTTGTAAACCTTGAACTTATCATCGGGGCAACCGATCATTAGTCCAACATCCAACTTCCTAGCATCCTTAAATCCATCCAATTGTACCGCCTCCCTTCCTTCTATTGGCACCAAACTAAGACGTGATTACTCAGACTCATCGTGGAATTACAATTGCTCCATATTACCAACATCATACCTCCTTTACATCCAATAGTACTCCATCTCTTCGTACTCTTGGGGTATCCCACATATCGAGACAAAACTCATACTTATTTTGTCCGAAATCCACTCCGTGGAATATCATTATCTTTTCCAGGGGTCAAGTGTCCTCACAGGGTACTGATACGTCCATTTTGCATCATGCTTTTATATCGATATTTATTGCATTATGGGCTGTTATTTCACATTATGTCACAATACTTATTCCTATTCTCTCTTATTTTACAAGGTTTACACGAAGAGGGGGAATGCCGGCAGCTGGAATTCTGGGCTGGAAAAGGAGCAAATATTAGAGACCTATTCTACACAACTCCAAAAGTCTTGAAACTCCACGAAAGTTATTTTGGGAATTAATAAAAAATACCAAGCGAAGAAAGTACCAGAGGGGGCCCACACCCTGGCCACGAGGGTGGGGGGCACGCCCTACCCCCTGGGCGCACCCCCTGCCTCGTGGGCCCCCTGGCAGGCCTCCGGTGCCCATCTTCTGCTATATGAAGTCTTTTACCCTGGAAAAAACCATAAGCAAGCTTTCGGGAAGAAACTCCGCCGCAACGAGGCGGAACCTTGGCGGAACCAATCTAGGGCTCCGACAGAGCTGTTCTGCCGGGGAAACTTCCATCCGGGAGGGGGAAATCATCGCCATCGTCGTCACCAACAATCCTCTCATTGGGAGGGGGTCAATCTCCATCAACATCTTCACCAGCACCATCTCCTCTAAAACCCTAGTTCATCTCTTGTATCAAATATTTGTCCCAAAGCCTCAGATTGGTACCTGTGGGTTGCTAGTAGTGTTGATTACTCTTTGTAGTTGATGCTAGTTGGTTTATTTGGTGGAAGATCATATGTTCAGATCCTATATGCATATTAATACCCCTTAATACCCCTCTGATTATGAACATGAATATGATTTGTGAGTAGTTACATTTGTTCCTGAGGACATGGGAGAAGTCTTGCTATAAGTAGTCATGTGAATTTGGTATTCGTTCGATATTTTGATGAGATGTATGTTGTCTCTCCTCTAGTGGTGTTATGTGAACGTCAACTACATGACACTTCACCATTGTTTGGGCCTAGAGGAAGGCATTGGGAAGTAATAAGTAGATGATGGGTTGCTAGAGTGACAGAAGCTTAAACCCTAGTTTATGCGTTGCTTCGTAAGGGGCTGATTTGGATCCATATGTTTCATGCTATGGTTAGGTTTACCTTAATACTTCTTTTGTAGTTGCGGATGCTTGCAATAGGGGTTAATCATAAGTGGGATGCTTGTTCAAGGAAGGACAGCACCCAAGCACCGGTCCACCCACATACCAAATTATCAAAGTACCGAACTCGAATCATATGAGCGTGATGAAAACTAGCTTGACGATAATTCCCATGTGTCCTCGGGAGCGCTTTTCTCCATGTAAGAGTTTGTCTAGGCTTGTCCTTTGCTACAAAAAGGATTGGAATATTTAAAAAATTAGGAAAATAAGAAGTAGTCCGAAAGGGACACGAGGCATCCACGAGGGTGGAGGGCGCGCCCTACCCCCTGGGCGCGCCCCTACCTCGTGGGCACCTCGTGTGCTCTCCAGACTCCGTTTTCTTACACGATACTTCTTTTGGTCGGTAAACATTCATTATATAATCTCCCGAAAGTTTTGACCCTCGTATCACGCAAATATCCTCTGTTTTTGTTTCGGGCTGTTTTCTGTCAGACTCGTCAAAGCCAGGCATCATGTCGACCCCCTCCTCCAACAATGAGGGCAACGATGCTTGGCTAATGAAGATAGAGCTGAAGAGGGAAGAACCCATGGAGATCAACAAGGATGATGGGATCAAGAAGGCCACAGAGGATAAAGCTCCGGCAGCAGCAGAAGAAGACATCCTTCAACTTGATCACAATCTTCTTACCCCAACTGAGATTGAAGCTTTCAAGATGATTGAGTTAGCTCGTATACAAAACAATTATCTCACACATGAAAATATTTTGTTGAAGGAGCATATCATCGCACTCAAGGGCATTATCCGCAAATTGGAGGATCTCCTACGCTCGATGTGCGACTATCCATCATCACCACCGTCTTCTTCACCAGCAAAAGGAGAACTGAGTATATGGGTATGGGCACTCCCCTTGGCAACTGCCAAGCTTGGGGGAGGTGCCCCAGTATCGTATCATCATCACACTCCTACCTTTACCGTTTTTCTTAGTTTGATCCTTTTGGTAATATCTTGATCTAGTAGAATAAAGTTTTAGTATGATTTAGTTTTGAGTTTTTGCCTTATGATCCTTCTATGTAATCGAGTCCATGAGCTATATATAATAAAGATTAGTGTTGAGTCAAGGGCTTGATTATCTTGCTATGATCTTGAGGGAATAAAAATAAAAGAAAAATAAAGAATAAAAAGAAATAAAGAGATCATATTGATCTTATGGAGAGTAATGACTTCACATATAAAGAGTGTGATGAATAAAAGTTGTTGAGAGTTGACAAACATAGTTTTGGTCATCGTTGCAATTAATAGGAAGTAATAAAGAAAGAGAGGTTTTCACATATAAATATACTATCTTAGACATCTTTTATGATTGTGAGCACTCATTAAAATATGACATGCTAAAGAGTTGATGTTGGACAAGGAAGACGACGTAATGGGTTATGTTTTCTTATATCCGAAATAAAGTATATTGTCATGGATCATCCAACATGTTGAGCTTGCCTTTCCCTCTCATGCTAGCCAAATTCTTTGCACCAAGTAGAGATACTACTTGTGCTTCCGAATATCCCTTAAACTTGTTTTGCCATGAGAGTCCACCATACCTACCTATGGATTGAGTAAGATCCTTCAAGTAAGTTGTCATCCTTGCATGCAATAAAAATTGCTCTCTAAATATGTATGATTTATTAGTGTGGAGAAAATAAGCTTTATACGATCTTGTGATGTGGAAGAAATAAAAGCGACAGACTGCATAATAAAGGTCCATATCACAAGTGGCAATATAAAGTGACGTTCTTTCGCATTAAGATCTTGTGCGTCCAACCACAAAAGCACATGACAACCTCTGCTTCCCTCTGCGAAGGGTCTATCTTTTATTCTTGTCTTATACCTTATGCAAGAGTCATGGTGATCTTCACCTTTCCTTTTTACACTTTATCCTTTGGAAAGCACATTGTGTTGGAAAGATCTTGATATATATATATATATATATCCAATTGGATGTAAGTTATCATGAACTATTATTGTTGACATTACCCTTGAGGTAAAAGGTTGGGAGGCAACACTATAAGCCCCTATCTTTCTCTGTGTCCGATTAAAACTCCAAATCCATAAGTATTGCGTGAGTGTTAGCAATTGTGAAAGACTAAATGATAGTTGAGTATGTGGACTTGCTGAAAAGCTCTTATAATGACTCTTTCCGATGTTATGATAAATTGCAATTGCTTCAAGGACCGAGATCATAGTTTGTTAGTTCTCAATGAAGTTTCTGATTCATACTTTACATTGTGAATAGATTATTACTTAAGCATAAGAAATCATATGACAAAATATATTTATGTTGCTGTTATAAGAATGATCATGATGCCCTCATGTCCGTATTTTATTTATCGACACCTCTATCTCTAAACATGTGGACATATTTATCGTTATCGGCTTCCGCTTGAGGACAAGCGAGGTCTAAGCTTGGGGGAGTTGATACTTCCATTTTGCATCATGCTTTTATATCGATACTTATTGCATTATGGGCTGTTATTTCACATTATCTCACAATACTTATGCCTATTCTCTCTTATTTTACAAGGTTTACATGAAGAGGGGGAATGCCGGCAGCTGGAATTCTAGGCTGGAAAAGGAGCAAATATTAGAGACCTATTCTGCACAACTCCAAAAGTCCTGAAACTCCACGGAAGTTATTTTTGGAATTAATAAAAAATACTGAGCGAAGAAAGTACCAGAGGGGGCCCACACCCTGGCCACGAGGGTGGGGGGCGTGCCCTACCCCCTGGGAATGCCCCCCTGCCTCGTGGGCCCCCTGGCAGGCCTCCGGTGCCCATCTTCTGCTATATGAAGTCTTTTACCCTGGAAAAAAAAATCATAAGCAAGCTTTCGGGAAGAAACTCCGCCGCCACGAGGCGGAACCAATCTAGGGCTTCGGCAGAGCTGCTCTGCCGGGGAAACTTCCCTCCGGGAGGGGGAAATCATCGCCATTGTCATCACCAACGATCCTCTCATTGGGAGGGGGTCAATCTCCATCAACATCTTCACCAGCACCATCTCCTCTAAAACCCTAGTTCATCTCTTGTATCAAATCTTTGTCCCAAAGCCTCAGATTGGTACCTGTGGGTTGCTAGTAGTGTTGATTACTCTTTGTAGTTGATGCTAGTTGGTTTATTTGGTGGAAGATCATATGTTCAGATCCTATATGCATATTAATACCCCTCTGATTATGAACATGAATATGATTTGTGAGTAGTTACGTTTGTTCCTGAGGACATGGGAGAAGTCTTGCTATAAGCACTCATGTGAATTTGGTATTCGTTCGATATTTTGATGAGATGTATGTTGTCTCTCCTCTAGTGGTGTTATGTGAACGTCGACTACATGACACTTCACCATTGTTTGGGCCTAGAGGAAGGCATTGGGAAGTAATAAGTAGATGATGGGTTGCTAGAGTGACAGAAGCTTAAACCCTAGTTTATGCGTTGCTTCGTAAGGGGCTAATTTGGATCCATATGTTTCATGCTATGGTTAGGTTTACCTTAATACTTCTTTTGTAGTTGCGGATGCTTGCAATAGGGGTTAATCATAAGTGGGATGCTTGTTCAAGGAAGGACAGCACCCAAGCACCGGTCCACCCACATACCAAATTATCAAAGTACCGAACGCGAATCATATGAGCGTGATGAAAACTAGCTTGACGATAATTCCCATGTGTCCTCGGGAGCGCTTTTCTCCATATAAGAGTTTGTCCAGGCTTGTCCGTTTCTTCAAAAAGGATTGGGCCATCTTGCTGCACCTTATTTACTTTTATCACTTGTTACCCGTTACAAATTATCTTATCACAAAACTATCTGTTACCGATAATTTCAGTGCTCTCAGAGAATACCTTACTGAAAACCGCTTGTCATTTCCTTCTGCTCCTCATTGGGTTCGACACTCTTACTTATCGAAAAGGCTACGATAGATCCCCTACACTTGTGGGTCATCAGGTACTACCACCATTGAAATGCACCATTTCATCCATAGACCATATTTCTCATATCCTCGAAATGGTCAAAATCTTTCTTCATAGAGTAACAACTCATAAAATTCAATCAGTACCAACGATGCTAACTTTATTGATTCACAAATTATTACATTCTCCTGTATTTCCATTACATGCCTCAACTCAACACCTCAATAATAAGAGGAATGTTCCCACTATTACTACTATTTCTCACAGTCTCAACTATTTCTGACAGGTTTCCTTCTCCTTGGGACAAACTCTGGCAAAGTGCCCTGCTTCATTAGAACAGAAACATATTACTTCTGATAGGTCTCGAGGTTTCCTTGTGATTTAAAGCCTCCTTGGGTCCTCGGCATCCTTTTTGGGCAACCGCTGAAGTAGTACCCTGACTCCTTGCACCTGAAACAGGTGATATGACTCAGGTCCTTCTTTGTAGAAATTGGGTTGTTCCTAGGATCCAATCTATTTCTCTTCCTGGACTTTTCCGTGCCAAACAGGGCTTCTATTTCCTGTGGGTCATACTCTAGTTCCTCTGTCGGGAATTCTACTTGTCGGTGTACAAAAAGAGGGGCACACTTTTGTACCCCTTTACCTGTGCACGGGCAGTCGGAGCCGCGCCCACGGTCACACCAAGCAGAACAGGGGAGGTGAGCCAAGGTAAGACCGAAGCCCAAGACAGCCAGAGCAACGCCAAGGCCAAGACCACAAAGAGCAGAGGGACGAAGCAGGTTCCCCCGGCAAGGCCCTTGTCGTGGCAGCCTCAGCAGCCCCGGCAAGACCCTTGCCGGGGCAGCTCGCCCCACACCAATGGAGCGAGCCACCCTTGAGCCCACGGTCCCCAACACCATCATCCACGTGGGGCCAGGGCTCGGGAGGCACCTCTGTGGTGGCATGCAGATCTTTGTGAAGACATATTCAAGATCAGATGAGGATTAGAAGACGACGATCCTCGCAAGATCCTTGCCGAGGAAGGCCACCAGACCCCCGGTAAGGTCCTTGCCGGGGACGACAGCGCGCCGCGGCAAGACCCTTGCCGGGCCACACGGCAAGACCCTTGCCGGGCCACCCGGCAAGGCCCTCGCCAAGGACGTCAGCAGGGCCACCGCCAGGCCCGCACAAACCAAGTTTCCACCGTCGTTCGCATGCAGCTGCCAGCTCAACCAGCCGAGGAGGCACCCGCGTGGCAACATGCAGCTCCTGGGCCAACTCGTCAAGCGCCTACGTGGCGGCATGCAGATCTTCGTGAAGGCTCCACCACCGCGCCACCTCAGCTGCCTACCTGCCTACATGGCACCGCATGCCTCACTGGCCAGGGCGCGTGTCGAAGCGAGGAGGAGCGGCGACGGACGGGACGGGCCTCGCCCCCGTCCCTGATAAAGCAAGGGGACACCTAAGCTACGCATTAAATGCGTCTTGTCCTGTAATACGAGCGATAAGCTCATAGCACTGTGCACCTTTCCACCTCCTGTATGCCACTGTGGCATCCCCTTTCGCCTATAAAGGGAGGCCCACAACATACTGGAGAAGGATTCGGCTCTTTCGAACCACGCACTCACCACAGCTAGTTCGAGAGCTCAAGAACTCTCTGAAATACACCCACCAAAGCAGGACTAGGGTTTTACGCATCCCCGCAGCCCGAACCTGGGTAAACGATCCTTGTGCTGGTTACTAATCCTGCTCTTCTCGCAACCCTGCGCCCCGGCAACCGTAGTAGGGATTCTTGTGATCCCATAGGTGTCGTTTCCCCGACATCTTTGGCGCGCCAAGTAGGGGGCGCAATTGTGAGAATCTGGTCTAGTAGTTAGCCTAGCAGTTCTTCATCGCCATGCCTCCCAAGAAGGAGACAGCCAGGAGAAAAGAGCGCCGCCTGCGAGCGTGAAGGACGCCAGCGCGGCGACAGAAAAGCTAAGTCAGTCAGAGCCTTGAGTTATTTCCTTTTACACATAAGGTTATCATCCTCGGAGATCTTGCCTATGTATGGAAAACCTGCACACGAAGGGGCCTTTCCATAATTGGCAACGCCCTTGTTCTGTTTCGAGTCCGCTCAACAGCTCAAAGCGGCCGCGTCGAGAGTGGCGGGGTAGCCTTCCGCACCTGGCAACGCTCCCGACTCTGACTCGAGTCAAGCTCGACAGTTCGGGCGGCTGCGCTAAGGGCGGTAAGGTGGTTCGCCCGGCAGCAAGCACACCCGGCAGGCCAATGGGGATCCGTCCCCAAGACGCCACCCTGGGTTTATGCGCCGGCAAACCTACCCAGTTGACGTAAGGTGGACATACAAAAGGAAAGTCGAACAGGAAAATAACATGCATGATACTAAAAGTGCTGCAGAGTTATATTACATCGAATTGTTGCTACGGTTCTAACTAGAGATAGCGATTGTCTTGGTTGTGAACTTGCAGCGGCGATAAAAAACGGGGTGCCTAATCCCGGCGTTGGCCCTCCACCCTCTGAATTTTGCCGACTCGGCTGATGATGGGCTTGATGCGCTCCCTGAGCGGCGCGAGGTCAGTACCCTCCGGCAAGCTCTCTAGCGTGGCGTCGAAGTCGAGGTCGGGGTACTAGTGCGCCACCTTGGTGAGAACCTTGGTCATGGCACCCTGGCAAAGCCTCCGGGACTCGTCGGCCACTGAGGCCGCCCGGTTGGCGTGAAGCCGCTCCAGAGCGCGGACGACCTTCTCAAAGGACATGGTCAGGCTGCAATTGGCGCTCACGCTCCGCTCCGGGGCATACCTCACGTCCGGCATCCCCATGGTGGCCAGCTGCGCGGCGGCTTGGTTGACAACGATGGCAAGGCGATCGAGCCAGCGGTTCTCGCCCTCCACGTGATCCATGAAGTTGAGGGCCTCCTTCTTCCGCAGCTGCTTCTCGTCCTCCAGGTTTTTGGTCAGGGTCTCCTCTCGGGCCCTGGCCTCTGACAACATCTTCTCGAGACCCTCCAGGTTCAGCTTGAGGTCCTGGATGGAATTGTTAGCCTCGGAAAGCTCCCCGGCCTTGCTGACGACCGCGCCCTGCGCCTCTGTCAGGGCGCTGTTAAGCGTGTCCTTCTCCTGGGACAGCTTCAGGGCCTGCTCCTTCAGCCCGTCGTGCTCCGCCTCCAGCTCCTTCACCTTGCCGGCGTGAACCTGGGCCTGGGCATTGAGTGCCTCTTTGTGCCTCTGCTCCAGCTCACCGGTCCGCTGCAAGACATGCTTCTCCACCTCTTCATCCTTGCCGCGAAGCGTGGCGGCAAGCTTCTCCTCACGCGCGGCGAGGTCCTCCTCCTGGGAGTTCAGCGTGGCCTCGTGCTGGGTCCGGGCGGCTTCGGCGGCCGCGGCCAAGTTCCTCGCCGTCTCTTGGGCTTTCTCGACGTCGGCGAGCTTCATGGAGAGCTCCACGTCGCGCTTGGCCAGCTCGCCCTGGGCAGCCTTCGGCTCCTTGTGGGCCTCGCAGAACCAGTCCTGCGTCTTGGCAACGCGCTTCTGGAGGTCCGCCTCTGCCTTCTCCACCACCGCCGTCCTGGACTTAGCCTTGTCCAGGCGGGCGCAGTGGAGCGCCTGGAGCTTCCGGAAGCTGGCGCCCATGGCGAGGAGGAGCCGCTCTTCCTGCGAGCCGTCACCACCAACGCTCGGCTCGTCGACGACCACAAGCCCGGCGGCAGCAAGCACTTCGTCGTCAAACACCTCTCCCTCGACGGGCGACCTAGTGCTCGACGCGCCTGGAAGGTGGACGAACAAGTCGTCACTCACCCTCAGGTACTTGCCGGAGCCGGAAGCAGCGGAGGAGGAAGGCTGGTCATCAGCCACCTCCTCCTCCTCCCCGGCAGGCCCCGTGCCGGCCTCCTCGGCGACGATCCTCTCGGCGTCCGCCTCGGCGGCCTTGGCGGCGTCCTCGGCAGTGCCATTGGCGGCCTCCTCGGCGGCGATTTTCTCGGCATCCGCCTCGGCAGCCTTGGCGATGTCCTCGATGACGGCGTCCACGTCCTCTGGGTTCACCGAGGAGGAATCTGGACACCAAAGAAGGGGGTGAGGCAAGTCCAAGACCAAGGGTCAGCAAGAAAGAAAAAGGAACAGGGACGAACGGCGAACGACTTACCAGTGCCAGGCTGGGAAACGAAGTCCCCTCCCCGCCAACATTTGGCGTCGAGGCAAAGCCGCCGGCGCCCAAGTTCTCCTCCTCCATGTGCGTGGGCTCGGCGCTTGGCGCCCTTGCCGGGGACTCCCCTCGGGGCGGCGTGGTCGATGGGGGCGGCGTGTCGGGAGTAGCCCTCTGCGGCTCCTCCTGCTGCAGCTCTCCTCCTGCATGCCTGGCAAGGTCAGCACCAAAGTGTCGTGCCCCTGACACATGTCGACGGGGGAAGAGTGATGAACTTACGCTGGGGGCTATGCCGGGGGCTGCTGTCCGGGTTGCTCAACACCACCAGTGGCGCCCTTGAAGTACCAGCTGGGTGCTGGCCACCCACCAAGACCTTGGTCCTCTTCACTCTCTGGGCCAGCATCTCCACGTCCCTGCAGAGACGAAGACAAGTCAAGACGAGCGACACAGATTGAGGAGGCAGAGATAACGAAAAGGAACCAGATACTTACTCGTCGTCCGCCTCCTCCTCAGCTGTCTTCCTCTTCCTCCTCGGGCTGAGGGATCCATAATCAAAAGCGACCTCCGCGTCAACATCCGCTAGAGGAGGGGAAGGAGGCGGTGTCTGGACACGCTTGGATGAAGAAGGGGCGGCTGTCTTCTTCTTCACCGTGGCCTTCGCCGGCTTCTTGGCCGCCGCTGCCCTCGTGTGGCGCCCGGACCCCTCCAAGGTCAGTTGCGGCCGCGCAGCCCTGCCGGGCCGGACCGGCTCGCTGGAACTAGCCCATCGCAGGACTCGCCCTCTCCCCATAGCCGGCGTCGGGCCTGCAGCCTCGGCCTCCTCCGACGACGACTCGCCAACCACATCTTCAACCAGAGGAGCCACGGTGCCGGCGCTGCTGGCCTCCTCAGCGGCCGCCGCCCACCGGGCGAGCTCCTCCTCGTCCGCGGCCGTCGCGGCCTTGTCCTCCACACCGCCAGCGCTGCCGGCCTCCTCGGCAAGCTGTGCCTCCCTCGCCCTGGTGGCGATGTAGTCCAGTTCCGCTTGGGTGGTGTCCTGGACGAGCCTCGTGCAGAGTATCAAAGAACTGCTGCACCTCGGCGTCCTCCGGCTCCTTCCAGCTCGGGTCAGGGCCATGCGCGTTGCAGTCCGACATCATGGCGATGATATCGGACCGACACGAGTTATTACACAACGGGACCACCCCCGTCGGCAGCTTGAACAAAGGCCCCTTGAGGACCTTGCCGGCCTTCGCGGTAGCCCTCGCGACCTTGCCGGTCCGCTCGACCTCGCCGTCACGGCCCACATCAAGCTGGAAGAGCCGCTGGCAGAAATGGGCGTGTCAAATCACTGTGAAGTTGTGGTCGAGGCCGGGACGAAGCCGCATGATGTCGGCGGGGTTCGTGAAAAGCCAGGTTGGCCTCCCCTTGTTATGCAATGGAGCGATCCGGCGGCGGATGAAGTCCGCCCCGATCATCTCGAGGGTGAGCCCGACCTCGGTGAGCCGGAGGATCCCGGTGGTGGCGACCGTGAGCTTCTCGTCGTCATCGTCGACATCACTCCAATCGCTTCGGCGGACCGGCGGCGCCCGACGAACTTCGCAAAACGCCGGCGGGTCCTTCTCCTCGATCCAGCACCACCGGCCCCGCCATTCTTCCCACCTCTCCTTCATGGCGCCCTCCGGATACGCTCCCTTGGACCTGGAGACCCAGGCGATGCAGCCGGAGATGGCGCCCCCTGGTTGGATCCGAGGGGAGAAGTAATGGCGAAAGAGCGCCGTGTTGGGGTGCACCCCGGCGAAGCCCTCGCAGAGATGCGCGAAAAGGGCCATGCACGCCACCGCATTCGGGGTAAAATCCAGGAGGCGGAAGCCAAAGGTGTGCATGATGTCGCTGAAGAAATCGGAGAAGGGAGGACAGAGCCCGCAGGAAAATATTCGACAAAGAAGGGGTACCGATTTGGGGCGGCCTCGGCATAGTCGGCGGGGATGACGCGCGTGGCTAGATGCCCTGAATCCCCCCCGTCTTCACCCCCCACAGGGGCCTGAAGGATTCCCGAAGCTCGAACACATCAACTGTCGAGAGGAGGAAGGCGGACTGCGTCCACTGCACCGCCAGCGCACTCTCCGGCGGCTCCGCAGCTCCGGCGTCCTTGGCCACTCCCTTGCCCTTGGTGGATTTTGGCGCCATGGCGGCTGGGGGAGGGGGGCAAGACAGAGGACGACGGGAACGCAGCAGTGGCGAGCAAGGGCGAGGCTTAGGAAGGAGGAGGAAGACGAGCGGAGGCTTCCGGGATTGGGATTTGCGCGAAAGGTAAAAGGAACAGTGCACCCGCGGTTATCCCTTTTTATGGGGAAAGTGCGGGTCGGCGCTGCCTATTTACTGCGATGTGACGCATGCGTGCAAGAACCGCCCCATGCATGCCGCCCACGTCATGCACACCCCTCCATGCCACGTCGCACCACGCGCGGGTCGTGGGAAGCGCAGCGCGCGAAAAGTTTTACCACGGTAAAAACCGCCCTGCCTGCCCGCGCACCTTTTGGGCCTGGCCCAACAATGCGTCGCGCTTATGTGTGGCCCAGGCCCGGGGGCTCCTGTCGGTGTACAAAAAGAGGGGTGCACTTTTGTACCCCTTTACCTGTGCACGGGCAGTCGGAGCCGCGCCCACGGTCACACCAAGCAGAACAGGGGAGGTGAGCCGAGGTAAGACCGAAGCCCAAGACAGCCAGAGCAACGCCAAGGCCAAGACCACAAAGAGCAGAGGGACGAAGCAGGTTCCCCCGGGAAGGCCCTTGCCGGGGCAGCTCACCCCACACCAACAGAGCGAGCCACCTTTGATCCCACGGTCCCCAACACCATCATCCACGTGGGGCCAGGGCTCGGGAGGCACCTCTGTGGTGGCATGCAGATCTTTGTGAAGACATATTCAAGATCAGATGAGGATTAGAAGACGACGATCCTCGGCAAGATCCTTACCAAGGAAGGCCACCAGACCCCCGGCAAGGTCCTTGCCGGGGACGACAGCGCGCCGCGGCAAGACCCTTGCCGGGCCACACAATAAGACCCTTGCCGGGCCACACGACAAGACCCTTGCCGGGCCACCTGGCAAGGCCCTCGCCAAGGACGCCAGCAAGGCCACCGCCAGGCCCGCGCCAACCAAGTTTCCATCGTCGTTCGCATGCAGCTGCCAGCTCAACCAGCTGAGCAGGCACCTGCGTGGCAACATGCAGCTCCCGGGCCAACTCATCAAGCGCCTACGTGGCGGCATGCAGATCTTCATGAAGGCTCCACCACCGCGCCAGCTCAGCTGCCTACCTGCCTACATGGCACCGCATGCCTCACTGGCTAGGGCGCGTGTAGAAGCGAGGAGGAGCGGCGACGGACGGGACGGGCCTCGCCCCCGTCCCCGATAAAGCAAGGGGACACCTAAGCTATGCATTAAATGCGTCTTGTCCTGTAATACGAGCGATAAGCTCATAGCACTGTGCGCCTTTCCACCTCCTGTATGCCACTGTGGCAGCCCCTTTCGCCTATAAAGGGAGGCCCACGGCATACTGGAGAAGGATTCGGCTCTTTCGAACCACGCACTCACCACAGCTAGTTCGAGAGCTCAAGAACTCTCTGAAATACACCCACCAAAGCAGGACTAGGGTTTTACGCATCCTCGCGGCCCGAACCTGGGTAAACGATCCTTGTGCTGGTTACTAATCCTGCTCTTCTCGCAACCCTGCGCCCCGGCAACCGTAGTAGGGATTCTTGTGATCCCATAGGTGTCGTTTCCCCGACAGTACTAGATCCCCATTCAGACAATTCTGGGAGATGTGTTCTTCTTCTCCACATGAATAGCATGACTTGGTGCAAGGTTTAATTGGTTCTTCTTTGGGTGTGTCCTCCACTTCTTCCTCCATCATAGGTTCTTCTAAAATTTCCATGAGGGCTCCTTTCATTACCTCTTTCTTCTGCTGGATGGTTCTTTGAACCACGGGATAAATGTGACACTGAGCAGGGTAGTGGGTAGTCCCATCACACAAGAAACAAGTGATCTGCCTAGTTGGGCATTCTTCATCTGGGTGACTTTCTTCACAATGAGGGCATTCGTCCTTGTGTTCTTTATGGTTGTGTCCTATTTCTCCACAAAGCTTGCAGGCACAAAGTTTCTTCATATCATTTCCATAAGGCTTCAATTTCTGGGGCACAAGACGAGACTTTAGCAGAGTCAACTTAAATTCCTTCCAAGTGGTTTCTCTTTGCCATCCATGGATGGTTTGGTACATCCTCCACCAAGTAGCAGCACCTCTTTGAAAGCACTGAAGAGCATGCTGGGTCATATCCTTTCCGGCTATAGTGTTATTTTCCATATGATCTTCCATGTTCTGAATCCATCGGTCCATCTCCAATTGGCTTATCGGTCCCGGAAATGTGAGTTCATCACCATACATCCTCTATTGGGTCCAGGGTTTGGGGTGAGATAAGGGAGATAGGGAGGGAAACACACAATGCTAACAATAGTTTTTAAAAAGACAGATTTTATTTGTGGCTGTCAGAAAACATCAAACAAATGACAGCTCACAAACGTCGCATCTAACGTAAGTATATAACAGGGGTTTGGTCTTCTAAAGGTCAATAAATCTTCAACGTCTCCAAAATCTTCAAGTCTTGTTCATGTCTCCGATGGCTTCTTCCGATTGTGCTTGTCCTTCTCAACTCCTTTCGCCAGATCATCTCTGTTGTCGCGAAGTCTCCCGTGACATCCTTTAATATTTCTGGAGTTGCGTTCCAACTTCTGGGTTTCAACATCCTTGGCATGAACCATGGTCCTACTGTCCTTCAGTTCCTGACGAATCTCCAGTATCTCGAGGTTTTGCTCCTCCAGCTTGGCTATGTTCAGCACCTAGGTCCTGAGTTCTTCACGAAATACTTGTCAAATTCGGTTTCCTAAAGGTCCACCCTAAACTTCTTGATGTAATACTCCAGATCCTGGTGATACACCAGCTAAGGTTAAAACTTCGTCTTTTGCTGATAGGTGCTCCATTATCCCTTTTGTCATCCAATCCTTCCGAAGAAATGCATGCTTAACTCAGCCCGGTGACCATGGCATAAGCGGGCGATAACATCATTGATAGCCATGTTTATGCCCATGTCATTGCCAGCTTTCATTCCATAATTGATTGTCGGCGTTCTGGGAACAGGGGTCCCCAGACTTGCCTGGCTGCGGCCCACGGCGTGGCTCTGCGAGCGGGCCCGTACGGCCCATCTTCACCAAGAATTCAAGACCCTCGCGAGGGGCCAAGCCTCGCGAGGCGGACGACGCAAGACCTCCTCAGGAGCGGCCTCACCAGGTTGGCTCACGAGGGGCGGAGAGTTCAAGGCATGGCAAACCTTGCGAGGTTCTCGTGACGTGAGCCATGACGATCGAGGCCAGGCGGGCGGCAGTCCGCGCAGCGTCCTTGTTTCCTCTTTGGTGCTAAGGAATCAAGCGCAGGCGTGGAGTACCGAGGCGTCAAGCAAAGGTTTCCATATCGGTGCAACGAGACCAAGACCAGCAGGACGGCAGGACGGAGGTCACCATGGAGCCCAAGGCGGCGTCACCACCAGAGCCTTTGGTAGGCGAAGACTGCTTTTGTCAGGATAAGCTGTACTAGTTGTCCCCTTTCAAATTGACCATTGTTGGCTCCCTTCCTGCTCAATATTTGGGGAGAGGACCAAGGCCTCTATAAATAGGACTAGCCACCACCGTAGGAGGCAACTAATCGAGAGACAACGGAGCCTCAGGGTCTGATCTGATCTTGAGACAATCCTTAGCCACACATCGAGCACAAGAACACCTCAACCTCAGGAGGCTGTTCTTCCCTTGTACTGTTCATCCATAGCCCAAGAGGCAATCCACCACCACCACACTGGAGTAGGGTATTACACCACGACGGTGGCCTGAACCAGTATAAATCCTGTGTCCCTTGTGTTGTGAGTTCGTCGAGTTAGTCCTTGAGATCTTAGCAAGCTAGGACGTGGACCGGTAGGGGAAGATCTTCACGTGCACCCCAGTGTTCGAACCTTGAGGGTTTTACCGGAACCCCTGATCCGACATTTGGCGCGCTAGGTAGGGGTGCGCCGAAGCTTCCCTTCCGTCACTCCGCGTCCCGTCACTTCATCGTCTCCATGGCGGACGCACGCCGCGCCCGCGCCGAGCGTCGGGCTGCCCTCGCCACCGCGTTGCTCAGGCGGCCCCCATCGGTGGGCCACCCCGTTGTTCTTCGTCGCCTGCCGCCAACGCCGCCACCGGCCAGGTGGGGCATGAGCAGCAAGCATCCTCGTTGCACCCCTCGGTGCGGCAGGACAGCCGCACCGCCACCCCATCGCTGACTCCTGCTGGTTCGTCGTCTCACGCTCGCCGCGCTCCAACAAACGCGCGGGCCGCGCTCCTCATGGCGCACGAGCTCCTGCGCTACCACCCAATCGACGACCTCTACGAGGACTGGCTCGACTGCATCGCCGAGCTTGTCAGCGCCGCAGGGGGCTCCCCTGCGCCGTCCCTCTCGCTGCCTCGCCCTCCGCCAGCTGCGGGCGATGTAGCTCATGGAGCACCTCCACCACCTCTGCACCAAGACGGCGCCCTGGCGCCAAGGCGCGCGGCTCCATGGCGCGACCCACCGCGTCCGGCGCCCACGCGTGAAGAAAGAAGCTGTCAAGAAGTCCCTCGACCGCAAGAGAACCCTCCACCACTCCCCGCACCTGCACGTCCGGATCGCTTGCCGCGGCAGGACCTCGCGCCGCTTGCCGTGGCGGCGCGCTGGCGCCAAGACCAAGCTCCACCTCCAAGACGGGCCCCGGTGACCACGGCCGGCTGCCGCGCCTTCACCCCCGAGCTGTGTAGCGTCGCCTGGCTGGGCAAGTTCAAGCCGGATCTGCCTCCTCGCTATGACGGCACCCCCGACCCCGCGGAGTTCCTGCAGCTCTACGAGCTGAGCATCGAGGCGGCCAACGGCGACGAGAAAGTCATGGCGAACTGGTTCTCCATGGCTCTCAAAGATGGTGCCTGCTCCTGGCTCCTGAACCTGCCTCCAAGCACGATCTCCTCCTGGAACGAGATGCGTGAACGCTTCGTCGCCAACTTCCAGGGCACTCGCGATCGCCCTCCGGCCGCAGGTGACCTACACCGAGTCAAGCAGCAACCAGGAGAGACCCTCCAGAAGTACATCCAGCGCTTCAACAACGTTCATCTCAAGATCCCCAAGGTGACGGACCAGGCCATCATCTCCGCATTCTCTGATGGCGTCCGTGACGTCAAGATGAAGGAGGAGCTCGCCATCCACGAGGAGCTATGCACGTCCCTGGAGCTATTCAACCTGGCGACCAAGTGCGCAAGAGCTGAGGAGGGGCGCCTCTCCCTCCTCGAGCTCCCGGCTGCGGACCCGGAGGAGAAGAAAGCCAAGGCCAAGGACGTGAAGCGCAAGGGAGCAACCGTGCTCGCGGCGGAGCTGGACACCAAGCGCGGCAGAGACCAGCCTGAGTCATCCAAGAGCAGTCGACCGTTCTGTGCCTTCCACAACCTGCATAGCCACAACACCAGCGACTGTGAAGAGCTCAGAGCCATTCGAGAAGGACGCTTTGGTCAATGCCCCGAGCGCAACGACCGGGGCTACGGCCGAGGAGGAGGACATGGTGGCGGACGCTGGGATGACCGTGGCCCGCGCCAGGAGTGGCGCGACCGGCCTCATGAGGACCGCTGGCAGGATCAGCCTCGCGAGGGCGCCTGGAGGGACCAGCCTCGTGAGGATCGTCCTCAGGGCAACGCCGGTCTTCCTCCACTACCGCCGCCACCAAGAAGGAATGACGACCACCATCAAGACGAGGGGGTTGGGGGCTTCCAGGAGCCGAGTGCTATCGCCTGCATCTTGGGCGGAGCTCAGGCCCCAGCCTCGTAGCGTATCTTCAAATAGTTTGCTCGTGAAGTGAATGCAGTCCTCCCCAAGCTCGAGGCCACACGCCCGCTCAGGTGGTCCAAGTGCGCCATCACCTTCAGTTCGGCAGACCAGCTCAAGTGTGCGGCCACTGCCGGCGTTCTCCCCATGCTCTGTTCACCAGTCATCAGCAATGTACAAATCACCAAGACCCTCATTGACGGCGGCGCAGGGCTCAACGTCCTGTCCGTCGACACGTTCGACAACCTCCAAGTGCCGTATGACCAGCTTCAGCCTACCAAGCCTTTCTCAGGAGTGACCGACGGTTCCACCACACCGATAGGGCAGGTCCGCCTCCCTGTCACCTTCGGAGAATGCAACAACTACCGCACCGAGCTCATCGACTTCAATGTCGCACACATCCGTCTGCCGTACAATGCCATCCTCGGGTATCCAGCCCTGGCCAAGTTCATGGCGGTGACCCACCACGGCTACAATGTCCTCAAGATGCCAGGAAGCGGCGGAATCATCACAGTGCGAAGAAAGAGACGCGGTGTGCTCCCTCGAGCGTGCCTTCCAAGTTGCAGCAATCAACGACCCCGACAGCAAGAGCGAGTGCCCTCCTGAGGCCACCCCCAAGAAGAAGCAGCTGCGCCGTGCAGGACCTCAGGAGGGTGGCGTCGCGAGCGGTGCCTCGTCAGGATCAGCGCCCGCACCAGTGGCGCCTCCCTCCATCGCATAGGAAGGCGCGCCCGGCGCCCTTCTCGGGCAGGGCTCGGGGGATCTCTTCTGGAGGGCCTCAGACCTTGCCAACATCACGAGGGAGGCACTCGGGCACCACTTGGAGGCGTGCTTCACGGCACGTTTCCCTCAGGAGAACACAGGGCGAGGAGCGCCCACCGCTCAGGAGTTCATCACCAGGACCACTCAGGAGCTGCAAGATGTGAGGGCCATGCACGACAATCGCCGTTCACCAGGCGCAGCTCCCCATCCAGGCGAGGATGCCGGGCTGCGCGTCTGCATCAACGTCCCAGGGCTCAATAGGGCCGCATCTCGGGAGCCCTTCTGGCCCTCGCGCGTGGGCTGCTGCGAGGGTCCATCGCACAGCTACGTTCGCATGCCTTTTGGTCTGCCGAGCATGGCGTCTGCCTATCAGCACAACTTGCGGCGCGCCCTGGCGACTCAGGAGGCCAGGCACCACGCCGTCCTGACGGAGATGGAGACGGTCCTCAAGGAACCGCCTGGATCCCTAGAGCCTCCCGAGGCTCAGGGCCCCGGTGGCTCGTGAGGAGCAACCGCTTCACTGCGTACCTTCAGCTACTCCAACACCCCTTCATCAACAGAACCAGGTGACATTTTCCAAGTTCATTTAGCTGGGAGCACTGCTACCTCTTGAGCACTGCGTTGGTTTTCCCTTGAAGAGGAAAGGGTGATGCAGTAAAGTAGCGTAAGTATTTCCCTCAGTTTTTGAGAACCAAGGTATCAATCCAGTAGGAGACCACGCTCGAGTCCCACGCACCTACACAAACAAATAAGAACCTCGCAACCAACACGATAAAGGGGTTGTCAATCCCTTCACGGTCACTTAAGAGAGTGAGATCTGATAGAGATAATAAGACAATATTTTTGGTATTTTCTGATAAAGAGTAAAAGTAAAGAAAGCAAAATAAACGGTAATAGAAATAGCTAGTTGTCGAAAGATTAATATGATGGAAAATAGACCCGGGGGCCATAGGTTTCACTAGTGGCTTCTCTCAAGATAGCATAAGTATTACGGTGGGTAAAACGAATTACTGTCGAGCAATTGATAGAATTGAGCATAGTTATGAAAATATCTAGGTATGATCATGTATATAGGCATCACCTCCGTGACAAGTAGACCGACTCCTGCCTACATCTACTACTATTACTCCACACATCGACCGCTATCCAGCATGCATCTAGAGTATTAGGTTCATAAGAACAAAGTAACGCTTTAAGCAAGATGACATGATGTAGAGGGATAAACTCATGCAATATGATATAAGCCCCATACTTTTATCCTCGATGGCAACAATACAATACGTGTCATTTCCCCTACTGTCACTGGGATCGAGCACCGCAAGATTGAACCCAAAGCTAAGCACTTCTCCCATTGCAAGAAAGATCAATCTAGTAGGCCAAACCAAACTGATAATTAGAAGAGACTTGCAAAGATAACCAATCATACATAAATGAATTCAGAGGAGATTCAAATATTGTTCATAGATAATCTTGATCATAAACCCACAATTCATCGGATCTCGACAAACACACCGCAAAAAGAAGAGTTACATCAAATAGATCTCCAAGAGAATCGAGGAGAACTTTGTATTGATATCCAAAGAGAGAGAAGAAGCCATCTAGCTAATAACTATGGACCCAAAGGTCTGAGGTAAACTACTCACACATCATCGGAGAGGCTATGGTGTTGATGTAGAAGCCCTCCGTGATCAATGCCCCCTCCGGCGGAGCGCCGGAAAAGGCCCTAAGATGGGATCTCACGGGTACGGAAGGTTGCGGCGGTGGAAATAGGGTTTTGGCTCCTCTCATGATGGTTTGGGGGTACGTAGGTATATATAGGAGGATGAAGTAGGTCGGTGGAGCTACGAGGGGCCCATGAGGGTGGAGGGCCCGCCCGGGGGGTAGGCGCGCCCCCTGCCTCGTGGCCTCCTCGTTGATTGCTTGATGTCCACTCCAAGTCCTCTAGATCACGTTTGTTCCGAAAATCACGTTCCCGAAGGTTTTATTCCGTTTGGACTCCGTTTGATATTCGTTTCCTTCGAAACACTGAAATAGGTAAAAAAAACAGCAATTTGGGCTGGGCCTCCGGTTAATAGGTTAGTCCCAAAAATAATATAAAAAGTATAATAAAGCCTATTAAACATCCAAAACAGAATATAATATAGCATGGAACAATAAAAAATTATAGATACGTTGGAGACGTATCAAGCATCCCCAAGCTTAATTCCTGCTCGTCCTCGAGTAGGTAAATGATAAAAACAGATTTTTTTGATGTGGAATGCTACTTAGGATAATTTTCAATGTAATTCTCTTATTTGTGGTATGAATATTCAGATCCGAAAGATTCAAGATAAAAGTTTAATATTGACATAAAAGTAATAATACTTCAAGCATACTAACTAAGCAATTATGTCTTCTCAAAATAACATGGCCAAAGAAAGTTCATCCCTACAAAATCATATAGTTTGGTCATGCTCCATTTTCGTCACACAAGAATGCTCTCATCATGCACAACCCCGATGACAAGCCAAGCAATTGTTTCATACTTTAGTAATCTCAAACTTTTTTCAACTTTCACGCAATATATGAGCGTGAGCCATGGATATAGCACTATGGGTGGAATAGAATATGAGGATGGGGGTTATGTGGAGAAGACAAAAAAGGAGAAAGTCTCACATTGACGCGGCTAATCAACGAGCTAGGGAGATGCCCATCGATTGATGTCAATGCAAGGAGTAGGGATTGCCATGCAACGGATGCACTAGAGCTATGAATGTATGAAAGCTCAACAAAAGAAACTAAGTGGGTGTGCATCCAACTTGCTTGCTCACGAAGACCTAGGGCATTTGAGGAAGCCCATTGTTGGAATATACAAGCCAAGTTCTATAATGAAAAATTCCCACTAGTATATGAAAGTGACAAAACAAGAGACTCTCTATCATAAAAATCACGGTGCTACTTTGAAGCACAAGTGTGGAAAAGAGGATAGTAGCATTGTCCCTTCTTTATTTTCTTCTTTTGTCTTTTCTTTTTTTTGGGCCTTCCTTTTTATTTATTTGGCCTTTCTCTTTTTTTTGGGGGACAATGCTCTATGAATGATGATCATCACACTTCTATTTATTTACAACTCAATGATTACAACTCGATACTAGAACAAAGTATGACTCTATATGAATGCCTCCGGCGGTGTACCGGGATGGGCAATGAATCAAGAGTGACATGTATGATAATATGCATGGTGGCTTTGCCACAAATACGATGTCAACTACATGATCAAGCAAGGCAATATGACAATGATGAAACGTGTCATGATAAACGGAACAGTGGAAAGTTGCATGGCAATATATCTCGGAATGGCTATGGAAATGCCATAATGGGTAGGTATAGTGGCTGTTTTGAGGAAGATATAAGGAGGTTTATGTGTGATAGAGCGTATCGTATCACGGGGTTTGGATGCACCGGCGAAGTTTGCACCAACTCTCAAGGTGAGAAAGGGCAATGCACGGTACCGAAGAGGCTAGCAATGATGGAAGGGTGAGAGTGCGTATAATCCATGGACTCAACATTAGTCATAAAGAACTCACATACTTATTGCAAAAATCTACAAGTCATCAAAAACCAAGCACTACGCGCATGCTCCTAGGGGGATAGATTGGTAGGAAAAGACCATCGCTCGTCCCCGACCGCCACTCATAAGGAGGACAATCAAAGAACACCTCTTGTTTCAAATTTGTTACACAACGTTTACCATACGTGCATGCTACGGGACTTGCAAACTTCAATACAAGTATTTCTCAAATTCACAACTACTCAACTAGCACAACATTAATATCACTACCTCCATATCTCAAAACAATCACCAAGCATCAAACTTTTCTTAGTATTCAACGCACTTATAAGAAAGTTTTTACTAATCTTGGATGCCTATCATATTAGGACTAATTTCTCAATTTAAGCAAATTACCATTCTGTTTTGTAGGACTCTCAAAATGATATAAGTGAAGCATGAGAGAACAATAGTTTATATAAAACAAAACCACCGCCGTGCTCTAAAAGATATAAGTGAAGCACTAGAGCGAAAACTATATAGCTCAAAAGATATAAGTGAAGCACAGAGAGTATTCTAATAAATTCTGAATCATGTGTGTCTCTCTCAAAAGGTGTGTACAGCAAGGATGATTGTGGTAAAATAAAAAGCAAAGACTCAAATCATACAAGACGCTCCAAGCAAAACACATATCATGTGGTGAATAAAAATATAGCTCCAAGTAAAGTTACCGATGGACGAAGACGAAAGAGGGGATGCCTTCCGGGTCATCCCCAAGATTTGGCTTTTTGGTGTCCTTGGATTTACCTTGGGGTGCCTTGGGCATCCCCAAGCTTAGGCTCTTGCTACTCCTTATTCCATAATCCATCAAATCCTTACCCAAAACTTGAAAACTTCACAACACAAAACTTAACAGAAAATCTCTTGAGCTCCGTTAGCGAAAGAAAACAAAACACCACTTCAAGGTACTGTATTTAACTCATTCTTTATTTATATTGGTGTTAAACTTACTGTATTACAACTTCTCTATGGTTTATAAACTATTTTACTAACTATAGACTCATCAAAATAAGCAAACAACACACGAAAAACAGAATCTGTCAAAAACAGAACAGTCTGTAGTAATCTGTAACTAACGCAAACTTCTGGAACTCAGAAACATCTACCAAAATAGGACGACCTAAATAATTTGTTTATAGATCTTCTGCAATTGGAATCAGTATTTTATCACGTTCTGGTGATTTTAAACAATTGTTTTTGTGAACAGAAAGTTTCTGGAATTTTCAGCAAGATCAAATAACTATCATCCAAGAAGATCCTATAGGTTTAACTTGGCACAAACACTAATTAAAACATAAAAACAAATCTAACCAGAGGCTAGATCAAATATTTATTCAACAACAGAAAGGAAATATATTGGGTTGTCTCCCAACAAGCGCTTTTCTTTAAAGCCTTTTTAGCTAGGCATTGAGATTTCAATGATGCTCGCAAGAAAGACAAGAATTGAAGCACAAAGAGAGCATCATAAAACACGTGACAAACACATCTAAGTCTAACATACTTCCTATGCATAGGCATCTTATAGGCAAACAAATTATCAAGGCAAGCAAAAACTAGCATATGCAAGGAAGCGGAAAGAAACAATAGCAATCTCAACGTAACGAGAGGTAATTTAGTAACATGAAAATTTCTATAACCATATTTTCCTATCTCATAATAATTACATGTAGGATCATAAGAAAATTCAACAATATAGCTATCACATAACATATTCTCAACACAATCCACATGCATGTGAAGTTGACACTCTTTCAAAATAGTGGGATTAACATTAACTAAAGTCATGACCTCTCCAAACCCACTCTTATCAAAAAATTCAGAAGATTGAATATTCTCCAAATATGTGGGATCTAAAGTTGACACTCTTCCAAACCCACTTTCAATATTATTGCAAACACTATTATCAATCTCATATTCATCATGGGGGTTAAATAAATTTTCAAGATCATAAGAAGAATCACCCCAATCATGATCATTGCAACAAGTAGTAGACATAGCAAAACTAGCATCCCCAAGCTTAGGGTTTTGCATAATATTAGCACAATTGACATCAAGAGAATTTATAGTAAAATCATTGCAATCATGCTTTTTATTCAAGGAGCTATCGTGAATCTCTTCATAAATTTCTTTATCACAATTTTCAGATTTACGAATTTCAAGCAAACCTTCATAAAGATAATCTAGTGCACAAAACTCACTAGCAATTGGTTCATCATAATTGGATCTCTTAAAAAGATTAGCAAGAGGATGAGGATCCATAGATCTTAGGTTCTTTGTTTAGCAATAAATACACAACTATTCCAACCAAACGAGCAAACGAGCCAAGTAAGACATTAAGGCAAACGAAAAGACGAACAGAAGAAGGGCAAATAAAACGGCAAGGGTGAAGTGGGGGAGAGGAAAACGAGAGGCAAATGGCAAATAATGTAATGCGAGGGATAAGAGTTTGTGATGGCTACTTGGTATGTCTTGACTTGTGTGTAGACTCCCCGGCAACGGCGCCAGAAATCCTTCTTGCTACGTCGCGTTGGTTTTCCCTTGAAGAGGAAAGGGTGATGCAGTAAAGTAGCGTAAGTATTTCCTTCAGTTTTTGAGAACCAAGGTATCAATCCAGTAGGAGACCACGCTCGAGTCCCACGCACCTACACAAACAAATAAGAACCTCGCAACCAACGTGATAAAGGGGTTGTCAATCCCTTCACGGTCACTTACGAGAGTGAGATCTAATAGAGATAATAAGATAATATTTTTGGTATTTTTATGATAAAGAGTGAAAGTAAAGAAAGGAAAATAAACGGTAATAGAAATAGCTAGTTGTCGGAAGATTAATATGATGAAAAATAGACCCGGGGGCCATAGGTTTCACTAGTGGCTTCTCTCAAGATAGCATAAGTATTACAGTGGGTAAACGAATTACTGTCGAGCAATTGATAGAATTGAGCATAGTTATGAGAATATCTAAGTATGATCATGTATATAGGCATCACGTCCGTGACAAGTAGACCGACTCCTACCTGCATCTACTACTATTACTCCACACATCTACCGCTATCCAGCATGCATCTAGAGTATTAGGTTCATAAGAACAGAGTAATGCTTTAAGCAAGATGACATGATGTAGTGGGATAAACTCATGCAATATGATATAAACCCCATCTTTTTATCCTCGATGGCAACAATACAATACGTGTCATTTCCCCTACTGTCACTGGGATCGAGCACCGCAAGATTGAACCCAAAGCTAAGCACTTCTCCCATTGCAAGAAAGATCAATCTAGTAGGCCAAACCAAGCTGATAATTCGAAGAGACTTGCAAAGATAACCAATCATACATAAAAGAATTCAAAGGAGATTCAAATATTGTTCATAGATAATCTTCATCATAAACCCACAATTTATCGGATCTCGACAAACACACCGCACAAAGAAGAGTTACATCAAATAGATCTCCAAGAGAATCGAGGGGAAATTTGTATTGAGATCCAAAGAGAGAGAAGAAGCCATCCAACTAATAACTATGGACCCAAAGGTCTGAGGTAAACTACTCACACATCATCGGAGAGGCTATGGTGTTGATGTAGAAGCCCTCCATGATCAATGCCCCCTCCGGCGGAGCGCCGGAAAAGGCCCCAAGATGGGATCTCACGGGTACAGAAGGTTGCGGCAATGGAAAAATGGTTTTGGCTCCTCTCGTGATGGTTTGGGGGTACGTAGGTATATATAGGAGGAAGAAGTAGGTCGGTGGAGCTACGAGGGGCCCACGAGGGTGGAGGGCGCGCCCAGGGGGTAGGCGCTCCCCTGCCTCGTGGCCTCCTCGTTGATTGCTTGACGTCCACTCCAAGTCCTCTGGATCATGTTTGTTCCAAAAATCACGTTCCCGAAGGTTTTATTCCGTTCGGACTCCGTGATATTCCTTTCCTTCGAAACACTGAAATAGGTAAAAAAAAGCAATTTGGGCTGGGCCTCCGGTTAATAGGTTAGTCCCAAAAATAATATAAAAGTGTATAATAAAGCCCATTAAACATCCAAAACAGAATATAATATAGCATGGAACAATCAAAAATTATAGATATGTTGGAGACGTATCAAGCGCCCCTCGGGCTGCATCATTCCGAGGCCATGTGGGTCCATCCCCGTGGCATGTACCCCTTTTTATGTCTTTAGCTTACCTTGTCGGGGGCGCCCCTCCGGCTGCATCATCCCCAAGACGCTCGGGCCAGGCCCAGTGGCATGTATCTTCCCTGCACTTACCTAAGCCAGTATGCTTTCCATGCTTAACCTACCTATGACTATCGCCTGCTTGATTGGCACTTACCCCGGAGTTGCTCGCTCTGGCACGGCGCTTGTGCTTGGGTCCGTCCCTGCAATGTCGACAAATCTGAGCGGCCGAGCCCTGGCCACGCGTGCCACCTCACCAGGCCATCAGTGCCCCCATTCTCTAGCGAAGCGATCAGCGGCCGCCCGGCAACCATAACGGCAAACCGTGTCTCTCCTTGTGCTGGCTTGCAGGAATCTCCGCAGGATGACGGCATGCGGCACTGTGAGCTCCCTCTTCTCCCGTGCAATCCGCCTGCGTGTTAAAAGGGGGGCTCCTGAGCATCGCGACTCAGGAGCTCTTACTGGCTCTCCAGCCCTCACCCCCTGGCCTTGACCACGGCACGCGACCTGGCATACCAGCGGCGGCTGAGCTTGCTCGAGGGCCGGGACCTGAGGACGTAGAGCACAAAGGGGGCGCGGAGAAGAGGGAGAGGCTCGTATGGGCCTGGCCTAGCTATGCAATGGACACCTATGCCCGAACCAGGTGCATCATGAGGAACCTGTTGGGGAACGTAGTAATTTTAAAAAAATTCCTACGCACACGCAAGATCATGGTGATGCATAGCAACGAGAGGGGAGAGTGTTGTCCACGTACCCTCGTAGACCGACAGCGGAAGAGTTATCACAACGCGGTTGATGTAGTCGTACGTCTTCACGATCCGACCGATCAAGTACCGAACGTACGGCACCTCCGAGTTCTACACACGTTCAGCTCGATGACGTCCCTCGAACTCCGATCCAGCCGAGTGTTGAGGGAGAGTTTCGTCAGCACGACTGCGTGGTGACGATGATGATGTTCCACCGACGCAGGGCTTCGCCTAAGCTCCGCAACAGTATTATCGAGGTGTAATATGGTGGAGGGGGGCACTGCACACGGCTAAGAGATCTCAAGGATCAATTGTTGTGTCTCTGGGGTGCCCCCCTGCCCCCGTATATAAAGGAGCAAGGGGGAGGCAGCCGGCCAAGGGGAGAGGCGCGCCAGAGGGGGGAGTCCTACTCCCACCGGGAGTAGGACTCCTCCTTTCCTTGTGGGAGTAGGAGAAGGGAAGGGGAAAGGAGAAAGAAGGAAGGGTGCGCCCCCCTTCCCTAGTCCAATTCGGACCACACCATGGGGAGGGGTGCGGCCACCTTTTGAGGCCTTTCTCTCCTTTCCCGTATGGCCCATTAAGGCCCAATACGAATTCCCGTAACTCTCCGGTACTCCGAAAAATACCCGAATCACCCGGAACCTTTCCGAAGTCCGAATATAGTCGTCCAATATATCGATTTTTACGTCTCGACCATTTCGAGACTCCCCGTCATATCCCCGATCTCATCCGGGACTCCGAACTCCTTCGGTACATCAAAACTCAATAAAACTGTCATCGTAACGTTAAGCGTGCGGACCCTAAGGGTTCGAGAACTATGTAGACATGACCGAGACACGTCTCCGGTCAATAACCAATAGCGGGACCTGGATGCCCATATTGGCTCCCACATATTCTACGAAGATCTTTATCGGTCAGACCGCATAACAACATACGTTGTTCCCTTTGTCACCGGTATGTTACTTGCCCGAGATTTGATCGCCGGTATCTCGATACCTAGTTCAATCTCGTTACCGGCAAGTCTCTTTACTCGTTCCGTAACACATCATCCCGCAACTAACTCATTAGTCACAATGCTTGCAAGGCTTATAGTGATGTGCATTACTGAGTGGGCCCAGAGATACCTCTCCGACAATCGCAGTGACAAATCCTAATCTCGAAATACGCCAACCCAACAAGTACCTTTGGAGACACCTGTAGAGCACCTTTATAATCACCCATTTACGTTGTGACGTTTGGTAGCACACAAAGTGTTCCTCCGGTAAACGGGAGTTGCATAATCTCATAGTCATAGGAACATGTATAAGTCATGAAGAAAGCAATAGCAACATACTAAACGATCGGGTGCTAAGCTAACGGAATGGGTCAAGTCAATCACGTCATTTCCTAATGAGGTGATCCCGTTAATCAAATGACAACTCATGTCTATGGCTAGGAAACATAACCATCTTTGATTAACGAGCTAGTCAAGTAGAGGCATACTAGTGACACTCTGTTTGTCTATGTATTCACACATGTATTATGTTTCCGGTTAATACAATTCTAGCATGAATAATAAACATTTATCATGATATAAGGAAATAAATAATAACTTTATTATTGCCTCTAGGGCATATTTCCTTCAGTCTCCCACTTGCACTAGAGTCAATAATTTAGTTCACATCGCCATGTGATTTAACATGAATAGTTCACATCACCATGTGATTAATACCCATAGTTCACATCGTCATGTGACCATCACCCAAAGGGTTTTACTAGAGTCAGTAATCTAGTTCACATCTCTATGTGATTAACACCCAAAGAGTACTAAGGTGTGATCATGTTTTGCTTGTGAGATAATTTTAGTCAACGGGTCTGTCACATTCAGATCCGTAAGTATTTTGCAAATTTCTATGTCTACAATGCTCTGCATGGAGCTACTCTAGCTAATTGCTCCCACTTTCAATATGTATCTAGACCGAGACTTAGAGTCATCTAGATTAGTGTCAAAACTTGCATCGACGTAACCTTTTACGACGAGCCTTTTGTCACTTCCATAATCGAGAAACATATCCTTATTTCAGTAAGGATAATTTTGACCGCTGTCCAGTGATCTACTCTTAGATCACTATTGTACTCCCTTGCCAAAATCAGTGTAGGGTATACAATAGATCTGGTACACAACATGGCATACTTTATAGAACCTATGGCCGAGGCATAGGGAATGACTTTCATTCTTTTTCTATCTTTTGCCGTGGTCGGGTTTTGAGTCTTACTCAATTTCACACCTTGTAACACAGGCAAGAAATTCTTTCTTTGACTGTTCCATTTTGAACCACTTCAAAATCTTGTTAAGGTATGTACTCATTGAAAAAACTTATCAAGCGTCTTGATCTATCTCTATAGATCTTGATGCTCAATATGTAAGCAGGTTCACCGAGGTCTTTCTTTAAAAAGCTCCTTTATGCTTTGCAGAATAATTCTACATTATTTCCGATCAACAATATGTCACTTACATATACTTATCAGAAATGTTGTAGTGCTCCCACTCACTTTCTTGTAAATACAGGCTTCACCGCAAGTCTGTATAAAACTATATCCTTTGATCAACTTATCAAAGCGTATATTCCTACTCCGAGATGCTTGCACCAGTCCATAGATGGATCGCTGGAGCTTGCATATTTTGTTAGCACCTTTAGGATTGACAAAACCTTCTGGTTGCATCATATACAACTCTTCTTTAATAAATCCATTAAGGAATGCAGTTTTGTTTATCCATTTGCCAGATTTCATAAAATGCGACAATTGCTAACATGGATTGGACAGACTTAAGCATCGCTGCGAGTGAGAAAATCTCATCGTAGTCAACACCTTGAACTTTGTCAAAAACCTTTTTCCGACAAGTCTAGCTTTGTAGATAGTAACACTACTATCAGCGTCCGTCTTCCTCTTGAAGATCCATTTATTTTCTATGGCTTGCCGATCATCGGGCAAGTCAACCAAAGTCCACACTTTGTTCTCATACATGGATCTCATCTCAGATTTCATGGCCTCAAGCCATTTTGCGGAATCTGGGCTCACCATCGCTTCTTCATAGTTCGTAGGTTTGTCATGGTCTAGTAACATAACCTCCAGAGCAGGATTACCGTACCACTCTGGTGCGGATCTTACTCTGGTTGACCTACAAGGTTTAGTAACAACTTGATCTGAAGTTTCATGATCATCATCATTAACTTCCTCACTAATTGGTATAGGCGTCACAGGAACCGTTTCTTGTGATGAACTACTTTCCAATAAGGGAGCAGGTACAGTTACCTTATCAAGTTCTACTTTCCTCCCACTCACTTCTTTCGAGAGAAACTCCTTCTCTAGAAAGGATCCATTCCTAGCAAGAATGTCTTGCCTTCGGATCTGTGATAGAAGGTGTACCCAACTGTCTCCTTTGGGTATCCTATGAAGACACATTTCTCCGATTTGGGTTTGAGCTTATCAGGATGAAACTTTTTCACGCGAGCATCGCAACCCCAAACTTTAAGAAACGACAACTTTGGTTTCTTGCCAAACCACAGTTCATAAGGCGTCGTCTCAACGGATTTTGATGGTGCCCTATTTAACGTGAATGTAGCTGTCTCTAATGCATATCCCCAAAACGATAGTGGTAAATTGGTTAGAGACATCATGATTGCACTATATCCAATAAAGTACGGTTATGACGTTCGGACACACCATTATGCTGTGGTGTTCCAGGTGGCGTGAGTAGTGAAACTATTTCACATTGTTTTAACTGAAGGCCAAACTCGTAACTAAAATACTCTTCTCCACGATCTGATCGTAGAAACTTTATTTTCTTGTTACGATGATTTTCAACTTCACTCTGAAATTCTTTGAACTTTTCAAATGTTTCAGACTTATGTTTCATTAAGTAGATATACCCATATCTGCTTAAATCATCTGTGAAGGTGAGAAAATAACGATATCCGCCACGAGCCTCAACATTCATCGGACCACATACATCTGTATGTATGATTTCCAACAAATCTGTTGCTCTCTCCATAGTTCTGGAGAACGGCGTTTTAGTCATCTTGCCCATGAGGCACGGTTCGCAAGCATCAAGTGATTCATAATCAAGTGATTCCAAAATCCCATCAGTATGGAGTTTCTTCATGCGCTTTACACCAATATGACCTAAACGGCAGTGCCACAAATAAGTTGCACTATCATTATTAACTTTGCATCTTTTGGCTTCAATATTATGAATTTGTGTATCACTACGATCGAGATCCAACACACCATTTTCGTTGGTGTGTATGACCATAGAAGGTTTTATTCATGTAAACAGAACAACAGTTCTCTATCTTAAATGAATAACCGTATTGCAAAAAACATGATCAAATCATATTCATGCTCAACGCAAACACCAAATAACACTTATTTAGTTTCAACACTAATCTCGAAAGTACAGGGAGTGTGCAATGATGATCATATCAATCTTGGAACTACTTCCAACACACATCGTCACCTCGCCTTTTACTAGTCTCTGTTTATTCTGCAACTCCCGTTTTCGAGTTACTACTCTTTAGCAACTGAACCAGTATCAATTACCGAGGGGTTGCTATAAACACTAGTAAAGTACACATCAATAATCTGTATATCAAATATACCTTTGTTCACTTTTACTAGTCTCTGTTTATTCTGCAACTCCCGTTTCGAGTTACTACTCTTAGCAACTGAACCAGTATCTATTACCGAGGGGTTGCTATAAACACTAGTAAAGTACACATCAATAATCTGTATATCAAATATACCTTTGTTCACTTTGCCATCCTTCTTATCCACCAAATAGTTGGGGTAGTTCCGCTTCCAGTGACCAGTCCCTTTGCAGTAGAAGCACTTAGTCTCAGGCTTAGGACCAGACTTAGGCTTCTTCACTTGAGCAGCAACTTGCTTGCCGTTCTTCTTGAAGTTCCCCTTCTTCCCTTTGCCCTTTTTCTTGAAACTAGTGGTCTTGTTAACCATCAACACTTGATGTTTTTCTTGATTTCTACCTTCGTCGATTTCAGCATCACGAAGAGCTCGGGAATTACTTTCGTCATCCCTTGCATACTATAGTTCATCACGAAGTTCTACTAACTTGGTGATGGTGAGTAGAGAATTCTGTCAATCACTATTTTATCTGGAAGATTAACTCCCACTTGATTCAAGCGATTGTAGTACCCAGACAATCTGAGCACATGCTCACTAGTTGAGCGATTCTCCTCCATCATTTAGCTATAGAACTTGTTGGAGACTTCATATCTCTCAACTCGGGTATTTGCTTGAAATATTAACTTCAACTCCTGGAACATCTCATATGGTCCATGACGTTCAAAACGTCTTTGAAGTCCCGATTCTAAGCCGTTAAGGATGGTGCACTAAACTATCAAGTAGTCATCATATTGAGCTAGCCAAACGTTCATAACGTCTGCATCTGCTCCTGCAATAGGTCTGTCACCTAGCGGTGCATCAAGGACATAATTTTTCTGTGCAGCAATGAGGATAATCCTCAGATCATGGATCCAATCCGCATCTTTGCTACTAACATCTTTCAACATAATTTTCTCTAGGAACATATCAAAAATAAAAAAGGGAAGCAACAACGCGAGCTATTGATCTACAACATAATTTGCAAAATACTATCAGGACTAAGTTCATGATAAATTTAAGTTCAATTAATCATATTACTTAAGAAACCCCACTTAGATAGACATCCCTCTAATCCTCTAAGTGATCATGTGATCCATATCAACTAAACCATGTCCGATCATCACGTGAGATGGAGTAGTTTCAACGGTGAACATCACTATGTTGATCATATCTACTATATGATTCACGCTCGACCTTTCGGTCTCCGTGTTCCGAGGCCATATCTGTTATATGCTAGGCTCGTCAAGTTTAACCTGAGTATTCCGCGTGTGCAACTGTTTTGCACCCGTTGTATTTGAACGTAGAGCCTATCACACCCGATCATCACGTGGTGTCTCAGCACGAAGAACTTTCACAACGGTGCATACTCAGGGAGAACACTTATACTTTGATAATTTAGTGAAGGATCATCTTATAATGCTACCGTCAAACAAAGCAAGATAAGATGCATAAAGGATTAACATCACATGCAATCAATATAAGTGATATGATATGGCCATCATCATCTTGTGCTTGTGATCTCAATCTCCGAAGCACCGTGCTTGTGATCTCCATCTCCGAAGCACCGTCATGATCACCATCGTCACCGGCGCGACACCTTGATCTCCATCGTAGTATCGTTGTCGTCTCGCCAAATAATTGCTTTTACGACTATCGCTACCGCTTAGTGATAAAGTAAAACTATTACATGGTGATAGCATCTCATACAATAAAGCGACAACCATATGGCTCCTGCCAGTTGCCGATAACTCGGTTACAAAACATGATCATCTCATACAACAAATTATATCACATCATGTCTTGACCATATCACATCACAACATGCCCTGCAAAAACAAGTTAGACGTCCTCTACTTTGTTGTTGCAAGTTTTACGTGGCTGCTACGGGCTTAGCAAGAACCGTTCTTACCTACGCATCAAAACCACAACGATAGTTTGTCAAGTTGTTGCTGTTTTAACCTTCGCAAGGACTGGGCGTAGCCACACTCGGTTCAGCTAAAGTGAGAGAGATAGACACCCGCCAGTCACCTTTAAGCAACGAGTGCTCGCAACGGTGAAACCAGTCTCGCGTAAGCGTACGCGTAATGTCGGTCCGGGCCGCTTCATCTCACAATACCGCTGAACAAAGTATGACATGCTGGTAAGCAGTATGACTTATATCGCCCACAACTCACTTGTGTTCTACTCGTGCATAGCATCAACGCATAAAACCAGGCTCGGATGCCACTGTTGGGGAACGTAGTAATTTTAAAAAAATTCCTACGCACACGCAAGATCATGGTGATGCATAGCAACGAGAGGGGAGAGTGTTGTCCACGTACCCTCGTAGACAGACAGCGGAAGCGTTATCACAACGCGGTTGATGTAGTCGTACGTCTTCACGATCCGACCGATCAAGTACCGAACGTACGGCACCTCCGAGTTCTACACATGTTCAGCTCGATGACGTCCCTCGAACTCCGATCCAGCCGAGTGTTGAGGGAGAGTTTCGTCAGCACGACGGCGTGGTGACGATGATGATGTTCCACCGACGCAGGGCTTCGCCTAAGCTCCGCAACGGTATTATCGAGGTGTAATATGGTGGAGGTGGGCACCGCACACGGCTAAGAGATCTCAAGGATCAATTGTTGTGTCTCTGGGGTGCCCCCCTGCCCCCGTATATAAAGGAGCAAGGGGGAGGCAGCCGGCCAAAGGAAGAGGCGCGCCATAGGGGGGAGTCCTACTCCCACCGGGAGTAGGACTCCTCCTTTCCTTGTGGGAGTAGGAGAAGGGAAGGGGAAAGGAGAAAGAAGGAAGGGTGCGCCCCCCTTCCCTAGTCCAATTCGGACCAGACCATGGGGAGGGGTGCGGCCACCTTTTGAGGCCTTTCTCTCCTTTCCCGTATGGCCCATTAAGGCCCAATACGAATTCCCGTAACTCTCCGGTACTCCGAAAAATACCCGAATCACTCGGAACCTTTCCGAAGTCCGAATATAGTCGTTCAATATATCGATTTTTACGTCTCGACCATTTCGAGACTCCTCGTCATATCCCCGATCTCATCCGGGACTCCGAACTCCTTCGGTACATCAAAACTCAATAAAACTGTCATCGTAACGTTAAGCGTGTGGACCCTACGGGTTCGAGAACTATGTAGACATGACCGAGACACGTCTCCGGTCAATAACCAATAGCGGGACCTGGATGCCCATATTGGCTCCCACATATTCTACGAAGATCTTTATCGGTCAGACCGCATAACAACATACGTTGTTCCCTTTGTCACCGGTATGTTACTTGCCCAAGATTTGATCGTCGGTATCTCGATACCTAGTTCAATCTCGTTACCGGCAAGTCTCTTTACTCGTTCCGTAACACATCATCCCGCAACTAACTCATTAGTCACAATGCTTGCAAGGCTTATAGTGATGTGCATTACTGAGTGGGCCCATAGATACCTCTCCGACAATCGGAGTGACAAATCCTAATCTCGAAATACGCCAACCCAACAAGTACCTTTGGAGACACCTGTAGAGCACCTTTATAATCACCCATTTACGTTGTGACGTTTGGTAGCACACAAAGTGTTCCTCCGGTAAACGGGAGTTGCATAATCTCATAGTCATAGGAACATATATAAGTCATGAAGAAAGCAATAGCAACATACTAAACGATCGGGTGCTAAGCTAACGGAATGGGTCAAGTCAATCATGTCATTTTCCTAATGAGGTGATCCCGTTAATCAAATGACAACTCATGTCTATGGCTAGGAAACATAGCCATCTTTGATTAACGAGCTAGTCAAGTAGAGGCATACTAGTGACACTCTGTTTGTCTATGTATTCACACATGTATTATGTTTCCGGTTAATACAATTCTAGCATGAATAATAAACATTTATCATGATATAAGGAAATAAATAATAACTTTATTATTGCCTCTAGGGCATATTTCCTTCAGAACCAACTGCGGACCATCAAGATAAGTCTCGAGCTCGGATTGGCTAAAACCGCTAAGGACTAGGAACCACACTAGCCCCAGCCCTGCTGCAGCAATGTCACCGCCCTTTCCTACCACTCGACGACTGCTTGGGCGCTAAAGGGGACCCCCTGAGCATCGCGCCTCAGGGGCTCTTACTGGACCTCGGGCCGCTCACCTCCTGGCCTTGACCACGGCACGCGACCTGGCATACCAGCGATGACTGTAGCCTGCCTGGGGACCGGGACCTGTCGGCGTAGAGCACCAAGTCGTCGCGAGGTCGGAAAGGGGAGACCGAGCTGAAGCAGGACTCGCGCTCGCGCAAGTTCATAATAAGGACAATATAGACAAAATACGTTGCAGACCCTTTACATGCCCCCATGGGGTACTCCTTGATTCCTCGCAGGGAACAAAAGACAAGAGCTAAGGGAATCCTATCTACACGCCCCCTGCGGACGACGCCATCATCAACAGTGAGCCGCCAGAGGCCGGCGCCAATCCCATCCAGATCAGCGGCGGCGGCGGCCAGACTCTGCAGCTCTGCTCCGGGCTCGGCGAGAGCTTGGGGGCACGTAGCTATCGTCGCTCGTCTCCGGGGTCTCGTAGAGCTCAGGAGAATCGCTGGACTCCCAAGCGTCGCTGCGACTTCCGAAGGAGCCACTGGCGACGCAGGCGGCAGACCCTGCCCCGGCTGCAGCACCAGCCTGATGACTCCACCTGGGGCAACACTCCAGACGGCGGCCTTCTGCATCGAAGACCTTGAAGAACACCGTGGAGGCACCGTCGTACGCGGAATGGATCACGAGGGCGCCCTCCGTGCGGCACACTCGGGCGACTTCGTCCCAGCCTCGGGTCATGAAGATCTTCCCCGACAAGACGGCCTCAACCTCCGCTCCAGTCGCCGGCGTGTCGCAATCGGCGTGCTGCAGCCAATGCTCAAGGGGCCCCCTCAGCGGCATCTCGGCTGAGAAGAAGGAAGGGAAGCGGATCCAAGTGCTCGGGGGCATCGCCGCCCACAGCACGAGCTCGCGTGAGGAGTCTGTGGCATGGATTCCAAGAGCGGTGACGCGCACCACCGCGGCACGGCGACCTTGGCCGCAGC
Source organism: Triticum aestivum (assembly GCF_018294505.1). Lineage (NCBI taxonomy): Eukaryota > Viridiplantae > Streptophyta > Magnoliopsida > Poales > Poaceae > Triticum > Triticum aestivum. The sequence goes on from NC_057799.1 coordinate 125,619,527, forward strand.
ACGCGCGCCGATGCTCGTCGCCTCTCCCTCCTGAGCCCCCGGCCTGGGCATACAGGGGTAATGGATACCCGGGAGGAGGCCGATCGCACCAAGGCCTCGTCACCACCTGCATCGCCGCCATGCCGCGGCGATGAGTCGGCCTCTTCTTCAGCGGGAGCGGCGCCGGCCCGTCGAAGGGAGTCTTTCCTTTCTCCGCGGCAGAAAACCTCCGGATGGGCGCCATTGGTGTCGCTACTAGCAATGGAGCAAGGGGAAAGAAGCAAGCGGAATGGGAAGAGATGGGCGACGGGGGCTCCCCTCCCCATTTTAGCAGGAGAGGCCAACCGGCGCCTCCCACGATCACAAGTAATGATGTTTTTCCTTGCATGTCGCAGGGACTTGTCAAGTCGGGCAGTTGCCGAGGCAGCGTGGGGAAGCGAAGACGCCCACGTCCAATCAACCGCCATGCGTCGACCAAGGCCGCGGGCTATTGGGGCCCACGGCGCTCCGCACTTGACCTTTGGCTTCGCCTCGAAGCCAAGACCGAGCACGCCTTGGGCCCGAGGGCTACTGTCAGCGTTCTGGGAACGGGGGTCCCCAGACTTGCCTGCCTACGGCCCACGGCGTGGCTCTGCGAGCGGGCCCGTACGACCCATCTTCACCAACAAGCATTCAAGACCCTCGCGAGGGGCGAAGCCTCGCGAGGCAGACGACGCAAGACCTCCTCAGGAGCGGCCTCACCAGGTTGGCTCGCGAGGGGCGGAGAGTTCAAGGCAAGGCAAACCTCACGAGGTTCTCATGACGTGAGCCATGACGATCGAGGCCAGGCGGGCGCCAGTCCGCGCAGCGTCCTTGCTTCCTCTTTGGCGCTAAGGAAGCAAGCGCAGGCATGGAGTACCGAGGCGTCAAGCAAAGGTTTCCATATCGGTGAAATGAGACCAAGACCAGTAGGACGGTAGGACGGAGGTCACCATGGAGCCCAAGGCAGCGTCACCACCAGAGCCTTTGGCAGGCGATGACTGCTTTTGTCAGGATAAGCTGTACTAGTTGTCCCCTTTCAAATTGGCCGTTGTTGGTTCCCTTCCCGCTCAATATTTGGGGAGAGGACCAGGGCCTCTATAAATAGGACTAGCCACCACCGTAGGAGGCAACTGATCGAGAGACAACGGAGCCTCAGGATCTGATCTGATCTTGAGCCAATCCTTAGCCACACATCAAGCACAAGAACACCTCAACCTCAGGAGGCTGTTCTTCCCCTTGTGCTGTTCATCCATAGCCCAAGAGGCAATCCACCACAACCACCACACTAGAGTAGGGTATTACACCACGATGGTGGCCCGAACCGGTATAAATCCTGTGTCCCTTGTGTTGTGAGTTCGTCGAGTTAGTCCTTGAGATCTTAGCAAGCTAGGACGTGGACCGGTAGGGGAAGATCTTCGCGCGCACCCCAGTGTTTGAACCTTGAGGGTTTTGCCGGAACCCCTGATCCGACATTGATATCTCCTGTCTTGGGGTTTCCTGACAAAACTTTGAGTTTTATGCTCCATCTTCCGGTCTTTCTCCGACACTCCTTGATCTCGGGTATTTGACAGCTTCAATAGTCTGACAAATTCCATACGGGTAGCCTTCCTAGGTCATACCAATCTAGAAATTCTAAAGAGCCTTCAAATACTCCTAGTCTTCGGAGTCTTCAACCATTGTAGTTTCCATTATTATAATGCGCGGTAAAATCCTCTTCATTCTGAAGTGGTCTTAGTTGTCCGGTATCTTCTCGGAGTGGTCTCATCATCTAAATCTTTGCGTGGTCAAAAGGGGAAAGGGGGTATATTCTAACTAAAAGGGAAATTTAATAAAGCTCAAAAAAGAAGAGAGGAAAAGATCTTTTTGAAAATGAAGTTGTAGAGAAAATCTTTCCTATGGGCTTGCCAGTTTCTAGGGGTCACGTCCTACAATCAACATGTGCTCTGATACCATCTTGTAGCGACCCGACCTCAGACGGTCAAGTCTCTGTGCTTAAGTGTCATCCCTGGATCGGTATGCTGACACACACAGTACTCGAGGATTTATAACAGAGGTAAATCACATGTATAAATAACGTAAATACTATTACCTCAATCCATATAGCGGAAGTAACAACAAAGTTGTGGATTCCCATCAACACCAACGACAAAGTTGAGTGTACAAATCGTAACCCTAACGTATCACTTACTCGTCGTAAGATTCCTGCAACATGAGACATTGCAGCCACAAAGGGTCAGTACATTGATTGTACTGGCAAATTCACACCATAGAGCAATGCTGAATAATGGCTATCACTACATGCATATATGGCTGGTGGAAAGCTCTTTGTTTAATTTTGCATAAAGTCAATTGTTCCCTACAACAAGGAATATATTTTATTTAACTACAAAGTTATTTGAAAATATTGAGAAGGTAAAGCCCCAACTCAATCCCAATTAAAAGTTAACAACCCAACAAATTAATTAAGTAGAGTGATGAGATCAACATGATAATTCAAGAACCAGATACTCAAGATGTCCATAACCGGGGACACAGCTAACCATGATTAGTTTGTACACTCTACAGAGGTTTGCGCACTTTTCCCCACAAGACTCGATCTCCTCCGTTGGAATTCTCGCACTACATGGTGTTTGAGAAACGGATGACCGAGACACAGACTTTCAGAAGCATTAACTCTTTACTCTGGGTAGACAGTTACACCTACTTTCCCCTACATCTGCTAGCCTACCACTGAAAGAGGTCACACAACATACTCAACTATGCCAGAGCCCATAATGGCTTGTGGCTGCACACGGAAGTTTCTAGCACGAATAATCTTATGATCCCTTTGAGCCTGGGTGGCGAACCATAGGATGATCACACGGTAACCCTGGGATCTCCTAGGACAACACTGGTATATCCCCAGGTGCCCAAAACCAATCTACCCAGATGTGTATTTAAGTAGCCACCTTAAGTTAACCATTAAATTAACAATCTCACATCTGTCATGGATACACTCAAACCAAACCACGTCTACGAGCATAGCATAGCAATATAAGCATAACGTAGAAGTAACTCCCAAGGTTTGATAATAAAAAGGCAATAGGTTCTACCTCATCATCTACTTCCCAATACCCACATGTTATCAATCCTACTCATGCAATGTTTGAGGGTTGAAACTAATGCATAAAAACTGGGTAATGAAAAGTATGGTCAAAGTATGAACTTGCCTCGTACTGTTGATGAAGATGATTCGCACTCATAATTCTTGATAGTTCTACTCGTCACACTCCGGTCGATCTACGTAAGCAAGCAATAGTAACCACACATAAGCAATCACGCAAAAGAATCGAAGAAAAGATCTCGGAAAACTTCGAAAACAAGCAATTTACTCTTGCAACATAAAACAATTTCTAATAGTACCAAGACTAAGTAAATTTGGCCTTATCAGAAAGTTTAGGTCAAGAGCTTCGATTTGCAAAAAGAATCAACCAAATCGGAGTTACGAAACTCAAGTTACAATCAAACTTAGTTCAAATACAAATCTGTTTGAATTCAAATTTTAAAACGTTCAAAAACATGTTTAAGTTGTTTATCTGGATAGAGGGGATTATAACGAAGAAGTGGGCGTTGGTTTTGTTGGATTTGGACAAGCGAGTAAAACGTTGTGATGGTTTGAAGAACAGGGACTAAACTGTAAGAAAAAATATTTGCTACTGGGTCCCTGGCTACGCGACAAAAAACTAAAATACGAACGTTCGCTACAGAACCTAAATAACGAATTCGTTCGTTGCAAGGACCTAACCAGCGAACGTTCACTAACTAAAAGATACCGGTTCAAAAAACTAACAGATCTAATCTAGGCCGTCGATTCTAGATCTAACAGACGAGAAGCAGCAACGGCTTACCGCGGCAGCGGCGATCGTCGGTGACGAAGAAGACAACGGCGGGAGGCTTGGGTTCGACGCAGGCGAGGCCTCCGGTGGTCCTCATCGACGGGGAAGACTCCCAGGCGATGCGGAAGACGACGGGGTTCACGATGGTGGTTGGCAGTGAGCTCGGGGACGACGGACTCGAGCGAGGCAAGCCCGACGGCGGCGGTGGTCGCCGGTGGTGACGCGAGCGATGGCTCCGGGCGTCAGCGAGCTCGGGGACAATCTCCAGAAGGTGCAGAAGACGACGACGAAGACGATAACGGTGACGGTGAGGCACGGGAGTGGCTAGGGGAGGTGGGGCGGCGGCAATGGCGCGGCGGCAGTGTTCGGCTCCGGCGAGCGATTGCGGCGAGGTGTGGGGTTCTCGGAGAGGGCTTTGGGGCGGAATTAAACCTGGACATAGTTTGTAATCCAATCCAAATCCAAACCAACCTTTACATGTACAAATCTGCTAGCCTAATCAAACCAATCCAAACTATTAGTGCTAGAATCCAAACCAAACCAATTTTTTTGTGTTTCGAAGTCAAACCCAACCAATCCATTCCCCAAACATGGTTTGAATCCAAATTTCAAACTATGGACACGTGCACACAGATCGTGGGCTAGCTAGGTGGCCCGTACCGGCCGGCGTGGCGACAGCTACAGTAATCCACGGCGTACGGCCCTGCGGCAGCGGCGGCGGAGGGTCCGCGTGTGAGGGGCGCATGGAGGCACGCCGGGCTGGCATGAGCACCTCGATCGTCGAAGCGTCGAAGCACCGCACGGCACGCTGTAGGGCCATGTCGTGGCGTGCCGTGCCGGGCCGCCATGGACACTGTCGTCGTGGTCGCACTGAAGCTGGGCATCGGCAATGCGCTAGGCCTTCGTGCGCCGCCGCGGCGAGTAGGCTTGACCGTAGCGCTGCAGGTCAGTCGTCAGCATGCACTTGATGCTGCTGCTTCCGCCTGGTGGACATACACATCACGCACGCATCCAGGGATGCTTCCGTCGATGTACGTGCTGTTTTGCTACAACACGCTGCCGGACTGGTTCTACGATTTGGTTTCCATCTATGGATTAAAAACGTTCGAGACCGATCAGTCTGTGTCTAGACTAAACCGAACCAATCCAACAATTGGTAGAGTCTAGACCAAACTAAACTATCTTTGGGGATTAGCCTATTTCATCCAATCCAAAGGCCGTCCAATAGGAAAACTGACTCAAACTGTAGTTTCAGTCCAAACCATTGCCAGGTTTAGGCGGAATCGGTCGAGGGCGTGGGGTATATATAAGGGGTTTGCTTATAGGAGGGGGCGACGCGAGGGGAGGTGCCCGTGACGGGCACGGTCTCGGCCGGCGAAGCGTACGCGCTGAGGAGTCCAGCTCGGCTTGGGGAAGAAGAAGCTGACAGGTGTGGGTCCACGGGTCAGAGAGAGAGGGAGATGGGAAACGGATCGGATCACTGATCCGCTGGGTTTCGGTGCGGCGCATGTGGGAACTGGGCCGTCTGGCGCTGCTGGGCCGCACAGCGAGAGAGGGAGAGAGAGAGATGGGCCTCGGTGGCTTCGGCCGTAAAAAAACATTTTCCCTTTTCTTTCAAACAGTGACTAAAAGAAATAAAAGTAGGCAGAAATGAAAATATTACATAGACATATAATATATAGAAAAATTTAGAAAAAGATTTCCTAAAACATGAACATTTTTCAATGTCAAATAAAATCCACAAAAATTCAAATAATTCAAACAATGCTACTGCTGCAATAAAACCTCATAAAAATCATTTTAAAAATACCAAAATAAATTCAAATTTATTTCTCTCCAATTTTCTAATGTAGGGAATCATTATACCCTAATTTCCATATATTTTATTTTTGGAGAAAAATAATTTGAATAAAATCCAAATAACTCCAAATTGAAAATAATTTTCAAAGAAACTTTAATTTGATTCTTTGAAACTTTCAACTCATATTTCATATGTTTTAAAGAAGTCATTTTATCTTCTCTCATGAAAATCATTGAGTTGTATAAAGTTTCTGAGTTTGAAATATTTCCAAATGAAATTCAAATATTTTCAAAAACCCTTTTCATTTATTTAAATGGAAGAAGTCATTTCATCTTCTCTCTAGGGTTTTGTATTTGAAAAGAATTTGAGGTCATGGAGATCATAAATGAAAAATGAAAGTTTGGGAAAGTCCTTTTATTCCCTCTCATTTAACTTTCAAAAAGCTTCAAATTTCACTCAATTTCACACAATCAATCAAACAATCAATCAAAACAATTTATTTAATATAACATTCCAAAATTTAAAATTTTGGGATGTTACACCTTGTTCATGATAATTGTCTATTGTTCATGCTATAATGTATTAACCGGAAACCATAATACATATGTGAATACATAGATCACAAGATGTCCCTAGTGAGCCTCCAGTTGACTAGCTCGTTGATCAATAGATGGTTGTGGTTTCCTTACCATGGACATTGGATGTTGTTGATAACGGGATCACATCATTAGGAGAATGATGTGATGGACAAGACCCAATCCTAAGCATAGCACAAGATTGTGTAGTTCGTTTGCTAGAGCTTTTCTAATGTCAAGTATCATTTCCTTAGTGTTGGGAAACGTAGCATGCAATTTTAAAAAAATTCCTACGCTCACGCAAGATCTATCTAGGTGATGCATAGCAACGAGAGGGGAGAGTGTGTCCACGTACCCTCGTAGACCGAGAGCGGAAGCGTTAGGTTAACACGGTTGATGTAGTCAAACGTCTTCACGATCCAACCGATCCAAGTACCGAACGCACGGCACCTCCGAGTTCAGCACACGTTCATCTCGATGACTGTCGGTGTCAAAACCGGCGGATCTCGGGTAGGGGGTCCCGAACTGTGCGTCTAGGATCGATGGTAACAGGAGACGGGGGACACGATGTTTACCCAGGTTCGGGCCCTCTCTATGGAGGTAATACCCTACTTCCTGCTTGATTGATCTTGATGAATATGTGTGTTACAAGAGTTGATCTACCACGAGATCGTAATGGCTAAACCCTAGAAGTCTAGCCTATATGACTATGGTAATGTGTATATCCTTTCCGGACTAACCCCTCCGGTTTATATAGACACCGAGGGGATCTAGGGTTTACATAGTGTCGGTTACATAAGAAGGAATCTTCATAATCGGTCGCCAAGCTTGCCTTCCACGCTAAGTAGAGTCCAATCCGGACACGGGTACAGTCTTAGGCCTTCAGTCTTCACAGCCCATCAGTCCGGCCCAATGGATAACAGGCCGGACGCTCGAGGACCCCTTAGTCCAGGACTCCCTCAGTAGCCCCTGAACCTGGCTTCAATGACGAGGAGTCCGGCGCACAGATTGTCTTCGGCATTGCAAGGCGGGTTCCCCGTTTTTCCGTACCCCAAGATAGTCTTCGGATGTGATAATAGTATCCGGACCTGTTACACACACCATACACAACCGCAGAGAGAATATATTTTTTACACGAGTTCCATCCATTGACAACTTTTCGTAGCACGACAGTACGTTCGACCGGCCATAATTCTAAATCGTTTTTGCGTTTGACGCCTTACGTCCCGAGACGCGGTTGCCATTGGCACGTCTTGTCAAAGCAAAGATCGTGTCCCCTTATTGCGGGATCCTCATCAATGCGGGCATGGGTAACCCAACCGTGCCGCTTATATAGCCCTTGGGAATAGGCGGATCTTAAGGCGGGTGAGGAGGCGTTTAATATTCGCTGCCTCTATAAGGGGATAAGGATTCCCTCTTCCTTGCTCATGCCTTCTCTCTGTCTCCGCCTTTCCAATCTCGAGCTCCAGCACCCAAGTTCTCATCTCCTTTCCACTCAAGCAACCATGTCTGGATCCGGAGGTCAGGGCAAGTGGATGGTCTCCTCCGTCAAGGAGGAGGACATTACTGAGCTTCGGGCGGCCGGATATTTGGCGAAGGAGATCGTCCACCGTCTGCCGGCCGAGGGACAAGTCGTCCCCACGCCGCGGCTGCCGAATTCCGCTCCGGTGCTCCCATGCGACTCACCTCCTGGGTCGAGAAGAGTCCGGACTGGTGTTCGCCCGATGAGCTGATAGCGTTGCAGACGCGCATCCAGAGCATGATAGCCAAGGACGTCAAGCTTGTCGATGTGATCCAGGTGATGCTAGTTCGCCGGATTCTCCCATGCCAGCGCAGAAGTCGCCCTCTGTGGGATTTCAATCCGAAGAAGCATCAGACCCTGGTGAGGCTCTTCGAGACCACCCACGAAGATGCCTGGAAGTTGCTCTTTAAGGGCAACGAGAAACCGCCGGCCACGGATTCAAACCGTGGTCACGATTGTAAACACCCCGCCAGCGAGGTATGTTATTTTTGATGTATCCCCAACTTAATTGTTTCGAGGATGGTGTCTGAGCTTTTATTATTGATTTTTCAGGACTGGATGGAGAGGGCAAAGCGGATCCAGTGTCCGACTCCGCTGCCTGAAGAACCGGTCATCCCGCGTCTAGCGAAGATGCTGGTGCCGGCGCCATATAAGGCGCCGGAGAAGAAGGCCAAGGGGGCCAAGAGTGGCCCCCATCGCAAGGGCACTTCAGACGTGACGTCCGAAGACGACGAAGCTCATTCCTCTACCTGAGGAAAATGACGAGGAAGAGGAGGAGGAAGAGGAAAACAACCCTCCCCCTGAGGAGAGGAGGAAGAAGAGGGCGGCTTCAGCGCATTTGGAGATGGAAACACCCAAGAAGGGGCAGGGCGTCCCAGCGGTCAATACCGCGTGGGAAGTTGACAGCAGTCCGGAACGACCCCCCCGCACTAAGCCCCAGGCCACGTCTTAAGTGACACGGCTCGCTCATGTGCACATCCGGCCCTTTCTCTTCATTATCTTAACATAGTTAGCTGTACTATTGCAGTCCGGCCCGCGACCTGATCCAGCGTTCCTCATCTGGAGGTTCGTTGGCTCCGTCGGAGATGGCGAGCATGTCGCCACCGCCTGCTTACTCCCCCGGGGCCAGGGACGACACCGAAGTGCTGTCCCGGAGGACCGCTCCGAACCGGTGAGGAGCCCAGGACGCTGTCCGGGAGGCGCCACGAGGCGAGACCTCCACTTCCGGACATATGGGGGAGTCGAGCCCCATGGAGACTGGCGAAGAGGGACGCATCCAGTTCGGCCCTCAACCAAATACGATTCCGGAGACTCATATGGCTCCGGAGTCAGGCGAGCAGCCCCCTTTGAAGGAGGGGGGTGCGCCGCTTCCACCCGTGGCCCCTGTCCATCCAGGGGCGCCGGATAACCTGATGGAGGCGCTACGAGGCGCCTCCGTCGTGGACGAGCACTGTGTCCTTATGGGTGCGGTGATCGAGAAGGTTCAGTCCGCCAAGAGCGGACTGAATGAAGCCTGCAGCAACCTGTTGACAAGTTTCGAGGTAAGAAAGAGAAAAAAAACCATGTAGACCGTAGCCCCTGAGACACTGTCTGGTGTTCGGCGAGAAGAACCGGACAGAGGATCAACCCTTTGTTATAGAAGACTAACTAAATATGTATCAATAAGCAGCGTCACTGTTGGTCGCAACCTCGCATGCTGCCGAAGTCTCTGAACTAAAGCAGAGGCTGGAGCAGACCGAGAACGAGCTCGGCGAGGTTAAAATTCGGCTCCAGGAGAAGCAAGGTGAATGACGACTTGCTATGTGTTCGGAAAGAACAAACGCTGTATATTGACCGCGGTGTCATGATATGTGCAGGAGCCGCGACCGAGGTCGAGGCCCTGAGGAAAGCCCTAGGCGAGGCCGAGGAGAAGGCTGTCCAGCAGCAAGCCGCCTGTAAGAAGCTCAAGACCCGGGTCAAAGAAGTCCAGCAGGAGCTCCAGGATGCGGTGAAAAAAATGTGAGACCTTGGAGCATGATGCGTCGGCTCAAGGGGCCGAACTCACCAAGGCTCGTCAGAGCACGGAGACCGCACGGAATGAGGCCTAGGCCGCTCTCCAGGAGATCCAGGAGGCCAAGAAGATCACGGCGGGTAAGGCCTTTAAGATGCAAAGCAAGTATGCGGAGAAGCAGTATCTTTTACTAACCCGGGTTCAGAGTTCCCGACGGGCTTTTGCGGATTTACCACATAGTGTATCGGACGCCGTGGAGTTCTATCGAGCCGAAGGAGGGGGCTCTACGGAGAAGCTATTCTGGTCGCAATATGCGGCGTCAGAGCCTCCCATGTCCTTCACCGATCAGCTGAAACAGCTGGTGGAGCTGCATAGGGTGGCCGAACTAACCATGAAGGATTTGATAATCTGGCTATGGCCAGCCGAAGCTATGCCTGGCAGCTACTTCGGACTCGTGAGGCGGATGGTGAACACCTGTCCTCGGCTGGACGTCGTCAAGCGCTCTGCCCGTATTGAAGGTGCCCGCATGGCCTTCACCCGTTGCAAGATGTGGTGGGCGAAGATGAACGCCGTTGAAGTTGCCAGAGGGCCGCCAGAGGGCAAGGAACACCGCACACCCGAGCAATACTTCGCGGATGTCATAGAAGGGTCTCGACTTGCAGCAGCAATGTTCGCAGGACATTGTATTTGAATAAATGTATTCATGTTGCCTTTGCCTTGTATTACGAAAACAAAGCCTATTTTGTAATGTAATTTTGTTATGCTTTTAATTGTTTCCTCCTGTGCGGCCGTGTTTCATGTAATCTAAGGGTTGGCCAGTCGTCGGCTTCTGCCCTCACGTAGGTAGTACGGAGGTGTTCGGGATGGAATCTAAACAATCTTGATCCAATTATATGGTCCTTGAAGGAGTTGTTTAGCGCAAGGAACAAGGCAATCAGACTATACGGCTTAAATGCCCTCACTTAGCCATAGGAGTTTTATAATAAAGCATGGGCGCAGCCCCTGGTTTAAACCAGAGTGCTGTCAGCATCTGATCGGGAAGTGCCGATCTCTGGCATAATGCGGAAAAGATCTCCAATGATTTGTAACCCTCGAACAGCTAACCAGCTCTCGCCATATCATGACAGTCAGTTTTCGGCTTTCTCTACTGAGGCGCTCATCTGGTCAAGGCCAGGGCACAATCGCAGTAGTTCTCCCTTTACTACCCTAGCCGATTCAGCGGAACGTAGGGTAGCAAGCACAGTAGCAGGGCAACCCAACTATTGACCAAAGACATGATTAGGAGCCAATGCATATAATGCTAAATTTGGGGTGCCGAACTTATCTATAAGAAGTGTTCAGACTTTGCTGCCGTATTATGGGGCGATGTGGAGCCCCTGGCGAATGTGAGGCGTACCAAAGTGTACGGATGCGGTCAATAAGCAAATCGAAATAAAATTAAGTAAGAAACGAAAACCACAAAAACTGGGCCGCAAACCATTTTCATTATAACTGTATGGATACGTTGAGGCATATCTTGTATTAATAGTGCGATAAGCATCCGGGCTATTTAACATGCCGGAATCAAGAGGGTGCAGCGTGCGGGTCCTGAGAAATTAGTAGAAATACCGTCAAGAAGAACGTATAGAGGTTACCCTACACACCTATGCTGCTTGTCGTCTTTGTATGTCGATCCTTCGAAAGGTCTGGTTATCAGGCCCGCGGGAAAAAGGAACCTGAAACAAATAAAAAGAAAAAGGGTGAAAGTATGTGTGAGTCCGGGGTCGGTCAAGCCGTACTGTGGACCACAAGCTGTGCCTCCGTCGATGCCCATGGGATTTTGAGTGCGTAATTGTGTGCGTGTGGTACGAGTGCCACTACTTGATTAGGGCTGGGACGGAGGCCGAATTGCTAGTCAAGCTCTTGACGGGCCGAGTTGTCCTGTTGCAGCGTAGTCCGGACCTTCTTAATGGTGTACAGGGGCTCGACAACCGGATTGCGGTTCTGCTTGAAAAGGCCGCTCTGTACTTCTACTGCTAGGGCGGCGGTGTGCTCCTCTGTACGAAGGGAGCGTTCCGTATTTCCATTGACTGTTATGACGCCGCGTGGACCGGGCATCTTGAGCTTGAGATAAGCATAGTGTGGAACCACGTTGAATCTAGCGAACGCGGTTCGTCCGAGCAGTACGTGGTAGCCACTGCGGAAGGGGACGATGTCGAAGATTAACTCTTCGCTTTGGAAGTTGTCAGGAGAACCGAAGACCACCTCCAGCGTGATTGAGCTCATACAGCGGGCCTCAACGCCTGGTATGACTCCCTTAAAGGTAGTCTTTGTGGGTTTGATTCGTGAGGGATTAATGCCCATCTTCCGTACTGTATCCTGGTAGAGCAGGTTGAGGCTGCTTCCACCATCCATCAGGACTCGTGTTAGGTGGAATCTGTCGATGATTGGGTCAAGGACCAGTGCGGCCGAACCGCCATGGCGGATACTAGTTGGGTGATCTCAACGATCGAAGGTGGTCGGGAATGACGACCACGGATTGAATTTTGGGGCGACTGGCTCTACCGCGTAGACGTCCCTGAGTGCTCGCTTGCGCTCCCTTTTGGGGATGTGCGTAGCATATATCATGTCCACCGTTTTGACTTGAGGGGGAAACTTCTTCTGCCCCTCGGTGTTCGGCTGCCGGGGCTCTTCGTCCTCGTCCTCACTTTGTGATCCCTTTTCTTTGTTTTCGGCATTTAACTTGCTGGCCTATTTAAAAACCCAACAATCTCTGTTGGTGTGATTGGCTTGTTTGTCTCGGGTGCCGTGTATCTGGCACGGACGGTCGAGTATGCGGTCTAGGCTGGAAGGTCCCTCATTGTTCCTTTTGTAGGGCGTCTTCCGTTGGCCGGACTTGGAGGCGCTGAATCCAGCGTTCACTGTGGTGTCATCGGTGTTATCGCCATTGCTGCGGCGTTTGTGTCTATTGCGCCGGAGCTTGCCGGTGCTGTTCTTGGCCTCAGAGGGGCCTGCCTCACTAGCTGTGTTTTTGCTTCGGGCCAACCAGCTATCCTCACCCGCGCAAAAGCGGGTCATGAGTGCTGTGAGGGCTGCCATGGATTTCGGCTTTTCTTGGCCGAGGTGGCAGGCGAGCCATTCGTCATGGATGCTGTGTTTGAAGGCTGCTAGGGCTTCGGCGTCTGGACAGTCAACGATCTGGTTCTTTTTGGTTAGGGACCTAGTCCAGAATTTTCTGGCTGATTCTCCAGGTTGTTGAACTATGTGGCTTAAGTCATCGGCATCGGGTGGCCGGACATATGTACCTTGGAAGTTGTCGAGGAAGGCTTCTTCCAAGTCCTCCCAGCTGCCGATGGAGTTTTCAGGCAGGCTATTTAGCTAGTGTCGAGCTGGTCCTTTGAGCTTTAGTGGGAGATATTTGACGGCGTGGAGGTCATCTCCGCGGGCCATGTGGATGTGGAGAATAAAGTCCTCAATCCATACTGCGGGATCAGTTGTTCTGTCGTATGATTCAATATTGACGGGATTGAACCCCTCGGGGAATTCGTGATCCAGTACTTCATCTGTGAAGCATAGAGGGTGTGCGGCGCCTCTATATCGGGCCGCGTCGCGGCGCACCTCCGATGAAGTCCGTCTCCGGTTATCGGCCCGGGTGTGACTAGGTTTGTCACGTCCGAATAGGTAGCCGTCATCCCGAGTCGGGAGGCGCCCTCGTGATCCGTAGATCGATCTGGTGTGTCTTGCTCTGCTGTCCAATTCCCGCCGAAGGTCGTATGTATGTTCTCGAGCTGGTCCGTCCCTGTGTTTATGAGGCGGTGGAGCGGGCTGTTTTTTGGCCTGAGTTGCCGTTTTATCCCGACCGCGGGGTGGTCAGTCCGCTGCACTATCCTGGCCACGTGGTGGTCGGTCCTCATTGTGCGAGGGAGGTATGAGATCTGGTGCCTCCTCATCAAACTGAGGTAGCAGTCTGCGCTTTGGGTAACTCTTGGCTGGGCGCTTGAGGCCGTATTCTTCGGCTGCCAGGACATCGGTCCATTTGTCGATAAGTAGGTCTTGATCGGCTTGGAGCTGCTACTGCTTTTTCTTCAGGCTTCTGGCTGTAGCTATTAGCTGGCGCTTGAAGTGCTCCTGCTCTTGGGGTGCTTCAAGCACGATGAAATCCTCACTGCCTAGGCTCTCCTCATCTTCGGAGACTGGATGATAACTATCATCATCCGGGTCATTGGGCATGGCCTGTTTATCAGGGTCATCTTGCCCGTTGTCTTGCTCCTCCTGTTCGGATGCAGCTCCAACAGGGTCTTCATTGTTTTCGGCGTCGCCCGGAGTACTATTTTCTCCGGTGGCAGTGTTGCCATCTTTTGAGCGACGAGGCTTAGAGCGGCGTTTAGGGCACCGGTGCTTGGACTGTGTCTCAGAAGGTTTATTCACGACTGGATCTTCTTTGTCGTCACCAGATCCTTTAGGTGTATCAACCATGTACACGTCGTACGAAGATGTGGCCATCCAACGTCCAGTGAATGGCGGGTCTTGGCCTTGCTCCTTCTCGGCATCATCGTCCATACAGTCGATGTCTTCGGAGCCATAATCGAGCTCGTCGGTTAAGTCCTCGACAGTAGCTATGAAGTGGGTGGTGGGTGGGAAGCAAAATTCCCCATCATCAGCATCTAACTCGAACTGAACATAGTTCGGCTGCGAGTCCTTCTCCAAGGACAAATTCTTTAAACAGTTCAGCACATCGCCCAAAGGTGAGTGCTGGAAAACGTCTGGGTGCTGAATTTGAAGATCGATAACAGATCTAGCTCGGTGTCTGCAGGCGTACACGGTCCAGAACTTATAGCCGGAGACGAGTCCGAAGTTCCGTTGACGCAAATATTGCAGGGTGTTGAGTCCGTGTGCGGCTCCAACGCCGCGGACTCTATGGCTTTGGATGGCACGACCAGCTCTGGTTCTAAGGACGTTGCAGCAACAGGAACCATCTCCTGGATGTGATCCGATGACAGATTTAAGTCATGTTCATCAGAGTGAGGGGAGCGATCGCCACGGTCTCGAATCCATTGAAGATCAAGTCTCCACGGATATCCGTGACGTAGTTCAAGCTTCCAAATCTGACCTGATGGCCAGAGGCGTAGCTATCGACCTGCTCCAGATGGCCAAGCGAGTTGGCCCGCAGTACGAAGCCGCCGAACACAAAAATCTGTCCGGGGATGAAGGTTCCTCCTTGGACAGCGTCGTTATCGACGATTGAAGGGGCCATCGAACCTTTTGTCGACGGTACAGTGGAACTCTCAATGAAAGCACCAATGTCGGTGTCAAAACTGGCAGATCTCGGGTAGGGGGTTGCTACCTCTTGAGCACTGCGTTGGTTTTCCCTTGAAGAGGAAAGGGTGATGCAGCAAAGTAGCGTAAGTATTTCCCTCAGTTTTTGAGAACCAAGGTATCAATCCAGTAGGAGGCTACGCGCGAGTCCCTCGCACCTACACAAAACAAATAAATCCTCGCAACCAACGCGATAAGGGGTTGTCAATCCCTTCACGGTCACTTACAAGAGTGAGATCTGATAGATATGATAGGATAATATCTTTGGTATTTTTGTGATAAAGATGCAAAGTAAAATAAAAGCAAAGTAAAAAAGCAAAGGAAATAACTAAGTATTGAAAGATTAATATGATGAAGATAGACCCAAGGGCCATAGATTTCACTAGTGGCTTCTCTCAAGAGCATAAGTATTTTACGTGGGTGAACGAATTACTGTTGAGCAATTGACAGAATTGAGCATAGTTATGAGAATATCTAGGTATGATCATGTATATAGGCATCATGTCCGAGACAAGTAGACCGACTCCTGCCTGCATCTACTACTATTACTCCACTCATCGACCGCTATCCAGCATGCATCTAGAGTATTAAGTTCATGAAAACAGAGTAACGCCTTAAGCAAGATGACATGATGTAGAGGGATAAATTCATGCAATATGATAAAAAACCCCATCTTGTTATCCTCGATGGCAACAATACAATACGTGCCTTGCTGCCCCTACTGTCACTGGGAAAGGACACCGCAAGATTGAACCCAAAGCTAAGCACTTCTCCCATTGCAAGAAAGATCAATCTAGTAGGCCAAACCAAACTGATAATTCGAAGAGACTTGCAAAGATAACCAATCATACATAAAAGAATTCAGAGAAGATTCAAATATTGTTCATAGATAATCTTGATCATAAACCCACAATTCATCGGTCTCAACAAACACACCACAAAAAGAAGATTACATCGAATAGATCTCCACGAGAGAGGGGGAGAACATTGTATTGAGATCCAAAAAGAGAGAAGAAGCCATCTAGCTACTAACTATGGACCCGAAGGTATGAAGTAAACTACTCACACTTCATCGGAGAGGCTATGGTGTTGATGTAGAAGCCCTCCGTGATGGATGCCCTCTCCGGCGGAGCTCCGGAACAGGCCCCAAGATGGGATCTCGTGGGTACAGAAGGTTGCGGCGGTGGAATTAGGTTTTTGGCTCCGTATCTGATCGTTTGGGGGTACGTAGGTATATATAGGAGGAAGGAGTACGTCGGTGGAGCAACAGGGGGCCCACGAGGGTGGAGGGCGCGCCCTGGGGGGTAGGCGCGCCCCCTACCTCGTGGCCTCCTCCTTTGTTTCTTGACGTAGGGTCCAAGTCTCCCGGATCATAATCTTCCTAAAAATCACGTTCCCGAAGGTTTCATTCCGTTTGGACTCCGTTTGATATTCCTTTTCTGCGAAACTCTGAAATAGGCAAAAAACAGCAATTCTGGGCTGGGCCTCCGGTTAATAGGTTAGTCCCAAAAATAATATAAAAGTGAATAATAAAGCCCAATAATGTCCAAAACAGTAGATAATATAGCATGGAGCAATCAAAAATTATAGATACGTTGGAGACGTATCAAGCATCCCCAAGCTTAATTCCTGCTCGTCCTCGAGTAGGTAAATGATAAAAACAGAATTTTTGATGCGGAGTGCTACTTGGCATAATTTCAATGTAATTCTTCTTAATTGTGGTATGAATATTCAGATCCGAAAGATTCAAGACAAAAGTTTAATATTGACATAAAAATAATAATACTTCAAGCATACTAACAAAGCAATCATGTCTTCTCAAAATAACATGGCCAAAGAAAGTTATTCCTACAAAATCATATAGTCTGGCTATGCTCTATCTTCACCACACAAAGTATTTAAATCATGCACAACCCCGATGACAAGCCAAGCAATTGTTTCATACTTTTGACATTTTCAAACTTTTTCAATCTTCACGCAATACATGAGCGTGAGCCATGGACATAGCACTATATGTGGAATAGAATGGTGGTTGTGGAGAAGACAAAAAGGGAGAATATAGACTCACATCAACTAGGCGTATCAACGGGCTATGGAGATGCCCATCAATAGATATCAATGTGAGTGAGTAGGGATTGCCATGGAACGGATGCACTAGAGCTATAAGTATATGAAAGCTCAACAAAGGAAACTAAGTGGGTGTGCATCCAACTCGCTTGCTCACGAAGACCTAGGGAATTTTGCGGAAGCCCATCATTGGAATATGCAAGCCAAGTTCTACAATGAAAAATTCCTACTAGTATATGAAAGTGACAAAACAAGAGACTCTCTATCATGAAGATTATGGTGCTACTTTGAAGCACAAGTGTGGCAAAGGATAGTAACATTGTACCTTCTCTCTTTTTCTCTCATTTTTTGGGGCCTTTTCTCTTTTTTATGGCCTCTTTTTTTCGTCCAGAGTCTCATCCCGACTTGTGGGGGAATCATAGTCTCCATCATCCTTTTCCTCACTTGGGACAATGCTCTAAAAATGATGATCATCACACTTTTATTTTCTTACAACTCAACAATTACAACTCGATACTTAGAACAAAATATGACTCTATATGAATGCCTCCGGCGGTGTACCGGGATATGCAATGAATCAAGAGTGACATGTATGAAAGAATTATGAATGGTGGCTTTGCCACAAATACGATGTCAACTACATGATCATGCAAAGGAATATGACAATGATGGAGCGTGTCATAATAAACGGAACGGTGGAGAGTTGCATGGCAATATATCTCGGAATGGCTATGGAAATGCCATGATAGGTAGGTATGGTGGCTGTTTTGAGGAAGGTTTATGGTGGGTGTATGATACCGGCAAAAAGTGCGTGGTATTAGAGAGGCTAGCAATGGTGGAAGGAAGAAGAGTGCATATAATCCATGGACTCAACATTAGTCATAAAGAACTCATATACTTATTGCAAAATCTACAAGTTATGAAAGCAAAGTATTACACGCATGCTCATAGGGGGATAGATTGGTAGGAAAAGACCATCGCTCGTCCCCGACCGCCACTCATAAGGAAGACAAATCAATAAATAAATCATGCTCCGACTTCATCACATAACGGTTCACCATACGTGCATGCTACCGGAATCACAAACTTTAACACAAGTATTTCTCAAATTCACAACTACTCAACTAGCATGACTCTAATATCACCATCTTCATGTCTCAAAACAATTATCAAGCATCAAACTTCTCATAGTATTCAACACACTCATAAGAATTCTTACAAATCTTGTATGCTTAGCATATTAGGATTATTTAAGAAAATTACCATGCTATTTAAGACTCTCAAAATAATCTAAATGAAGCATGAGAGATCAATAGTTTCTATAAAACAAATCCACCACCGTGCTCTAAAAGATATAAGTGAAGCACTAGAGCAAAACTATATAGCTCAAAAAATATAAGCGAAGCACATAGAGTATTCTAACAAATTCCAAATCATGTATGGCTCTCTCAAAAGGTGTGTACAGCAAGGATGATTGTGGTAAACTAAAAATCAAAGACTCAAATCATACAAGACGCTCCAAGCAAAACACATATCATGTGGTGAATAAAAATATAGCTCCAAGTAAAGTTACCGATGGAAGTAGACGAAAGGGGATTCCTTCCGGGGCATCCCCAAGCTTTGGCTTTATGGTGTCCTTAGATTATCTTGGGGGTGCCATGGGCATCCCCAAGCTTAGGCTCTTGCCACTCCTTGTTCCATAATCCATCAAAATCTTTCACCCAAAACTTGAAAACTTCACAACACAAAACTTAACAGAAAATCTCGTGAGCTCCGTTAGCGAAAGAAAACAAAAGACCACTTCAAGGTACTGTAATGAAATCATTTTTTATTTATATTGGTGTTAAACCTACTGTATTCCAACTTCTCTATGGTTTATAAACTATTTTACTAGCCATAGATTCATCAAAATAAGCAAACAACACACGAAAAACAGAATCTGTCAAAAAAACAGAACAGTCTGTAGTAATCTGTAACTAACACAAACTTCTGGAACTCCAAAACATCAGCCAAAATAGGAAGACCTAGACAATTTGTTTATTGATCAGCAGCAATTGGAATCACTATTTTATCACGTTCTGGTGATTTTTAACAATTATTTTCGTGAACAGAATGTTTCTGGAAATTTCTGCAAGATCAAATAACTATCATCCAAGAAGATCCGATAGGTTTCACTTGGCACAAACACTAATTAAAACACAAAAACACATCTAACCAGAGGCTAGATCAAATATTTATTCCTAAACAGAAGTAAAAAGCAAAAAATAAAAATAAAATTGGGTTGCCTCCCAACAAGCGCTATCGTTTAACGCCCCTAGATAGGCATAAAAGCAAGGATAGATCTAGGTATTGCCATCTTTGGTAGGCAATCCATAAGTGGCTCTCATGATAGATTCATATGGTAATTTTATTTTCTTCCTAGGGAAGTGTTCCATGCCTTTCTTTAATGGAAATTGGAATCTAATATTCCCTTCCTTCATATCAATAATTGCACCAATCGTTCTAAGGAAAGGTCTACCAAGAATAATAGGACATGAAGGATTGCAATCTATATCAAGAACGATAAAATCTACGGGCACATAATTCCTATTTGCGACAATAAGAACATCATTAATTCTTCCCATAGGTTTCTTAATAGTAGAATCCGCAAGGTGCAAGTTTAGAGAGCAATCATCAAAATCACGGAAATCTAGCAAATCGCACAAAGTTTTGGGAATAGTGGAAACACTAGCACCCAAATCACATAAAGCATAGAACTCATGATCCTTAATCTTAATTTTAATAGTAGGTTCCCACTCATCATAAAGTTTTCTAGGGATAGAAACTTCCAACTCAAGCTTTTCTTCATAAGATTGCATCAAGGCATCAACGATATGTTTAGTAAATGCTTTATTTTGATTATAAGCATGAGGAGAATTTAGCACGGATTGCAAAAAAGAAATACAATCTATCAAAGAGAAATTTTCATAATTAAATTCCTTGAAATCCATAATGGTGGGTTTATTAACATCTAGGGTTTTGATTTCTTCAATCCCACTTTTATTAATTTTAGCATCAAGATCTAAAAACTCCAAATTTTTGGAACGCCTTCTAGGTAAAGGTGGATCATATTCAGTCCCATCATTATCAAGATTCATATTGCAAAACAAAGATTTAATAGGGGACGCATCAATAACTTTTAGATCTTCATCTTTATTTTCATAGAAATTTGAAGAACACGCTTTTATAAAGCAATCTTTCTTAGCACGCATTCTAGCGGTTCTTTCTTTGCACTCATCAATGGAAATTCTCATGGCTTTGAGAGACTCATTGATATCATGCTTAGGAGGAATAGATCTAAGCTTTAAAGAATCAACATCAAGAGAAATTCTATCAACGTTCCTAGCCAATTCATCAACTTTAAGCAATTTCTCTTCAAGCAAAGCATTGAAATTCTTTTGTGAATTCATAAACTCTTTAACACTAGTCTCAAATTCAGAGGGCATCTTATTAAAATTTCCATAAGAGTTGTTGTAGGAATTACCATAATTATTAGAGGAATTACTAGGATAAGGCCTAGGATTAAAGTTTCCCCTATACGCGTTGTTACCAAAATTATTCCTACCAACAAAATTCACATCCATAGATTCATTATTATTCTCAATCAAAGTAGACAAAGGCATATCATTAGGATCAGAAGAAACACTCTTACTAGCAAATAATTTCATAAGTTCATCCATCTTTCCACTCAAAACATTAATTTCTTCTATCGCATGCACTTTTTTATTAGTAGATCTTTCAGTGTGCCATTGAGAATAATTAACCATAATATTATCTAGGAGTTTAGTAGCTTCTCCTAAAGTGATTTCCATAAAAGTGCCTCCCGCGGCCGAATCTAAAAGATTTCTAGAAGCAAAATTCAATCCGGCATAAAATTTTTGTATAATCATCCACAAATTCAAACCATGAGTAGGGCAATTACGTATCATTAATTTCATCCTCTCCCAAGCTTGTGCAACATGTTCATGATCAAGTTGCTTAAAATTCATAATATCGTTTCTAAGAGAGGTGATCTTAGCGGGAGGAAAATACTTAGAGATAAAAGCATCTTTGCACTTGTTCCAAGAATCAATACTATATTTAGGCAAAGACGAAAACCAAGCTTTAGCACGATCTCTAAGCGAAAAAGGAAATAGCTTCAATTTAACAATATCATTATCAACGTCTTTCTTCTTTTGCATATCACACAAATCAACGAAGCTATTTAGGTGAGTAGCGGCATCTTCACTAGGAAGGCCGGTGAATTGATCTTTCATGACAAGATTCAACAAAGCAGCATTGATTTCACAGGATTCAGTATCGGTAAGAGGAGCAATCGGAGTGCTAAGGAAATCATTATTGTTGGTATTGCTAAAGTCACATAATTTGTTATTATCTTGAGCCATCGTGACAAACAAGCAATCCAACACACGAGCAAACAAAAAGCAAGCGAAAAAAAGAGGTGAACGGAAAAGAGAGGGCGAATAAAACGGCAAGGGTGAAGTGGGGGAGAGGAAAACGAGAGGCAAATGGCAAATAATGTAATGCGGGAGATAAGGGATTGTGATGGGTACTTGGTATGTTGACTTTTGCGTAGACCTCCCCGGCAACGGCGCCAGAAATCCTTCTTGCTACCTCTTGAGCACTGCGTTGGTTTTCCCTTGAAGAGGAAAGGGTGATGCAACAAAGTGGCATAAGTATTTCCCTCAGTTTTTGAGAACCAAGGTATCAATCCAGTAGGAGGCTACGCGCGAGTCCCTCGCACCTACACAAAACAAATAAATCCTCGCAACCAATGCGATAAGGGGTTGTCAATCCCTTCACGGTCACTTACGAGAGTGAGATCTGATAGATATGATAGGATAATATTTTTGGTATTTTTGTGATAAAGATGCAAAGTAAAATAAAAGCAAAGTAAAAAAGCAAAGGAAATAACTAAGTATTGGAAGATTAATATGATGAAGATGGACCCGGGGGCCATAGATTTCACTAGTGGCTTCTCTCAAAAGCATAAGTATTTTACGGTGGGTGAACGAATTACTGTTGAGCAATTGACAGAATTGAGCATAGTTATGAGAATATCTAGGTATGATCATGTATATAGGCATCACGTCCGAGACAAGTAGACCGACTCCTGCCTGCATCTACTACTATTACTCCACTCATCGACCGCTATCCAGCATGCATCTAGAATATTAAGTTCATGAAAACAGAGTAACGCCTTAAGCAAGATGACATGATGTAGAGGGATAAATTCATGCAATATGATAAAAACCCCATCTTGTTATCCTCGATGACAACAATACAATACGTGCCTTGCTGCCCCTACTGTCACTGGGAAAGGACACCGCAAGATTGAACCCAAAGCTAAGCACTTCTCCCATTGCAAGAAAGATCAATCTAGTAGGCCAAACCAAACTGATAATTCGAAGAGACTTGCAAAGATAACCAATCATACATAAAAGAATTCAGAGAAGATTCAAATATTGTTCATAGATAATCTTGATCATAAACCCACAATTCATCGGTCTCAACAAACACACCGCAAAAAGAAGATGACATCGAATAGATCTCCACGAGAGAGGGGGAGAACATTGTATTGAGATCCAAAAAGAGAGAAGAAGCCATCTAGCTACTAACTATGGACCCGAAGGTCTGAAGTAAACTACTCACACTTCATCGGAGAGGCTATGGTGTTGAGTAGAAGCCCTCCGTGATGGACGCCCTCTCCGGCGGAGCTCCGGAACAGGCCCCAAGATGGGACCTCGTGGGTACATAAGGTTGCGGCGGTGGAATTAGGTTTCTGGCTCCGTATCTGATCGTTTGGGGGTACGTAGGTATATATAGGAGGAAGGAGTACGTCGGTGGAGCAACAGGGGCCCCACGATGGTGGAGGGCGTGCCCTGGGGGGGGGGGGGGTAGGCGCGCCCCCCTACCTCGTGGCCTCCTCCTTTGTTTCTTGACATAGGGTCCAAGTCTCCCGGATCATAATCTTCCTAAAAATCACGTTCCTGAAGGTTTCATTCCGTTTGGACTCCGTTTGATATTCCTTTTCTGCGAAACTCCGAAATATGCAAAAAACAGCAATTCTGGGCTGGGCCTCCGCTTAATAGGTTAGTCCCAAAAATAATATAAAAGTGAATAATAAAGCCCAATAATGTCCAAAACAGTAGATAATATAGCATGGAGCAATCAAAAATTATAGATACGTTGGAGACGTATCGGGGGTCCCGAACTGTGCGTCTAGGATTGATGGTAGCAGGAGACGGGGGACACGATGTTTACCCAGGTTCGGGCCCTCTCTATGGAGGTAATACCCTAGTTCCTGCTTGATTGATCTTTATGAATATGAGTGTTACAAGATTTGATCTACCACGATATCGTAATGGCTAAACCCTAGAAGTCTAGCCTATATAACTATGGTAATGTGTATATCCTTTCCGGACTAACCCCTCCGGTTTATATAGACACCGGGGGGATCTAGGGTTTACATAGAGTCGGTTACATAAGAAGGAATCTTCATAATCGGTCGCCAAGCTTGCCTTCCACGCCAAGTAGAGTCCAATCCGGACACGGGTACAGTCTTCGGCCTTCATGTCTTCACAGCCCATCAGTCTGGCCCAATGGATAACAGGGCGGACGCCCGAGGACCCCTTAGTCCAGGACTCCCTCAATGACGTCCCTCGAACTCTTGATCCAGCAGAGGGTCGAGGGAGAGTTTCGTCAGCACGACGGCGTGGTGACGGTGATGTAATCCGCGCAGGGCTTCGCCTAAGCACTACACAAATATGACCGGAGGAGCAAAGTGTGGAGAGAGACGCCACACACGGCTTGGAACAATTGTTGTGTCTCCAAGGGGTGCCCTGCCCACGTATATAAAGGAGGGAGAGGGAGGAGGTCGGCCCTAGGGGGCGCGCCATAATGGGGGAGTCCTACTAGGACTCCTAGTCCTAGTAGGATTCGGCCCCCCTTCTTTTCCTTCTCTTGGAGGTGGAAAGGGGGAAGGAGAGGGAGTAGGAGAAGGAAAGAGGGGTGGCTCCCCCTTCCCTAAACCAATTCGGCCTCCTCCTTGTGGGGGGCGCATCAGCCCCTTGTGGGCTGGTTAGCCTCCCTCCTATGGCCCATATGGCCCATATCTTCCACTGGGGGGTTCCAGTAACCCCTCCGGTACTCCGGTATGTACCCGATACACTCCGGAACCATTCCGGTGTCCGAATACTACCTTCCAATATATCAATCTTTACCTCTCGACCATTTTGAGACTCCTCGTCATGTCTGTGATCTCATCCCGGACTCCAAACAAACTTCGGTCACCAAAACACATAACTCATAATACAGATCGTCATCGAACGTTAAGTGTGCGGACCCTACGGGTTCAAGAACTATGTAGACATGACCGAGACACATCTCCGGTCAATAACCAATAGTGGAACCTGGATGCTCATATTGGCTCCTACATATTCTACGAAGATCTTTATCGGTCAAACCGCATAAAAACATACGTCATTCCCTTTGTCATCGGTATGTTACTTGCCCGAGATTCGGTCGTCGGTATCATCATACCTAGTTCAATCTCGTTACCGGCAAGTCTCTTTACTTGTTCCGTAATGCATCATCACGTAACTAACAAATTAGTCACATTGCTTGCAAGGCTTATAGTGATGTGCATTACCGAGAGGGCCAAGAGATACCTCTCCGATACACGGAGTGACAAATCCTAATCTTGATCTATGCCAACCCAACAAACACCTTCGGATACACCTGTAGAGCATCTTTATAATCACCCAGTTATGTTGTGACGTTTGATAGCACACAAGGTGTTCCTCTGGTATTCGGGAGTTGCATAATCTCATAGTCCGAGGAACATGTATAAGTCATGAAGAAAGCAATAGCAATAAAACTAAACGATCATTTATGCTAAGCTAACGGATGGGTCTTGTCCATCACATCATTCTCCGAATGATGTAACCCCATTCATCAAATGACAACACATGTCTATGGTCAGGAAACTTAACCATCTTTGATTAACGAGCTAGTCTAGTAGAGGCATACAAGGGACACTTTGTTTTGTCTATGTATTCACACATGTATCAAGTTTCCGGTTAATACAATTCTAGCATGAATAATAAACATTTATCATGATATAAGGAAATAAAATAATAAATTTATTATTGCCTCTAGGGCATATTTCCTTCAGTCTCCCACTTGCACTAGAGTTAATAATCTAGTTCCATCACCATGTGATTTAACACCAATAGTTCACATCGTCATGTGATTTAACACTCTATAGTTCACATCGCCATGTGACCAATACCCAAAGGGTTTACTAGAGTCAATAATCTAGTTCACATCGCTATGTGATTAACACCCAAGAGCACTAAGTGGTGATTATGTTTTGCTTGTGAGATAAATTTAGTCAACGGATCTGCCACATTCAGAGCCGTATGTATTTTGAAAATTTCTATGTTTAAAAATCTTTGCACGAAGCTACTCTAGCTAATTGATCCCACTTTCAATATGTATCTAGATCGTGACTCAGAGTCATCCAGATTGGTGTCAAAGCTTGCATCGACGTAGCTCTTTACGACGAACTCTTTATCACCTCCATAACCGAGAAACATATCCTTATTCCACTAAGGATAATTTTAACCGCTGTCCAGTGATCCACTCCTAGATTACTATTGTACCCTCTTGCCAAACTTATGGTGAGGTACACAATAGGTCTGGTACACAGCATAGCATACTTTATAGAACCTATGACTGAGGCATAGGGAATGACTTTCATTCTCTTTCTATTTTCTGCCGTGGTCGGGTTTTGAGTCTTACTCAACTTCACACCTTGCAACACAGGCAAGAAATCCTTCTTTGAATGTTCCATTTTGAACTAATTCAAAATCTTGTCAAGGTATGTATTCATTGAAAAATCTTATCAAGCGTCTTGATATATCTCTATTGATCTTGATGCTTAATACGTAAGCAGCTTCACCGAGGTCTTTCTTTGAAAAACACCTTTCAAACACTCCTTTATGCTTTCCAGAAAATTCTACATGATTTCCGATCAACAATATGTCATTCACATATACTTATCAGAAAGGCTGTAGTGCTCCCACTCGCTTTCTTGTAAATACAGGCTTCACCACAAGTCTGTATAAAACCATATGCTTTCATCACACTATCAAAGCGTATATTCCAACTCCGAGAGGCTTGCACCAGTCCATAAATGGATCACTGGAGCTTGCACACTTTGTTAGCACCTTTAGGATCGACAAAACCTTCTGGTTGCATCATATACAACTCTTCTTTGAGATATCCATTAAGGAATGCAGTTTTGACATCCATTTGCCAAATTTCATAAAACGTGGCAATTGCTAACATGATTCAGACAGACTTTAAGCATTAATACGAGTGAGAAAATCTCATCGTGGTCAACATGTTGAACTTGTCAAAAACCCTTTTCGACAAGTCTAGCTTTGTAGATAGTAACACTACTATCAGTGTCCGTCTTCCTCTTGAAGATTCGTTTATTCTCTATGGCTTGCCGATCATCAGGCAAGTCAACCAAAGTCCATACTTTGTTCTCATACATGGATCCCATCTCAGATTTCATGGCCTCAAGCCATTTCGCGGAATCTGGGCTCATCATCGCTTCTTCATAGTTCGTAGCTTTGTCATGGTCAAGTAACGTGACTTCCAGCACAGGATTACCGTACCACTCTGGTGCGGAACGTGCTCTGGTTGACCTACGAGGTTCGGTAGTAACTTGATCTGAAGTTTCATGATCATTATCATTAGCTTCCTCTCTAGTTGGTGTAGGCATCACGGGAACGGTTTTCTGCGATGAGCTACTTTCCAATTCGATAGAAGGTACAATTACTTCATCAGGTTCTACTTTCCTCTCACTCACTTCTTTCGAGAGAAACTTCTTCTCTAGAAAGGATCCACTCTTAGCAATAAAGATCTTGCCATCGAATCTGTGATAGAAGGTGTACCCCACAGTTTCTTTTGGGTATCCTATGAAGACGCACTTCTCTGATTTGGGTTTGAGCTTATCAGGCTGAAACTTTTTCACATAAGCATCGCAACCCCAAACTTTAAGAAACGACAGCTTAGGTTTCTTGCTAAACCATAGTTCATATGGTGTCGTCTCAATGGATTTTTATACGGTGCCCTATTTAACGTGAATGCAACCCTCTCTAATGCATACCCCCAAAACGATAGTGGTAAATCGGTAAGAGACATCATAGATCACACCATATCTAATAAAGTACGGTTACGAAGTTCGGACACACCATTATGCTGTGGTGTTCCAGGTGGCATGAGTTTGTGAAACTATTCCACATTGTTTTAATAGAAGGCCAAACTCGTAACTCAAATATTCGCTTCTGCGATCAGATCGTAGAAACTTTATTTTCTTGTTACAATGATTCTCCACTTCACTCTGAAATTCTCTGAACTTTTCAAATGTTTCAGACTTGTGTTTCATCAACTAGATATACTCATATCTGCTCAATCATTTGTGAAGGTCAGAAAATAACGATACCCGCCGCGAGCCTCAACACTCATCGGATCACACACATCAGTATGTATTATTTCCAATAAGTCAGTTGCTTGCTCCATTGTTCTGGAGAACGGAGTCTTAGTCATCTTGCCCATGAGGCATGGTTCGCAAGCATCAAGTGATTCATAATCAAGTGATTCCAAAAGCCCACCAGCATGGAGTTTCTTCATGTGCTTTACACCAATATGACCTAAACGACAGTGCCACATATAAGTTGCACTATCATTATTAACTTTGCATCTTTTGGCTTCAATATTATGAATATGTGTATCACTACGATCGAGATTCAATAAACCATTTATATTGAGTGTATCATCATAGAAGGTTTTATTCATGTAAATAGAATAACAATTATTCTTTGACTTAAATGAATAATCGTATTGCAATAAACATGATCCAATCATATTCATGCTCAACGCAAACACCAGATAACATTTATTTTAGATTCAACATTAATCCCGAAGGTAAAGGGAGTGTGCGATGGTGATCTTATCAACCTTGGAATCATTTCCAACTCACATCATCACTTCGCCCTCAACTAGTCTCTGTTTATTTTGCAACTCCCGTTTCGAGTTACTACTCTTAGCAACTGAACCAGTATCAAATACTGAGGGGTTGCTATAAACACTAGTAAAGTACACATCAATAACATGTATATCAAATATACCTTTGTTCACTTTGCCATCCTTCTTATCCGCCAAGTATCTAGGGCAGTTTCACTTCCAGTGACCATTTCCTTTGCGCAGAAGCACTCAGTTTCAGGCTTGAGTCTAGCTTTGGGCTTCTTCATGTGAGTGGCAACTTGCTTGCCATTCTTCTTGAAGTTCCCTTTCTTTCCCTTGCCCTTGAAACTAGTGGTCTTGTCAACCATCAACACTTGATGCTTTTCTTGATTTCTAGCTTCGCCGATTTCAGCATCGCGAAGAGCTCGGGGAATCGTTTTCGTCATCCCCTTGCATATTATAGTTCATCACGAAGTTCCAGTAACTTGGTGATAGTGACTAGAGAACTTTGTCAATCACTATCTTATCTGGAAGATTAACTCCCACTTGATTCAAGCGATTGTAGTACTCAGACATTCTGGGCACATGCTCACTGGTTGAGCTATTCTCCTCCATCTCGTAGGCAAAATACTTGTCAGAGGTCTCATACCTCTCGACTCGGGCATGAGTCTGAAATACCAATTTCAGCTCTTGTAACATCTCATATGCTCCGTGGCGTTCAAAACATTTTTGAAGTCCCGGTTCTAAGCCATAAAGCATGGTGCACTAAACTATCAAGTAGTCATCATACCGAGCTTTGTCAAACGTTCATAACGTCTGCATCTACTCCTGCAATAGGTCCGTCACCTAGCAGTGCATCAAGGACATAATTCTTCTGTGCAGCAATGAGGATAATCCTCAGATCACGGACCAAGTTCGCATCATTGCTACTATCATCTTTCAACTCATTTTCTCTATGAACATATCAAAAATAAAACAGGGAAGCTATACGCGAGCTATTGATCTACAACATAGACATGCAAATACTATCAGGACTAAGTTCATGATAAATTAAAGTTCAATTAATCATATTACTTAAGAACTCCCACTTAGAAGACATCCCTCTAGTCATTTAAATGATCACGTGATCCATATCAACTAAACCATGTCCGATCATCACGTGAGATGGAGTAGCTTTCAATGGTGAACATCACTATGTTGATCATATCTACTATATGATTCACGTTCGTACTTTCGGTCTCAGTGTTCCGAGGCCATAGCTACATATGCTAGGCTCGTCAAGTTTAACCCGAGTATTCTGCATGTGCAAAACTGGCTTGCACCCGTTGTATGTGAACGTAGAGCTTATCACACCCGATCATCACGTGGTGTCTCGACACGACGAACTGTCACAATGGTGCATACTCAGGGAGAACACTTATACCTTGAAATTTAGTGAGGGTCATCTTATAATGCTACCACCGTACTAAGCAAAATAAGATGCATAAAAGATAAACATCACATGCAATCAAAATATGTGACATGATATGGCCATCATCATCTTGTGCCTTTGATCTCCATATCCAAAGTACCGTCATGATCTCCATCGTCACCGGCATGACACCATGATCTCCATCATCTTGATCTCTATCAACGTGTCGTCACATGGTCGTCTTGCCAACTATTGCTTTTGCAACTATTGCTATCGCATAGCGATAAAGTAAAGCAATTATATGGCACTTGCATCTTATGCAATAAAGAGACAACCATAAGGCTGCTGCCAGTTGCCGATAACTTTAACAAAACATGATCATCTCATACAACAATTTATATCTCATCATGTCTTGACCATATCACATCACAACATTGTGACACCCCGGGTGTCACGCTACAGTAAACTCCTGTTAATGGTGCCACGTCATCATAATTAATTTTTTGCTAATCTTCACTTTGTTCCCAAACCGACCTTAAATTCATTTAAAAAAAAGACAAGTCAAATTATTTTCCCTCGAACTATAAAACTAAAATGTTCGAATAGTTCTATAAATGCCCCAGACCATTTTCTTGTGGAACTAACTTCATTTGACTCACAGATAAATCCCTAGGAATTTTATAAGTGTTCCAACAGAAATTAATTGGTCCTTTCAAAAATAAAGGATTAATTGTACGCTACAAAATGCCCCTAAACTTTGTGGTTAGATCCCAAAGCATTGCAATATATTTATGCGGCAATTTTCATATTTAACAAAATTTCAATTGTTCGCAGAAAGAATTAGAAACGAGTGGAAATAAGAGAAAACAAAAAGGGGGCCTAAACTACTGGACCCTTGGCCCATTAAGCTAAAACCGGCCAACCACCAGCACTCGTCCTCTCCCTCTTGCTACAGGAGACGGGGGGGGGGGGGGGAGGCGTGGCAGCCATCCGCCGGCGATGGCCGTGCGCGGCGACCATCCACCCCGTGCCCCCGCCTACAAGACCCCCCTCGACCCCCTCGACCCTAGCCCCTGATATTTTCCCCTCTCCCTCTCGCGCTTCTCCTCTGGACCTCGTGCCCGAGTTGCCGTCGACACGCCACCGCCGTTCCCATGGCCGGAGCCGTCCCCGACCCACGAGGATATGCTCTAGAGCTTCGTCGGCCTTGTCTGCATCTCCTACAACCTCCGGTTCAAGCTGAAGCCCTCCACAACCTCGCCATCTGGTCGTCTTCCCCGCCACGGCCACGGTGCCATCGCCGTCGATCTCCACCACCGGCGCCTCCCCGCGGTTCCGAGCACGTCCACGACCTCCCTCACAGTGAGCCGCGTCCATCCCCCTCCTTGCCCCCTCGATTTGTTGTCGTAGCCGTCATCCCCGAACACAACAGAGCTCTCTTGTACGCATACGCGTATGTGTGTGTCGCGCTGCTGCTCTTGCCAAGTGCTGCTGCTCTGCCGCTGCATGCTGTCGCCGCCCTCCGCGCCCCGCCCGACGATAGCCGGTACCCCGCTCTCCCTGGCCGCGCCCGCTGCTGCTCCCCGCCCTCCCCTGCCCGCGAGCCCGCAGCCGTTCGCTGCTCACGCTGCCCTGCTGCTCGCACTACTGCTGCTTCTATCGTTGCTGCTCTGTTGCCGCCGTCGCCGTTGCTCGGCTGCTGCTCGTGCTAGCTGCCGCTGATGTTGTTGCGTGCTGCTCCCGCTGGTAGAACTGCAGCTACTGCAGCCGGCTACTACTCCCGTTGGCCATGGCCATGGCCATGGCCGTGTGCATGTGTGTGGCTGGCTGTGCCACTAGATGTGAGGCCGGCCGTGTCTGATTAGTTAGTAGTACTAATTAGGTTAGCTAGGTTAGTTGATTATTTAGTCTAGTGCGCCTATGACATGTGGTCCCCTTTAAATAAGGTAGTTTTCATTTATTTATTTAGGTAGTCTATGACATGTGGGCCACACCCCCTGTTGACTGGTCAACTTTGACCTTTGACCTGCTGACTCTGCATGTTGACTCAGCCTCTGGACCCCGCCTGCCATACTCAGTGGCTGGCTACTGCTGGGTATAAAAAGATATTCCAATGTTTAGATTCGAATTAATAATATTTCGGAAAATAAAGGTCTTTAAAACATTGAAAATTCATAGAAAATAAACCGTAACTCAGATGAAAAAGTTTTATATATGAAAGTTGCTCAGAATGACGAGACGAATTCGAACACGCGGTCCGTTTACCTGTCAGATGCCTCTAACTATCTGAACATGGAACATTCCCCCTCCAGTCATCTGTCTGACACAGGTCCGGAACCGGGAATACATTCCCGATTGAATTTCCCCTTCACCTATATCGTGTAGCCATACGTTAGGTCACACCCGGCACAACATATTGCCACGTTATGCTTTGTGATGTTATGTTTGCTTTATATTCACTGTTTCTTCCCCCTCTTCTCTCCGGTAGACCTCGAGACCGATGTTGCCCCTGTGATCGACTACGTCACCGATGACCCCTCCTTGCCAGAGCAACCAGGCAAGCCCCCCATTTGATCATCCCGATATCGCCCATTCCATCTCTCATGCTTGCATTAGATTTTTGCTACTGTTATTGTTTGCTCCTATTTTGATGCATAGCCTACTTTTGTATCTGCTGTTGTACCTTACCTGCTTATCCTAAACTGCTTATGCTAAACTGCTTAGTATAGGTTGGTTAGTGATCCATCAGTGACCCCCACCTTGTCCTTGTTGCCCCTGCTTCATCATTGAAGACCCGATCAACGGGATTGAAGACCAGGCCCCGACACCGCACATCACTTTCCCCTTAGTTGCTCGACACTACTGGGTTACTATCGAGTGCCAAGGGTGAGACCTCTAGAGCACTTTTGATGTTAACCCTGTAGTTAGCTATTCCGTCGTGGTCATCGGGGGTGATTCCTCCTTAACCACTTCCGATACGACTCTGTCGCGCAACCCCTCAAGTGTGAACCTCGGGGGTGATTCCTCTCACGTTCACCTTGATGATTACATCGAGTGGAGTTCACCGGGGATGATTCCTCGGGTTTTCCCCTTAATGATTGGACACACGGATACTTGGACTTTACAACTGCTACTTGGAAAGGCAGGTCGACCCTGAGGGGTACCGCGAGTGATGTGGGGACGGGTTGACCTGGAGGGTGCCCACGAGATAATTACGAGGCGTGGCCGGGCATTCTTAACCCTTGCCGCAAGTCCTCGAGACGGCGCGATGGGGTCACATCTTTCGTGAGTCTCTGCTTGTTACCGCGCATTCCTAATCCACTACGATTTGGTTATTTGATCCGAGGGGCCTCTGGCCTGATAGCACTAACCATCACGTGGGCATAGTATGGGCGTTCTACGTCGTATACATCAGCCGAAGCTTAATAGACGTCAGCGATTGAGCGGCATGCACTGGATTGGACTGCGTAAGCACCTGCCTTGTTGAAGGAGGTAGCTAGGTCTGCTCACAGGCCGCGTACGCAACGTGTAGGAGTTTCCGGGGAGATGGCCCATGACCCCTGGGGGCATAGGTTTAGTCCGGCGTGCTGACCTCTCTGTTAAGTCTAGGTCAGGTTGCGGCGTATAGTTTGGCCGAGGCCGGGCATGACCCAGGAAAGTGTGTCCGGCCGGAGTTAATCGAGCGTGGTGGGTAAGTTGGTGCACCCATGCAGGGAAGAAATCATATATCGATAGCCTGTCCTACGGTAACGGACACTCGGAGTTGTATCCCGATCGATACAACTAGAACTGGATACTGGTGATGAGAATTGGATGGTGATGAGATTTGATTGTGATGGCAATTGGATAGTATGTCTCTGGGATTGCTTTCTCGCAGGGAGTCGAGAAAGGATCTCTGGCCGAGGTTGATAATACTACTACTACTTTAGTTTATGCTACTCTACTCCCTCCTGTTTGCTGCAAGATGGTGGTTTCTAGAAGATGCTAGTCTTTGATAGGACTAGGCCTTCTCTCTCTTCTGGCATTTCTGCAGGCCAGTCCACATATACATCCTCTCTTTGATAATGTTGCATATGTAGTGTAGATCCTTGCTTGCGAGTACTTTGGATGAGTACTCATGGTTGCTTTGCTCCCTCTTTTTCCACATCTTTCCTTTCTTCTCGGATGTCGCAACCAGATGGTGGAGCCCAGGATCCAGATGCCACCTTCGACGACGACTGCTACTACCCCGATGGTGCCTACTACCACGTGGAGACCGCCGACGACCAGGAGTAGTTAGGAGGCTCCCAGGCAGGAGGCCTTGCCTTTTCGATCGTAGATGCTTTTGTGCTAGCCTTCTTAAGGCAAAATTGTCTAACTCATGTCTGTACTCAGATATTGTTGCTTCCACGGACTCTTGTGTATTCGAGCTTATGTATTCGAGCCCTCGAGGCCCCTGGCTTGTAATATAAAGCTTGTATTATTTTAATTTGTGTCTAGAGTTGTGTTGTGATATCTTCCCGTGAGTCCTTGATCTTGATCGTACACACTTGCGTGTATGATTAGTGTACGATTGAATGGAGGGCGTCACAAGTTGGTATCAGAGCTGACTGCCTGTAGGTAGCCCCCTTTCCAACTCCTTGGCCGAAGTTGAGTCTAGTCGTCCAAAACTATTTTACTAACTTGGCTGTGTGGCTTATGGGCCCACGTCGCCATTGGGTGGTATTAGGGTCTTTTATTCCTCGTCTATACTCCAGGACTCTGATCTCTCGTCTATTCGGGTTAAACATTTTACTAACTCTGACATCAGTCTCTCGTACCCACTTTCTCCCGGAGAGCCCCTTCAGTCCAGATGATCGCTTGCTGCTCCAGAAGACTTCAAAGATACTATCTAATGTTCTCCCGAGAACATGTGCTCATCGCTTTTGCAAGTCCCTTCCACCGACAACCCCTATGGATAACAACATACAACTATCTCTCATACTTCCATTTCCTGTTGCTCTTGTTATTACAAGATGCCTCGAAGTACTTCTGTTGTCCCGAGAATCCTTTGAGCTTACTGCCTTGCAGTTCTTTGCCACATAAATACCCCTATGGATAATTCCTCGCACTTATTGAGTATCCGTTTATCCCCAGCTGTTCGTATGCTTCATAAGATACATGAAATACTATCCGATCTTCCGAGAATCCTCTTCAAACTATTGCTCTGCAAATAATTGTCTTTTGCATAATGGATGCTTCCCATATGTTTAGCAATATTCATTAATATCCTTTGACACCGTCATTTTGATCCTATTGATTCAACGTGTGTGCGAATGCATGCAATCATCAGTTGATCCTTCTAAATTATCTTTCTGGCTCAGACGTCATTTTGAACATGAGCTGGTTCTTGACCAATCTATTTGCTGTCGATTGTGCCCCTGGTCTATTCAACTTATACATCCTTGATCAGAGCGTATGCTTATGATCCTTCGTTTTGGAAATCATAATTCCTTTGTTATCTAAGTATCGAATTATTCAGATGTTCTATAATCCGATGCCCTTGCATTCCTTCTTCCTCCGATTGAGTACCGATACTCACATCCGCTCCATTGTGGACCGCCAAATCCATTGTTGGATTATTATCTGATGGTGTCCTTCATATTTAATCACCTTGTGAGTTATTTCCCTGATACATAATGCCTTTGGTAAATTGTAACTTCTCCTTTTGTCAACCATGCTCTACTTTCGAGCTGGTGTTCATTATTCCTAAAGTTCGTGGTATATGTTCCTAATATGCCCGATGGGTTGAACTTATGCCTTCTCTAATCCAGGTTAACCCGATGGTTTTCACGGGTCATACTCCTCTGTTAAATCACCAGGTAGTTCTTCACTTTCAAATAATTTTTAACAAAGAAGTGAATGGAAGGTTATGCATTGAAGAAGTGGGAGTCGACCTTGAACTTTGTGTTCATGCCAATGGACCCAATGTGGAACTTATCATGGAAGCTTCTTGTGATAATAATAATACCCTTGTTATAAGTTCATCTGGTAACTATGTTTGGTCCTTTGCAACTGTGGTTCTGACCATGATTGTTCCCCTTTGATTCCATTTCTCGGACAAGTTAAAGCACTTGTCTTCTGCAGATCAATGCATCTTCGCAACCTCTATCTTGACCTCCCTTCGAGTATTACCCTCCGGTATCTCGAGAATAACAAAGAACCGTGTCGGTTCCTATGATTCTTCGTCTAGTATTGCTCCTCAGCGATTTCAGATTGCCCCGGGTTTCGAGTTATTAGTCACTCGGGAACACCGATAAGTGAATTGATTCCGCACTCCGATTCAATAGCTCTACGCTATTTTCGTTGCTTACGAGTTTAATAATCCTTCAAGTCATTCCTAGCCTGATCGGCTATATCAATATCGTGCTAAATTTTAACTGTGCTACATGGTCCTTCCCGGAGCACAATTTTCATGATGAGCTAATCTTACATCGATCTTCCTCGTCATATCGTTTCGCCTTGAACAACAAGCTTCATTTCGAGTTTGTGTCATACCCGTGGTTCCAATAACCTTTCGCTTTATCATTCCTTTGACTTGATGTCGTCGCCGATTGATTACATCTTCATGAAATCTCTCGACAAATGTGTCGTGATCATCATCAACATTTTGAGCTCTTCCAGGATATCAATCAAATTCGTGATGAGAAATACCATCCTTGCCCATCGATGATTTGTGTTATCATCGACAACATTCTTGTCTTCCCCCCAACACAAACTTATTCATAAATTTTGGAAATACATCCATTTTGACATGTCGGTGGATTGCTGCTGAATCCTCGGCCACATCCTCATATTTTCCGTGCTGAAATTATATGACTTATTTTATAAGTTGTTCTGGATGAATCCTTTTGTGTTTCCGAAGTCTGACCTTTACCTGTTGACCATATCGATGCTATCTTGAA
The DNA here is from genome assembly GCF_018294505.1 of Triticum aestivum. Classification (NCBI taxonomy): domain Eukaryota; kingdom Viridiplantae; phylum Streptophyta; class Magnoliopsida; order Poales; family Poaceae; genus Triticum; species Triticum aestivum. The sequence continues at coordinate 125,656,065 of NC_057799.1, forward strand.
GCATGACGGTGGTACTCAAACATCAACCAGACCATTGAAAGCACAATGCTAAATGTTTCTTGATCAGTTACCCTAACACCGTTGTATGGGTAATATCATGATTCTTCCCTCTCCCCATTATCTAAATGCTTTTGAACTTGCTGTCCTATCATGTATATCCTGCTCCGCTTTTCTTTGGGAAGGATATACTCCCAACTCTTATGTGTAAATACATCTTCCTTTCCATTGGGTTGTTTGATTTGATAATCATATTTTTCCTTTCCATTGGTATGTTTAACCCTTCTTGTGATCTATATGATATAAGAAGTAATAATTCCCTGCTTATGTAAACGCCTCGGTGTACAACTCTATCAGTAAGACCCTGTTACTATTGTTGATGACATTCCGGTAACCACCGATGGACGAGAACCTTGCCTATAGGTCCGCCTCGTTCAACGAGCAGGAAAATGGTTCTCTTCGTCCGCTGCCCTTGGTACCAACGTTGTTGCCAACATAACAGGCATGCTATTATTTGACATGCCTCGCTATCATGACCATGCAAGATGTCAGCGCCCTTCCTACTTTTAACTCACATGGTGGGCCCATAACCCACAGTTCCACAGGATCGAACCTTGACTCTCCTGTACATTCCTGCTTCCAAAGTTATTCCTACAGATTGGCCTTGTGTGTTGTCACGAGCCACCGTCCGAGAGATGATCTATTCTCGATGCTTTGAACCCCCTTCTCACACTTTGTTCAGGTATCAATCGTTTGTCCATTCGTTTGAAACTTCCTATTGTACCTTCATATTTTGCTCTCGATGTTTTCTTAAGTTTCAACTCGAGAGATACTTCTGCCACATTCCCTGAATTGTTCACGAGATAATTAACCCTATAAGGGCCAGTTCTCCCGAAGTTACTCTTTACTTCCCCACTTAAATCTCGGGACGAGATTTCTTGTAGTGGAGGAGATTTGTGACATCCCGGGTGTCACGCTATAGTAAACTCCTGTTAATGGTGCCACGTCATCATAATTAATTTTTGTTAATCTTCACTTTGTTCCCAAACCGACCTTAAATTCATTTTTTTAAAAGACAAGTCAAATTATTTTCCCTCGAACTATAAAACTAAAATGTTCGAATAGTTCTATAAATGCCCCAGACCATTTTCTTGTGGAACTAACTTCATTTGACTCACAGATAAATCCCTAGGAATTTTATAAGTGTTCCAACAGAAATTAATTGGTCCTTTCAAAAATAAAGGATTAATTGTACGCTACAAAATGCCCCTAAACTTTGTGGTTAGATCCCAAAGCATTGCAATATATTTATGCGGCAATTTTCATATTTAACAAAATTTCAATTGTTCGCAGAAAGAATTAGAAACGAGTGGAAATAAGAGAAAACAAAAAAGGGGGCCTAAACTACTGGACCCTTGGCCCATTAAGCTAAAACCGGCCCAACGACCAGCACTCGTCCTCTCCCTCTTGCTACAGGAGACGGGGGGGGGGAGGCGTGGCAGCCATCCGCCGGCGATGGCCGTGCGCGGCGACCATCGACCCCGTGCCCCCGCCTACAAGACCCCCCTCGACCCCCGAAACCCTAGCCCCTGATATTTTCCCCTCTCCCTCTCGCGCTTCTCCTCTGGACCTCGTGCCCGAGTTGCCGTCGACACGCCACCGCCGTTCCCATGGCTGGAGCCGTCCCCGACCCACGAGGATATGCTCTAGAGCTTCGTCGGCCTTGTCTGCATCTCCTACAACCTCCGGTTCAAGCTGAAGCCCTCCACAACCTCGCCATCTGGTCGTCTTCCCCGCCACGGCCACGGTGCCATCGCCGTCGATCTCCACCACCGGCGCCTCCCCGCGGTTCCGAGCACGTCCACGACCTCCCTCACAGTGAGCCGCGTGCATCCCCCTCCTTGCCCCCTCAATTTTTTGCCGTAGCCGTCATCCCCGAACACAACAGAGCTCTCTTGTACGCATACACGTATGTGTGTGTCGAGCTGCTGCTCTTGCCAAGTGCTGCTGCTCTGCCACTGCACGCCGTCGCCGCCCTCCGCGCCCCGCCCGACGATAGCCGGTTCCCCGTTTTCCCTGGCCGCGCCCGCTGCTGCTCCCCGCGCTCCCCTGCCCGCGAGCCCGCAGCCGTCCTGCTGCTCGCGCTGCTGCTGCTTCTATCGTTGCTGCTCTTTTGCCGCCGTCGCTGTTGCTCTGCTGTTGCTCGTGCTAGCTGCCGCTGCAGTGGTGCGTGCTGCTCCCGCTGGTAGAACTGCAGCTACTGCAGCCGGCTACTACTCCCGTTGGCCATGGCCATGGCCATGGCCGTGTGCGTGTGTGTGGCTGGCTGTGCCACTAGATGTGATGCCGGCCGTGTCTGATTAGTTAGTAGTACTAATTAGGTTAGCTAGGTTAGTTGATTATTTAGTCTAGTGCACCTATGACATGTGGTCCCCTTTATATAAGGTAATTTTCATTTATTTATTTAGGTAGTCTATGACATGTGGGCCACACCCCCTGTTGACTGGTCAACTTCGACCTTTGACCTGCTGACTCTGCATGTTGACTCAGCCTCTGGACCCCGCCTGTCATACTCAGTGGCTGGCTACTGCTGGGTATAAAAAGATATTCCAATGTTTAGATTAGAATTAATAATATTTCGGAAAATTCAGAAGGTCTTTAAAACTTTGAAAATTCGTAGAAAATAAACCGTAACTTGGATGAAAAAGTTTTATATATGAAAGTTGCTCAGAACGACGAGACGAATCCGAACACGTGGTCCGTTTACCTGTCAGATGCCTCTAACTATCTGAACATGGAACTTTCCCTCTCCGGTCATTTGTCTGACACAGGTCCGGAACCGGGAAAACATTCCCGGTTGACTTCCCCCTTCACCGGTATCGTGTAGCACCGCGTTAGAACACATCTAGCTCTGCCTGTTGTCCTGTTATGCACTTGCTTGCTATGTATTTACTGTTTCTTCCCCCTCTTCTCTCCGGTAGACCCCGAGACTGATGTTGTCCCTGTGATCGACCACGTCGACGACGACCCTTCTTCCCTTTCAGCAGAGCTTCCACGCAAGCCCCCCTTTGATCATCCCGATATCGCCCATTCCATTCTCTCATGCTTGCATTAGATTTTGCTACTGTTATTGTTTGCTCCTATTCTGATGCATAGCCTGCTTTTGTAACCTGCTTATTGTTACCTTACCTGATTATCCTAAACTGCTTAGGATAGGTTGGTTAGTGATCCATCAGTGACCCTCACCTTGTCCTTGTTGCCCCTGCTTCATCATCGAAGACCCGATCAACGGGATCTAAGACCAAGCCCCGGTACCGCACATCACTTTCCCCTTAGTTGCTCGACACTACTGGGTTACTATCGAGTACCGAGGGTGAGACCTCATCAGCACTTCTGATGTTAACCCTGTAGTGTAGCTATTTGGTCGTGGTCATTGAGGGTGATTTCCTCCTTAACCACTTCCGATACGGCTCTGTCGTGCAACCCCTCAAGTGTGAACCTCGAGGGTGGATCCTCTTACGTTCACCTTGATGATTACATCGAGTGGAATTCACAGGGGGTGATTCCTCGGGTTTTCCCCTTGATGTTTGAACACACGGATACTTGGACTTTACAACTGTTACTTGGAAAGGCGGGTCGACCCTGAGGGGTACCCGCGAGTGATGTGGAGACTGGTTGGCCTGGAGGGTGCCCGCGAGATAATTACGAGGCGTGGCCGGGCATTCCTAGCCCTTGCCGCAAGTCCTCGAGACGGGCAACGGGGTCACATCTTTCGTGAGTCTCTGCTTGTTACCGCGTGCTCCTAATCCACTACAATTTGGATATTTGATCCGAGGGGCCTCTGGCCTGATAGCACTAACCATCACGTGGGCATTGTATGGGCGTTCTGCGTCATATGCATCAGCCGAAGCTTATTAGACGTCAGCGACTGGGTGACACGCGCCGGGCTGGACTGATAAGCTCCTGCCTTTTTTTAAGGAGGTAGCTAGGTCTGCTCACCGGCCGCCCACGCAACGTGCATGAGTTCCCGGGGCGATGGCCCATGACCCCTGGGGGCATATGTTTAGTCCGGCGTGCTGACCTCTCTATTAAGCCTAGGTCGGGTGCGGCGTATTGTTTGGCCGAGGCCGGGCATGACCCAAGAAAGTGTGTCCGGCCGGAGTTAATCGAGCATGGTGGCTAAGTTGGTGCACCCCTGCAGGGAAGAAAACATCTGTCGATAGCCTGTCCTACGGTAACGGACACTTGGAGTTGTATCCCGATCAATACAACTAGAACTGGATTCTTGTGATGAGAATTGGATTATGATGAGAACTGGGTAGTATGGCTCTAGGATTGCTTTCTTGCAGGGAGTTGAGAAAGGATCTTTGGCCGAGGTTGATAACATCAGTCTCCGCGTTGCTACTTTACTTTATGCTACTCTACTCCCTCCTGTTGCTGCAAGATGGTGGTTTCCAGAAGATGCTAGTCTTCGATAGGCTAGGCTTTCCCCTTCTCTTCTGGCATTCTGCAGTCCAGTCCACAGATACATCCCTTTTCATTGATACTGATGCATATGTAGTGTAGATCCTTGCTTGCGAGTACTTTGGATGAGTACTCAAGGTTGCTTTGCTCCCCCTTTTTTCCCTTTTCCATTCCTCTCGGATGTCGCAACCAGATGGTGGAGCCCAGGATCCAGAAGCCACCTTCGACGACGACTGCTACTACACTGAGGGTGCCTGCTACTACGTGGAGGCTGCCGACGACCAGGAGTAGTTAGGAGGCTCCCAGGCAGGAGGCCTTGCCTTTTCGATCGTTGTTGCTTTTGTGCTAGCCTTCTTATGGCAAACTTGTCTAACTCATGTATGTACTCAGATATTGTTGCTTCCACTGACTCTTGTGTATTCGAGCTTATGTATTCGAGCCCTCGAGGCTCCTGGCTTGTAATATAAAGCTTGTATTATTTTAATTTGTGTCTAGAGTTGTGTTGTGGTATCTTCCCGTGAGTCCTTGATCTTGATCGTACACACTTGCGTGTATAATTAGTGTATGATTGAATCGAGGGCGTCACAAGTTGGTATCAGAGCCGACTGCCTATAGGTAGCCCCCTTTCCAACTCCTTGGCCGAAGTTGAGTCTAGTCGTCCAAAACTGTTTTACTAACTTGGCTGTGTGGCTTATGGGCCCACGTCGCCATTGGGTGGTATTAGGGTCTTTTATTCCTCGTCTATACTCCAGGACTCTGATCTCTCGTCTATTTGGGTTAAACATTTTACTAACTCTGACATTAGGCTCTCGTACCCACTTTCTCCCGGAGAGCCCCTTCAGTCCAGATGATCGCTTGCTGCTCCAGAAGACTTCAAAGATACTCTCTAATGTTCTCCCGAGAACATGTGCTCATCGCTTTTACAAATCCCTTCCACCGACAACCCCTATGGATAACAACATACAACTATCGTTCATACTTCCATTCCCCATTGCTCTTGTTATTACAAGATGCCCCGAAGTACTTCTGTTGTCCCGAGAATCCTTTGAGCTTACTTCCTTGTAGTTCTTTGCCACATAAATACCCTTATGAATAATTCCTCGCACTGATCGAGTATCCGTTCATCCCCAGCTGTTCGTATGCTTCATAAGATACTTGAAATACTATCCGATCTTCCGAGAATCCTCTTCAAACTATTGCTCTGCAAATAATTGTCTTTAGCATGGATGCTTCCCATATGTTTAGCAATATTCATTAATATCCTTTGACACCGTCATTTTGATCCTATTGATTCAACATGTGTGTGAATGCATGCAATCATCAGTTGATCCTTCTAAATTATCTTTCCGGCTCAGACGTCATTTTGAACATGAGCTGGTTCTCGACCAATCTATTTGTTGTTGATTGTGCCCCTGGTCTATTCAACTTATACATCCTTGATCAGAGCGTATGCTTCTGATCCTTCGTTTTGGAAATCATAATTCCTTTGTTATCTAAGTATCGAATTATTCAGATGTTCTATAATCCGATGCCCTTGCATTCCTTCTTCCTCCGATTGAGTACCGATACTCACATCCGCTCCATTGTGGACCGCCAAATTCATTGTTGGATTATTATCTGACAGTGTCCTTCATATTTAATCACCTTGTGAGTTATTTCCATGATACTTAATTATTATGAACTTAGTCTAAAAATTGTCTTTACAATCTATCCTGTAGACCCAATGGCACACGCTAATGTTGCCCTCAGCTTCAACGCGTTCCTAGAGAAAACCAAGCTGAAAGACGATGGTAGCAACTATACGGACTGGGTCCGTAACTTGAGGATCATCCTCATAGCTGCCAAGAAAGCTTATGTCCTTGAAGCACCGCTAGGTGACGCACCCATTTTCCCAGCAACTCAAGACGTTATGAACGCATGGCAGTCGCGTAGTGATGATTACTCCCTGGTTCAGTGCGGCATGCTTTACAGCTTAGAACCGGGGCTCCAAAAGCGTTTTGAGCAACACGGAGCATATGAGATGTTCCAAGAGCTAAAAATGGTTTTCCAAGCTCATGCCCGGGTCGATAGATATGAAGTCTCTGACAAGTTCTATAGTAGTAAGATGGAGGAAAATAGTTCTGTCAGCGAGCATATACTCAAAATGTCTGGGTTGCACAACCGCTTGTCTCAGCTGGGAGTTAATCTTCTAGATGACTCAGTCATTAACAGAATCCTCCAATCGCTTCCACCTAGCTACAAGAGCTTTGTGATGAACTACAATATGCAAGGGATGGAGAAGTCCATTCCTGAGTTATATTCAATGCTGAAACCGGCGAGGTGGAGATCAAAAAGGAACATCAAGTGTTGATAGTGAATAAGACCACTAGTTCCAAGAAGGGCAAGGGTAAGAAGAACTTCAAGAAGGACAACAAGGGAGTTGTCGTGCCCGGTAAGTCAGTTGCCGGGAAGAAACCAAAGAATGGGCCCAAGCCTGAGACTGAGTGCTTTTATTGCAAGGGAAATGGTCACTGGAAGCGGAACTGCCCAAGTACTTAGCGGATAAGAAGACGGCAACGCCATAAGTATATATGATATACATGTTATTGATGTGTACCTTACCAGCGCTTGTAGTAGCTCCTGGGTATTTGATACCGGTGCGGTTGCTCACATTTGTAACTCAAAACAGGAGCTGCGGAATAAGCGGAGACTGGTGAAGGACAAGTGATGATGCGCATCGGGAATGGTTCCAAGGTCGATGTGATCGCCGTCGGCACGCTACCTCTACATCTACCTTCGGGATTAGTTTTAAACCTCAATAATTGTTATTTAGTGCCAGCTTTGAGCATGAACATTGTATCTGGATCTTGTTTAATGTGAGATGGCTACTCATTTAAATCCGAGAATAATGGTTGTTCTATTTATATGAGAGATATGTTTTATGGTCATGCCCTGATACGTCTCCAACGTATCTATAATTTTTGATTGTTCCATTCTATTGTATTATCTGTTTTGGATGTTTAATGGGCTTTAATATGCTATTTTATATTATTTTTGGGACTAACCTATTAACCGAAGGCCCAGTGCAAATTGCTGTTTTGTGCCTATCTCAGTGTTTCGCAGAAAAGGAATATCAAACGGAATCCAAACGGAACGAAACCTTCGCGAGGATCTTTCTTGGAACAAACGCAATCCAGGAGACTTGGAGTGGACGTCAAGGAAGCAACGAGGCAGCCATGAGGCAGGAGGGCGCGCCCAGGGGTGTAGGCGCGCCCCCACCCTCGTGGGCCCCTCGTAGCTCCACCGACCTACTTCTTTCGCCTATATATACTCTTATACCCTAAAAACATCCAGGGGAGCCACGAAACCACTTTTCCACCGCCGCAACCTTCTGTACCCGTGAGATCCCATCTTGGGGCCTTTTTCGGCGATCTGCTGGAGGGGGATTCGATCACGGAGGGCTTCTACATCAACACCATAGCCTCTCCGACGATGTGTGAGTAGTTTACCACAGACCTTCGGGTCCATAGTTATTAGCTAGATGGCTTCTTCTCTCTCTTTGGATCTCAATACAAAGTTCTCCTCGATCTTCTTGGAGATCTATTCGATGTAATTCTTTTTGCGGTGTGTTTGTCGAGATCCGATGAATTGTGGGTTTATGATCAAGATTATCGATGAACAATATTTGATTCTTCTCTGAATTCTTATATGCATGATTTAATATATTTGCAAGTCTCTTCGAATTATCAGTTTAGTTTGGCCTACTAGATTGATCTTTCTTGCAATGGGAGAAGTGCTTAGCTTTGGGTTCAATCTTGCGGTGCTCGATCCCAGTGACAGAAAGGGAACCGACACGCATTGTATTGTTGCCATCAAGGATAAAAAGATGGGTTTTATATCATATTGCTTGAGTTTATCCCTCTACATCATGTCATCTTGCCTAATGCACTACTCTATTCTTATGAACTTAATACTCTAGATGCATGCTGGATAGCAGTCGATGTGTGGAGTAATAGTAGTAGATGCAGAATCGTTTCGGTCTACTTGACACGGACATGATGCCTATGTTCATGATCATGCCTAGATATTCTCATAACTATGCGCTTTTCTATCAATTGCTCGGCAGTAATTTGTTCACGCACCATAATTTATGCTATCTTGAGAGAAGCCACTAGTGAAACATATGGCCCCGGGGTCTATTTTACATAATATCAGCTTATCATCAACTTGCCTATTTCTATCGCCGTTTATTTTGCAATCTTTATTTTCCAATCTATACAACAAAAATACCAAAAATATTATCTTATTATCTTTATCTGATCTCACTTTTGCAAGTGGCCGTGAAGGGATTGACAACCCCTTTATCGCGTTGGTTGCAAGGTTCTTGATTGTTTGTGCAGGTACTAGGCGATTTGCGTGTAGTCTCCTACTGGATTGATACCTTGGTTCCCAAAAACTGAGGGAAATACTTACGCTATTTTGTTGCATCACCCTTTCCTCTTCAAGGGAAAACCAACGCATGCTCAAGAGGTAGCATGCCCCGCTGGTCAATGGTTTATTTTTATTGAATCTCGAACGTGATGTTACACATCTATAATACCTAAATAGTTCATCCCCACTAAAGTAATTCTCTTGACATGCAGCCCATCCACATCAGCGGCCCCACTACCTCATCATCCTTACTGATGTCATCTCTTTTCTACCATTATCTCAAAAAAATCTCTTTTTTTACCAAAGAGTTTTCCTATGCAACACAACGTTTCCTGTCTTCATTAGCATTATTTTCTCCCCAAATAATTCTTGATGGGAACGCCTCTTGATTTTCCACTCCTTCTCTGCCTTCTTTAATCTCCATCAAATCGCACTATCTCTTCTCTTTCCTGGTGGAGGGTAACCAACACACGCCTCCCTCGCGAGTCCCCTCGGCTCATCTGCCTTGGGTTTCATCCCCCATAAATACATCAACCTCCTCCTCATTCTCATATCCATGGCGATGGTGTTGCATGAGTGGATAATTATCATGAGCCTAAGGCGACAACGACGCATGCGTATCTGCCTCCAGCAGTGGCGGAAACTTCCACAGCCTCCTTCTCCATTGTGATGCCCTCGCTTCCTCTCTCACAGTCATCATCACCATCTCCCTGAGCCATCGAGGACACCGGCAACAACAACAACAACGATACCTGCAGGTCTACCTCGCCGGCGAGCAGTGGAGCGTCCTCACCTACCCGCTCACCAGCATCGCGGCAGGGGCCTGCTCACCCGCATGCTCCACCGACTAGGACGACCTACTACTACAACTATAAGTACCAACCTGCCTGCCGTTGACAGCAGGCTGTCGACAGCACCGGTGGGCGATCAACACTACCAAGAAGAGCCATCAGCAGAAATAGAGGTGAAATTCCTATGACTCCGTGGACGATGAGTTGTCGGCTGACATCGTCATCATATAGAAGTAGCATGTGCGGCCGTCCTACGACAGCCTCACCATGAGTCCAGTACCAGTAGACTAGGAGCTGGGCATGGTTGAGGATGAGTTCCTGGCCATGTGTGATCTGATATGAAGAAACTATTGGGGTAAGACGAGGCCACATATTTTCTTTGATTTTTATTCGCATCAAGCCTTCACCATGCCTCATATGAAGAAGCCTGGCTGGAGACTCCGCCACCATGGGTCTCTACTCTATGATGCCGACAACATGTAGATGCCATTCAGAAATCCTCTCTGTATACAGTTTTTTCGCTCCGCCTTAAACCATGGGTCTATGATGCCCACAACATGTGTATGCCATTCCGTTCCTCTCTGGATACATTTTTTCCACTGACCCACTCTGCTTTAATTTGTTGTACAGTATGATGAATCAATACCCTAAACTCCTTTTAGATTTTTATTAATACTGTTTTGTATGGACGGGTGGTCCATCCCTCCTTTGTTCATGTTGCTGATAGTGGTAAGCAATTTTTGGATTCAGTATAGTATTTCCCCCCCACAAGAGATGGATAGATAAGCCGATATATACTTGGACACATTTGAATTTCTTTCAGAAAAGGGAGTACTATTATTGATGAATGTTTATCTCATCTCCATGGAAGTTGCTTTCAATTCTTTTTTGTCTGATATATACTTGCAGGTAGGTTCTTTGACTACTAAGTTAATGCTTCAACTAAGTAGGCCTCTTCGGCACACGCAATAGATATTTGTATATATTAGAATACATCCTCGGCTACATAGACTTCAGAAACTGTTCAACTATGCAACTATCTGTTAGTTCTTTTCATTGAATATATTGTACTTTCACCCCCACTGTATGTGTGTACACTAATTTTTAGTGCACAATTCTCAAATCGATTTAATCTTTTCCGTTGCATATTTGTCTGCGAGAAATTATCTGAACCATAATGTGGTAACCGTATTTTGCGAGCCTCCAATCTCCTATGTCACAATTTGAGTAATGCCATTCAATTGATGAAAGTTTAACTTCATCATGGAACATGATTGCTTAAGCTTTTTCAAGCAATGCCTCTCCTGGTGTCATAGCTTTTTTTCTTCATCGATCATTGGCTTCTTTCTTTGTTATACAATACACCTTCAAAAGATTGAGCAAATATCCCGCAGCAATGCGCGGGGGTATCATCTAGTATTCATAGTGTGAATGCCAAAATATGTAAGGTTGATAATGATAGTCCTACATACTTGTGGCACTGCCGCTTTGGTCACATTGGTGTCAAACGCATGAAGAAACTCCGTCCAGATGGACTTTTGGAGTCTCTTGATTATGAATCATTTGACACGTGCGAACCATGCCTCATGGGAAAAATGACCAAGATTTCTCCGGAACAATGGAGCGAGCAACCAACTTGTTGGAAATAATGCATACTGATGTATGCGGTCCAATGAGCGTTGAGGCTCGCGGTGGCTATCGTTATGTTCTCACCCTCACTGATGACTCAAGTAGATATGGGTATGTCTACTTAATGAAACACAAGTCTCAGACTTTGAGAAGTTCAAGGAATTTCAGAGCGAAGTAGAGAATCAACGTGACAGGAAAATAAAGTTCTTACGATCAGATCATGGATGAGAATACTTGAGTCACGAGTTTGGCACGCACTTAAGGAAATGTGGAATTGTTTCAGAACTCACGCCGCCTAGAACACCTTAGTGTAATGGTGTGCCCGAATGTCGTAATCGCAATCTATTGGATATGGTGCGATCTATGATGTCTCTTACCAATCTACCGCTATCATTTTGGGGTTATGCTTTAGAGACTGCCGCATTCACTTTAAATATGGCACCGTCTAAATCCTTTGAGACGACACCGTATGAATTATGGTTTGGGAAGAAACCTAAGTTGTCGTTTCTGAAAGTTTGGGGATGCGATGCTTATGTCAAGAAACTTCAACCTGAAAAGCTCGAACCCAAATTGGAAAAGTGCGTCTTCATAGGATACCCTAAGGAAACTATTGGGTATACCTTCTACCTCAGATACGAAGGCAAGATATTTGTTGCCAAGAATGGATCCTTTCTGGAGAAAGAGTTTCTCTTGAAAGAAGTAAGTGGGAGGAAAGTAGAACTTGACGAGGTACCCCCTCTTGAACCAGAGAGTAGCGCAGCTCAGGAAGATGTTTCTGTGGTGCCTGCACCGATTAGAGAGGAAGTTAATGATGATGATCATGAAACTTCAGGTCAAGTTGCTACTGAACTTCGTAGGTCGACGAGGACACGTTCTTCACCAGAGGGGTACGACAACCCTGTCCTGGAAATCATGTTGTTAGACAACGGTGAACCTTCAAACTATGAAGAAGCGATGGCGGGCCCGGATTCCAACAAATGGCTTCAAGCCATGAAATCCGAGATAGGATCCATGTATAAAAACAAAGTATGGACTTTGACGGACTTGCCCGATGATCGGCAAGCCATAGAGAATAAGTGGATCTTTAAGAAGAAGACTGATGCGAATGGTAATGTGACCGTCTATAAGGCTCGACTTGTCACTAAGGGTTATCGACAAGTTCAAGGGGTTGACAACGATGAGACCTTCTCACCCGTAGCAAAGTTGAAGTCCGTCCGAATCATGTTAGCAATTGCCGCATTCTATGATTATGAGATCTGGCAAATGGACGTCAAAACGACATTCCTTAACGGTTGCCTTAAGGAAGAATTGTATATGATGCATCCGGAAGGTTTTGTCGATCCTAAGAATGCTGACAAAGTATGGAAGCTCCAGCGCTCCATCTATGGGCTGGTGCAAGCATCTCAGAGTTGAAACATTCACTTTGATGAAATGATCAAAGCGTTTGGGTTTATATAGACTTATGGAGAAGCCTATATTTACAAGAAAGTGAGTGGGAGCTCTGTAGCATTTCTCATATTATATGTGGATGACATACTGTTGATGGGAAATGATATAGAACTTTTGGAAAGCATAAAGGCCTACTTGAATAAGTGTTTTTCAATGAAGGACCTTGGAGAAGCTGCTTACATATTAGGCATCAAGATCTATAGAGATAGATCGGGACGCCTCATTGGTCTTTCACAAAGCACATACCTTGACAAGATATTGAAGAAGTTCAATATGGATCAGTCCAAGAAGGGGTTCTTGCATGTATTGCAAGGTGTGAGATTGAGCGCAGCTCAACGCCCGACCTCGGTAGAAGAAAGAGAAAAGATGAGTGTCATCCCCGATGCCTGAGCCATAGGCTCTATTATGTATGCCATGTTGTGTACCAGACCTGCTGTGAACCTTGCCATAAGTTTGGTAGGGAGGTACCAAAGTGATCCTGGTATGGAACACTAGACAGCGGTCAAGAATATCCTGAAGTACCTGAAAAGGACTAAGGATATGTTTCTCGTTTATGGAGGTGCCGAAGAGCTCGTCATAAAGGGTTACGTCGATGCTAGCTTCGACATAGATCTGGATGACTCCAAGTCACAAACCGGATACATTTATATTTTGATTGATGGGGCAGTTAGCTAGTGCAGTTGCAAGCAAAGCGTCGTGGCTGCATCTACATGTGATATTTGTAAAGTACATACGTATCTGAATGTCGCAGATCCGTTGACTAAACCTCTTCCACGAGCAAAACATGATCAGCACCAGAACTCTATGGGTGTTCGATTCATCACAATGTAACTAGATTATTGACTCTAGTGCAAGTGGGAGACTGTTGGACATATGCCCTAGAGGCAATAATAAAATGGTTATTATTATATTTCCTTGTTCATGATAATTGTCTATTGTTCATGCTATAATTGTATAAACCGGAAACCATAATACATGTGTGAATACATGGATCACAACATGTCCCTAGTGAGCCTCTAGTTGACTAGCTCGTTGATCAATAGATGGTTGTGGTTTCCTGACCATGGACATTGGATGTCGTTGATAACCGGATCACATCATTAGGAGAATGATGTGATGGAAAAGACCCAATCCTAAGCATAGCACAAGATTGTGTAGTTCGTTTGCTAGAGCTTTTCTAATGTCAAGTATCATTTCCTTAGACCATGAGATTGTGCAACTCCCGGATGCCGTAGGAATGCTTTGGGTGTATCAAACGGCACAACGTAACTGGGTGGCTATAAAGGTGCACTACAGGTATCTCCGAAAGTGTCTGTTGGGTTGGCACGAATCGAGACTGGGATTTGTCACTCCGTATGACGGAGAGGTATCTCTGGGCCCACTCGGTAATGCAGCATCATAATGAGCTCAATGTGACTAAGGAGTTAGCCACGGGATCATGCGTTACGAAATGAGTAAAGAGACTTGTCGGTAACGAGATTGAACGAGGTATGGGGATACCAACGATCGAATCTCGGGCAAGTAACATACCGATGGACAAAGGGAATTGTGTATGGGATTGATTGAATCCCCGACATCGTGGTTCATCCGATGAGATCATCGTGGAACATGTGGGAGCCAATATGGGTATCCAGATCCCGCTATTTGTTATTGGCCAGAGAGGTTTCTCGGTCATGTCTGCATGGTTCCCGAACCCGTAGGGTCTACACACTTAAGGTTTGGTGATGCTAGAGTTGTTATGGGAATAGTATGTGGTTACCGAAGGTTGTTCGGAGTCCCGGATGAGATCCCGAATGTCATGAGGAGTTCCGGAATGGTCCGGAGGTGAAGATTGATATATTGGACGAAGGGTATTGGAGTCCGGAAGTGCCGGGGGTACCGGGCTATGGCCAGCATGACCGAAAGGTGTTTTGGGGGCCTCGACAAGTGTTGCTGGGCCTCATGGGCCAAGGGGAGGGGGCAAACCAGCCCACTAAGGGGTTGTGCACCCCCACACCCTTTCCCATGTTTCTTGGGGAGGTGGGGCGCCTCCACCTGACTTGGGAGGCAAGCCTCCACCTGGCTTGGCTTGGGGGGCAAGTCTCCGTAGGGTTTCCCTAGGGAGATCCAATCTGCCTTGGGCGCTACCCCCTAGGGTAAACCTAGGGGCATCACCCCCTCCTCCCTTCCCCTATATATAGTGAGGGGGTGGGAGGGATGCCACGACCCTCCCCCTGGCACAGCCCTTCCCCTTCCAACACCTCCTCCTCCGTAGTGCTTAGCGAAGCCCTGCCGGAGAACCGCAAGCTCCACCACCATGCCATCGTGCTGCCAGAGCTCTCCCTCAACTTCTCCTCCCCCCTTGCTGGATCAAGAAGGACGAGACGTCCCCGGGCTGTACGTGTGTTGAACGCGGAGGCACCATCCGTTCTGTGTTTGGATCGGATCTTCCGCGATTTGAATCGCCGCAAGTACGACTACATCAACCGCGTTCTTGTAACGCTTCCGCTTAGCGATCTTCAAGGGTATGGAGATGCACTCCCTCTCTCTCTTTGTTAGCATCTCCTAGATTGATCTTGGTGACACGTAGGAAAATTTTGAATTATTACTACGTTCCCCAACAATAAGATCACCATCGCACACTCCCTCTACCTTCGAGATTAGTGTTGGACCTAAATAAATGTTACTTGGTGTTTGCGTTGAGCATGAATATGATTGGATCATGTTTATTGCGATACGGTTACTCATTTAAGTCAGAGAATAATTTTTGTTATGTTTACATGAATAAAACCTTCTATGGTCATACACCAATGTAAATGGTTTATCGAATCTCGATCGTAGTGATACACATATTCATCATATTGATGCCAAAAGATGCGACATTGATAATAATAGCACTGCCGTTTAGGTCATATTGGTGTAAAGCGCATGAAGAAATTCCATGCAGATGGACTTTTGGAATCACTTGATTATGAATCATTTGATACTTGCGAACCATGCCTCATGGGCAAGATGACTAATACTCCGTTCTCTGGAAGAATGGAGCGAGCTAATGGCTTATTGGAAATAATACATACCTATGTATGCGGTCCGATGACTGTTGAAGCTCACGGCGGGTATCGTTATTTTCTGACCTTCACAGATGGTTTGAGCAGATATGGGTATATCTACTTGATGAAACACAAGTCTGAAACATTTGAAAAGTTCAAAGAATTTCAGAGTGAAGTGGAGAATCATCGTAAGAAGAAAATAAAGTTTCTACGATCTGATCGCGGAGGCGAATATTTGAGTTACGAGTTTGGCCTTCATTTAAAACAATGTGAATAGTTCCACAACTCACGCCACCTGGAACACCACAGCGTAATGATGTGTCCGAACTTTGTAACCGTACTTTATTAGATATAGTGCGATCTATGATGTCTCTTACCGATTTACCACTATCGTTTTGGGGTTATGCATTAGAGACAGATGCATTCACGTTAAATAGGGCACCGTCTAAATCCGTTGAGACAACACCGTATGAATTGTGGTTTGGCATGAAACCTAAGTTGTCGTTTCTTAAAGTTTGGGGTTGCGACACTTATGTCAAAAGGCTTTAGCCTGATAAGCTCGAACCCAAATCGGAGAAGTGCATCTTCATAGGATACCCTAAGGAAACAATTGGGTACACCTTCTACCACAGATCCGAAGGAAAGATCTTTGTTGCCAAGAATGAAACCTTTCTAGAGAAGGAGTTTCTCTCGAAAGAAGTGAGTGGGAGGAAAGTAGAACTTGATGAGGTAATTGTACCTTCTCTCGAATTGGGAAGTAGCACATCAGTGAAATCCGTTCCCATGATGCCTAAACGAACTAGAGAGGAAGCTAATGATGATGATCATGAAACTTCGGATCAAGTTACTACTGGACCTCATAGGTCGAACAGAGCACGTTCCGCATCAGAGTGGTACGGTAATCCTGTCCTGGAAGTCATGTTATTAGACCATGGCGAACCTATGAACTATGAAGAAGCTATGCTAAGCCCAGATTCTGACAGATGGATTGAGGCCATGAAATCTGAGATAGGATCCATGTATGAGAACAAAGTGTGGACTTTGGTGGACTTTCCTAATGATCGTCAAGCCATTGAGAATAAATGGATCTTTAAGAGGAAGACAGACACTGATGGTAGTGTTACTACCTACAAAGCTCGACTTGTCGCAAAAAGTTTTCGACAAGTTCAAGGTGTTGACTACAATGAGATTTTCTCACTCGTAGTGATGCTTAAGTCTGTCTGAATCTTGTTAGCAATTGCCACATTTTATGAAATCTGGCACATGGATGTCAAAACTACATTCCTTAATGGATTTCTTAAAGAAGAGTTGTATATGATGCAACTAGAAGGTTTTTGTCGATCCTAAAGGTGCTAACAAAGTGTGCAAACTCCAGCGATCCATCTATGGACTAGTGCAAGCATCTCGGAGTTGGAATATACGCTTTGATAAGGTGATCAAAGCATATGGTTTTATATAGACTTATGGTGAAGCATGTGTTTACAAGAAAGTGAGTGGGAGCTCTGTAGCATTTCTGATATTATATGTGGATGACATATTGTTGATTGCAAATGATGTAGAATTTCTGGATAGCATAAAAGGATATTTGAATAATTTTTCAATGAAAGACCTCGGTGAAGTTGCTTATGAAGGAAATATGCCCTAGAGGCAATAATAAAGTTGTTATTTATATTTCCTTATATCATGATAAATGTTTATTATTCATGCTAGAATTGTATTAACCGGAAACTTAGTACATGTGTGAATACATAGACTAAACAGAGTGTCCCTAGTATGCCTCTACTAGACTAGCTCGTTAATCAAAGATGGTTAAGTTTCCTAACCATAGACATGTGTTGTCATTTGATGAACGGGATCACATCATTAGAGAATGATGTAATGGACAAGACCCATCCGTTAGCTTAGCATAATGATCGTTAAGTTTTATTGCTATTGCTTTCTTCATGACATATACATGTTCCTCTGACTATGAGATTATGTAACCCCCGAATACTGGAGGAACACTTTGTGTGCTATCAAACGTCACAACGTAACTAGGTGATTATACATATGCTCTACAGGTGTCTCCGAATGTGTTTGTTGAGTTGGCATAGATCAAGATTAGGATTTGTCACTCCGAGTATCGAAGAGGTATCTTTGGGCCCTCTCGGTAATGCACATCACTATAAGCCTTGCAAGCAATGTGACTAATGAGTTAGTTATGGATGATGCATTACAGAACGAGTAAAGAGACTTGCCGGTAATGAGATTGAACTAGGTATGATGATACCGACGAACGAATCTCGGGCAAGTAACATGCCGATGATAAAGGGAACAATGTATGTTGTTATGCGGTTTGACCGATAAAGATCTTCGTAGAATATGTAGGAGCCAATATGAGAATCCAGGTTCTCTATTGGTTATTGACCGAAGATGTGTCTCGGTCATGTCTACATAGTTCTCGAACCCGTAGGGTCTGCATGCTTAACGTTCGATGACGATTTGTGTTATGAGTTATGTGATTTGATGACCGAAGTTTGTTCCGAGTCCCGGATGAGATCATAGACATGACGAGGAGTCATTAAATGGTCGAGAGGTAAAGATTCATATATTGAAAGGTTGCATTTGGACATTGGAATGGTTCCGAGTGGTTCATGCATTTTTCCGGAGTACCGGGAGGTTACCGGAACCCCCCGGAAGAAGAATTGGGCCTAGTGGGCCTTATTGGAGGAGAGGAGAAAGGGACACAAGAGAGGGGCGTGCCCTCCCCTTTCCCAAACCGAATTGGACTAGGGAAGGGGGCCAGGCCCCCTCTTTCCTTCCCCCTCTCTCTCCCTTCCCTTTCCCTCCGGTGGAAGAAAGGAAAAGGGGGGTGAATCCTACTTGGACTAGGCGTCCAAGTAGGACCCCCCCAGCGCGTCAACCTGGCCGGCCTCCTCTCTCCCTCCCTCCTTTATATTACGTGGCCAGGGGGCACCCCAATAGCATGACAGACAATCTCTTAGCCGTGTGCGGTGCCCCCTCCACAGTTACACACCTCGGTCATATCGTCGTAGTGCTTAGGCAAAGCCCTGCGTTGGTAACTTCGTCATCACTGTCACCATGCCGCGCTGCTGACGAAACTCTCCCTCGGCCTCAACTGGATCAAGAGCTCGAGGGACATTATCAAGCTGAACGTGTACTGAACGCAGAGGTGCTGTACGTTCGGTGCTTGGATCAGTTGGATCGCGAAGACGTTCGACTACATCAACCGCGTTACTAAACGCTTCCGCTTTCGGTCTACGAGGGTACGTGTACACACTCTCCCTGCTCGTTGCTATGCATCTCCTAGATAGATATTGCGTGATCGTAAGTAAAATTTTGAAATACTACGTTCCCCAAAAGTGGTATCAGAGCCAGGTTTATGCGTAGATGTTATATGCATGAGTAGAACACAAAGAGTTGTGGGCGATAATAGTCATACTGCTTACCAGCAATGTCTTACTTTGATTTGGCGGTATTGTTGGATTAAGCGGCCCGGACCGACATTACATGACCGCGTTCATGAGACTGGTTCTACCGACGTGCATCGCACACAGGTGGCTAGCGGATGTCTATTTCTCCAACTTTAGTTGAATCGAGTTTGACTACGCCCGGTCCTTGTTGAATGTTAAAACAACACACTTGAAAAAAAATCGTTGTGGTTTTGATGCGTAGGTAAGAACGGTTCTTGCTAGAAGCCCATGGCAACCACGTAAAACTTGCAGGGCTTGTTGTGATGTGATATGGTCAAGACGTGATGATATATAAATTGTTGTATGAGATGATCATGTTTTGTAAAAGTTATCGGCAACTGGCAGGAGCCTTATGGTTGTCGCTTTATTGTATGAAATGCAATCGCCATGTAATTGCTTTACTTTATCACTAAGCGGTAGCGATAGCCGTAGAAGCAATAGTTGGCGAGACGACAATGATGCTACCATGGAGATCAAGGTATCAAGCCGGTGACGATGGAGATCATGATGGTGCTTTGGAGATGGAGATCAAAGGCACAAGATGAGGATGGCCATATCAAGTCACATATTTTGATTGCATGTGATGTTTATCTTTTATGCATCTTATTCTGCATAGTACGGCGGTAGCATTATAAGATGCTCCCTCACTAAATTTCAAGGTATAAGTGTTCTCCCTGAGTGTGACACCCAAATTTTTATTTGTATTTTTTTAAAAGATTTTATTTGACTTGAGGGAGGTGATTTAATTTTTTTAAAGAACTCTCCCTTTCAAATATTTTTTATGGCAAAGTTTTATTTGGATTCACCCAAGATCTGTCTTTGGTCTTGGAGGTTCTTGCTTTTATTTGGACTCAAGACAAAATGCTTTTCACTTGGGAAAATGCCTTTTGAAAATCTCTTTGAAATTTGCACTATGGCTTTTGGAATAATCCTTTGCCACTTTCAACATTCTCTCTTGCCATGGCCTTAGTGCAAATACTCTCTCCTAAACCTTCCCTCACCTTTGGATCATGATTTGCATCAAATCCAGCAAGTTGAACCTCCCCTATGTTTATTTTCCATTTAAATCTTATTCAAACAAATTTCTGTCTTCTATTCTAGCCATTGGTGATTTACAAAGGAACTCCACTTTCTGTTTTGATTTTTGCCCCCAAACCTTTTTCCCCTCCTAGTCCTTTGAACCCTCAACCAAGATCCATGAAGATCCACTGGTCTTCAGTTCAAATTTTTCAAACTACACTTGCTGCAAGTTTGGACCAGATTTGTCAAATTTGGTGAAATTCATTCAAAACTTTCTCCAAAAATTCCAAGTAAAATCAGGCAGCCTCTGGATGCATTGAGTGGTCACCTCACCAAGTTACAGCCCCAGAAAAATTTATCTCATAGCCAAATCTTTCTGTCGAACACCTGCAGTGCATTGTCAATGTCAAGTTTCAGTTAAGTTCAGAGAACATTGCAGTGCACTGTCGTTTTCTTCAGAACCCGACGTCGATCTCACCAGTGCCACTGTGTCGCCTTGCTCCCCGTCCCCTCCCTCTTGTTCCTGCACCGCACGAACGCCTGGCACCTTGCGGACGTCGGCGACGAGCAGCAGAAGGTGCGCCGCCCCGTGACCGACGCCAGCGGCGGCTTTGCGGCCGCCAGCGGGAGGCACGACGCTGACGGCGCCACCCAGCGCCGCCCAAACCACCGGAGCTCGCCGCGTGGCCTTCCACTCCCCCGAACGCGCTGCCACCCTCGTCGTGAACCGCAGGGCGCGGAGCGCGCTCTCTGCCGCCGTCGAGCCCGTGCGGCCATCTCACCGTGGACCGACGCCATTACGCCAAGACCAACTCCGATTTAGCTGTGGAATGACACCAGTAACCTCCACTGATGCTGCCTGGCCACTCAAACCTCCTGCCAATCCACTGCATCGCCGTAATCGCTCGCCGGAGATTCTCCGTTCACGGCCACCCCGTCGATCCGCCTAAAAATAGAGGCCCCGAGCTTCAACTCGAGCACCCACCATCCCTGCACTCCACCTAGAGCACGCCTAGCCACTGGAAGAGCCCCGAGGAGGTCTCCTTCCTCGACTCCGGCCGCCGCGACCCGCCACGGGATCCAGCTCGATTCGCCCCCGTGTGTGCACCTCCGCCTCCCTTCTCTTGCCAGTAGCTTCACTATGCATCCCTCCTTCTGACCCGCGCTTCAATTCGAAGTTTGCAGCCCTCCACCGGAGTTCTCCACCTCACCCGAGCCGCCGTCCGCCGGAGATAGTGTCGCCGTCGACGTGGTGCTCCCCGTTGGTCGAGTCCACCACCCACCGACGCGGAAGAACACGCTGAAGCTCTTGGTACCCTCCGATCCTCCTGACTCGCCGTGGTTCGACGCCAGCGTCCACCGTAGTCTTCGGGCGCCGGCGAGCTTTTCAAACCTGACATTGGACCCCGCATGTCAACCTCTGTTCTATTCTTTCGCGAACCGTTTTCTGTTGGCGCCTTCGGGCAAAATACGTTTTCCCTCTTTCGCTAGCGCATTTCTTTCCGAAGCATTTTCTGGTTTCTCAGTTTAAACCCTGGAACTTTTCTGTTTCATTACAGATAAGTCCCTGGACAGAAACCTTTATAACTTTTTATTAAAAAGGGATTTTTGAGTGATTCTTTTTCTGACAGTCTTAAAATTTTGTCTAGTTTTTTATGAGATTTATTTGGAAAATTTTTGGAGAAGTTTCTGTGCACCCATTGGTTTTCACGTTAGTGCCCGTTTTCGTGATTGCCGTAGGTTCCGGAAGAGGTGACGGAGCCGCGAACTTCGCCGAGCTAGACTCCGACTTCTCCGAACCAGGCAAGCATGTTTGAACATTTGATATGATAAGTGTTTTGCATGTTTGCTTGAAAGTTTGTGCGTGGCATATGAGTGTCGGTAAATACCTCGTTGCTTGTAAGGCAACTACCCGCCTGTTCCAAAGTTGCGATGATCTCTGATGAGAGATGGCCTAATCATGTGGTGACATGAAGGGCAGCAAGGTGGTACTGTTGTAGCATACCAGCCTTGCGTCATCCGACTTTCTCCGACGTTAACGTGGACGGAGTCACGTTATCGTTCTTTCCCCCTTCCGTGCTACCACATGTTTCATTTGCCAGGATGCGGTTTAGTAAGTTGGTAACCTCTTTCCGTGTACACACCAAACAGAGAGGCCGGGATGATGGTACCTTGGCCCAGGATTAAAGCCAGTCATCCGGTCAGGGGGCATGGGTGTTTCCGGTTGGGACCGAGAGGGGGGGCACCCCCTTAGAGCGCGCGTATAGAAATTTGATCCCATGCTACGCGAGGTTGTAGCCTCCCCGTCTCAAGGTTTTTCTTGAACGTTGCCGAGGGTGATCCCTGGCTTCGGAAGGTTGAATTGGGTGTGTACTGGTTAGACGTGTTTCTTCCAAAACACCGTAGACGGAACTAGTCCCCGTGACTACTGAAATCCGTTGGCTGTGGTTAAGTACAAACTCTGCAGAGTCAATTCCTTCCAAGTCATCGTATCCATGATCAAGTAGTGTAATCAGTATATCCATATCTATCCGCGTGGAAGACTTGTCCCCGGTGAACAAGCTCAAGTGGTAAATCCAGTTTGATTATTATTCCTGTGGATGGACTAACTTTATATTTGTCTCGTACTTGTGATAATTTATGTTCCCGAACTATTGAATTATTAAGCTACAATATAAGCCCTTTATGCGACGTCGCGCAGACGTCCGACTGTGGCGTGTTTTGTTTCTTACTTTAAATATAAGCCCTTTATGTGATGTCGCTCCGACGTCCGACTGTGGCACGCACTGCCTTTATTTTCTGTTATAAGCCCTTTATGTGGTGTCGCCCCGACGCCCGACTGTGGCATTATTATTCTGCATTTTCCGCTCGAGGAGTCATTCAGACCCTCGTTTGGCACCAGTATTATTATTCTTGCAGTTTCCTCTCGAGGAGTCATTCAGACCCTCGTTTGGCACCAGTATTATTATTCTTGCAGTTTCCTCTCGAGGAGTCATTCAGACCCTCGTTTGGCACCAGTATTACTATTCTGCAGTTTCCTCTCGAGGAGTCATTCAGACCCTCGTTTGGCACCAGTATTACTATTCTGCAGTTTCCGCTCGAGGAGTCATTCAGACCCTCGTTTGGCACCCAGTATTTATTATCTCTATGTCTGAACGCACTGGTTAATTGTTCATATGCTTCATGTTTACATTTGTTATATCTTATGTCCGAACTGTCTTGCGAGTACTTTCATAGTACTCACCTGGCTTGTTGATTTGGCCAGATGTTGACGAAGGCGATCTCTTGGATGAAGAGTTTGATAGCGCGTCCGACGCCTAGAGGAGTCCCAGTCAGTCCTGCGCGATCCCGGATATTGGTCACTTGTATTATATACGCTTCCGCCACCCGCAATAAGTCTCCTCGAGCCTCACTCCGACGCTCGAAGAGCTGTAGTCTTCAGGAGTCATATCACTCGCTTCGCGGTGATATTTCCACCACCGTTATTATCGTGAGTTAGTAGTATGCCACCCTATCCGCCGTCTTGTTTTATCGGCGTGCATGTAATAAATTGTTGGGCAGTCTCCGCTCAACCTTGTATTATATTCAGTACTCCTGGTATTTTTCTTCTGTGACCAAGATATTGTCTACCAGTGAGAAGGAATTCTTCCTTACTGGTCCGTAAAAGGGATTGGTCTCTCAATAATTATTTTATTGAAAAACCGGTCGTGACAAGCTTGGTATCAGAGCCAGGCTGACTGTAGGAAGCCACTAGGTGCGATCGCTAATCGGTTATTAGCGTCTTTTGTGCTTTTTCAGCATTTTGCAATTGTAGCTATTTTCTGTTGGTCATCATAAATTTATGACATGACTACTCAGAATTTTTGCCTACTTTTGTAGATGGCTGGCAGCAGCTGTGAGAATCGAGTGTTCACGAACGTGCCCGAGGGGTTTGTCAAGCTCCTCGTCTCCATCACCAAGCTCGCGATCGGGCCAGCAGCTCGCCCGGAGTTCACGCTCTACCAGCACAAGCTCAGCGACGACGTGTCTATGCACCAAGCTGTGGTGCAATTCAAGGGAGGACGTTCTGCAGCTCGCCACTTCCGTTTTGTGGGAAGGGCCATGCCTACGGAGAGGCATGCCATGCAGATGGCTGCCCGTGAGGCGATAGCTCGCCTTCGGGACATCCTTCCTACGATGAAGACTCGTCGCTACCGCTACCTCCCATGCCATGTGCCATACACCAGCCACTATGCATTCGCCTGCCATCGGGGAGAACGAGATGAAGCCATCGAGATGGTTGTGGAGTATCTCAAGGCTCTGGAGGAGTCTTTCGACAACCTCGTGGATGATCTTGTGGCTGCCCGCATGGACTTAGTCCGGGGCGGTCCTGCCAGCAGGAAGGAGCTTCTCAACACGGCGCCGCCTCTGACATTCGTCTCGTCTTCAGCCTCTTATGCACCGGCCGTTTTGGCCACTGCTCGCCGTCTGCCTACCACTGAGGAGTTCGACCGAGTCATCGCTCCTACTCCAGTCAGAGCCGCACCGCCTGCCGCACCCGCTCTACCACCAGTCGCCCCCGCACCGTCACCGCAGCGCAGCGTTTCGCGCCAGGAGCCAGCTAGAGAGGAGGTGGAGGTTGATTCTCCTGGACCGCTGAGTCTTGCCATCGGCAAGGGAAAGGAAATCTTCACCATCTCCGACTGAGAGCACCGAGTAGCTACGTGTTATGCCTGCTTGTATGATGTGTTGTTTTATCTGTACGCTAGTTTGTATTGGTGTGTTTGCTGCCTTCCGGAGTAGTACGCTAGTCTAAATAACATGTCAGGAATGTGTACGCGCATCCTGAGTGTTGTATCATGTGTTTGCTTTTCGCGTGTAAGATTTATGTTAAGCAGTTCTTCTCCGTGCAAAATCGTTTATGTTTTCTTGAAAAACCTTGAAGCCTTTTAAATTGTTGCCTTTGCAAGATTTTCCTTGTGCTACACAGTTTTCTCATGGGTTTTTGCAAAAAATACCCCAGACTGGAAAAAATGTCTCGCCCGTGGACTCGCTCCATGCCCAATCAGCCAGAAGAGGTGTATGGGACACAGACTAGCAACAATTTCACTCAGGGTCAGTCCAGTCAACAAGACAGCGAAGCAGCCCTGTCTCAAGTATGCCGTCTCTTCGAGCAAAGCCAGCAACAGCACCAAGAGATGATGAATCATGTCATCAATATGGGAAACCACCGTGAACCCTATCAACCACATTCCAAGTTATCCGAATTACAGAAGACTCGCCCCTCAACTTTTGCTCACACCGATAGGCCGCTGGAAGCCGATGATTGGCTTCGTGACATTGAAAGGAAACTGATTATTGCTCAGTGCTCAGATCATGAGAAGGTGCTTTATGCACCACACTACCTTACTGGAGCAGCTGCAGCATGGTGGGAAAACTTCCTACACATGCATCCCAGTGAACACAACATCACCTGGGAAGAGTTCAAGGAAGGCTTCCGTGGGGCACACATCCCCAGGAGCATCATAAAGATCAAGAAGAGAGAGTTTGATGACCTGAAGCAGAGAGGCATGTCAGTGACAGAATACAATGGTCAGTTTACCCAGCTGTCTCGTTATGCCTACGACGAGCACATGACAGAAAGCAAGAAGATGGAAAAATTCCTGGACGGCCTGGCACCAGCGCTAAGATGCCAACTGATTGTACACACCTTTCCGGATTTTAAGACTCTGGTGGACAAGGCCATCACCTTGGAGAATGAGCGCCGTAGTCTGGAAGATATCCGCAAGCGAAAGAGGGACAAGACGACTCTTGCTCGCAGCAACCGAGGCAAGACTGAGGTCCCAAGGACAGACGCAAGGAGATCCACGACTACTGATCCAAAGCCCGTCGGACAGTTTCATGCCAGGGACAAGGAGTACACATACCGTCCAGGGGTCACCTGCTATGCTTGTGGTCAAGAAGGGCACTATGCTAAACAGTGCCCAAAGCCGAGGAACTCGGCACCCAAGCCAAACAATGGTGGAAACAATCCAGCCCCCAAGCGCAACAATTTCAACCCCAACAACAACCACAGGAAGGGTCACCTGAACCATATGACCAGGGAAGAAGCGCAGAATGCCCCAGACATCGTGCTCGGTACGTTCCCTGTCAACACAGTACCTGCCACGGTTTTGTTTGATTCTGGAGCTTCCCATTCGTTCGTTTCGAAGAGTTTTGTTTTGCAACATGGTTTTCCGATACTTCCCTTGGAAAAATCTATGATCATCAAGTCCCCCGGAAATAAGCAAATCGCTCAGGGTTACTGCCGAGGAGTGGTCATTGAGTTCGAAGGACTACAATTCCACGCGAATCTCATCGTGTTGGAGAGTAAAGGACTGGATGTCATTTTAGGGATGGACTGGTTGACCACCAACAAAGGATTCATCGACTGTTTCAATCGGACAGTGATTCTCACTCACCATCACGGCAAGACAATAAGAGTTTCCGCTCAAGAAAGGCCACGATCACAGCAACCAAAACTGAACAAAATGGACATTGCAGAACTGAGAAAAGTTCCAGTGGTATGCGAGTTTCCTGATGTGTTCCCTGAAGAACTACCAGGCATGCCACCAGACCGAGAGATAGAATTCAGCATCGAACTAGCACCTGGCACCGCTCCCATCTATAAGAAGCCTTATAGAATGGCACCCTCAGAATTGGTGGAGTTGAAGAAGCAGATAAAGGAATTATTGGACAAAGGATTTATTCGAGCCAGCTCCTCACCATGGGGTTCGCCAGTGTTGTTCGCCAAGAAGAAGGATGGGACACTGAGACTGTGTATAGACTATCGAGCCCTCAATATGGTCACCATCAAAAACAAATATCCGATGCCACGGATAAATGATTTGTTTGACCAGCTCGCACAAGCCAAGGTATTTTCAAAGATTGATTTGAGATCGGGATATCATCAACTGAAGGTACGGACAGAAGATATCCCCAAGACAGCATTCACTTCCAGATATGGGTTGTATGAGTTCACAGTGATGCCTTTTGGACTAACGAACGCCCCCGCATATTTCGTCCACCTCATGAACAAAGTGTTCATGAAATTCATGGACAAATTTGTGGTGGTATTCATTGACGATATTCTGGTTTACTCAAGGACACCAGAAGAGCATGCTGAGCACCTCAGAATTGTTTTGGGAGAATTGAGGAAACATCAGTTGTACGCCAAATTTAGCAAGTGCGAATTTTGGCTAAGACAAGTTGGTTTCTTAGGCCATATACTGAACCAAGAAGGCGTGGCCGTAGACCCAGAAAAAGTCAAGGCCATACTGGACTGGAAGCCACCCGCCAACGTTACTGATGTGCGGAGTTTCCTAGGAATGGCCGGATATTACAGAAGATTTATTGAAGGATTCTCCACTGTGGCAAAACCTATAACACAGTTGCTCAAGAAGGACAAGAAATTTGTATGGACGGAAGCATGCGAGAAAAGCTTCCAAGAACTCAAGAAGAAGCTGACAACCGCACCGGTCTTAACTGTGCCAGACATACACAAGAGTTTTGAAGTTTATTGTGACGCGTCCCGAAAGGGTCTCGGATGCGTACTAATGCAGGATGGCAAAGTTGTCGCATATGCCTCCAGGCAGCTGCGAAAACATGAGGAAAATTACCCAACACATGACTTGGAGCTAGCAGCAGTCATACATGCACTCAAGGAGTGGAGGCACTTTCTGTTGGGAAATCGCTGTGAAATATATACGGACCATAAGAGCCTCAAATATATTTTCACACAGCCAGAGCTGAATTTACGCCAACGACGCTGGTTGGAACTGGTCAAGGACTATGACGTCGGCATTCACTACCATCCAGGGAAAGCAAATGTAGTGGCCGATGCCCTTAGTCGAAACCCCAGCCCGGACAATGACGGTCCGCAAAACTTGAGGCCTGAGTTTCAGCAAGAGTTCACTAGGCTCAACATGATGTTAGTCTCTGAGGGCACCGTATCAAACCTGGAGATACAACCCACCCTGGTGGAACAAATTAAGAAGGCTCAACAGGGACATCCCAGCATCGAAGGCATAAAGAAGAAAATGAACCTTGGTAAGGCTTCAGAGTTCGTCACAGACAGTGAAGGAACATTATGGTACGGAGACAGACTTTGCGTACCTAACATTGAGGAACTCAAGCAACAGATCTTGACGGAAAGCCACACCGCTCCATACTCGATCCATCCTGGAGGAACCAAAATGTACAAGGACATTCAGGAAAGATTTTGGTGGCACGGTATGAAAAGAGATATAGCCACATTCATTGCTTGTTGCGATTCATGTCAGCGCATCAAGGCCGAGCACCAAAAGCCAGCAGGGCTACTCCAGCCTAACAGGATACCGGAGTGGAAATGGGATGAAATAGGAATGGATTTCATCGTCGGACTACCCCGATCACAACGTGGGAATGACGCCATATGGGTCATCACAGACCGACTAACCAAGGTTGCTCATTTCATTCCCGTGAAGACTACCTACTCCACACAAAGACTGGCCAAACTTTATCTCTCCCGTATAGTTTGCTTGCACGGAGTCCCAAAGACTATAATATCAGACCGAGGCACCCAATTCGTCTCCAAATTTTGGGATCACCTACAACAAGCTCTGGGCACGCAACTAGCTTTCAGTACAGCATACCACCCTCAGACTGATGGACAAACGGAACGTGTAAACCAAATCCTAGAGGATATGCTAAGAGCCTGTGTGCTCACCTATGGATCCAGTTGGGAAGAGAGTTTGCCGTATGCCGAATTTGCTTACAACAACAGTTACCAAGCCAGCTTGCAAATGGCACCCTTTGAAGCATTGTACGGACGAAGGTGTCGTACCCCACTGAATTGGTCAGAAACAGGTGACAGCCGTATCTTCGGCCCGGACATGCTTAAAGAGGCCGAGGAGAAAGTTAAACAAATCAGGGACAGACTCAAGACAGCACAGAGCCGACAAAAGAGCTACTATGATCAGAAGCATCGTGAGGTCAGCTTTGAACCCGGTGATTCCGTATACCTCCGAGTATCTCCTATGAGGGGTCTGCAACGGTTCAAAATTAAGGGGAAGCTAGCCCCAAGATTTATTGGACCATTTTGTGTAAAGGCACGAAGAGGCACGGTAGCCTACCAACTAGACCTACCCAAGGAGCTGTCAGACGTCCATGACGTATTCCACGTCTCACAGTTGAGGAAATGTGTGAGTAACCCGGAGAAGCATGTACCTCATGAGAACATTGATATGCAACCAGATCTCACCTACAGAGAAAGACCAGTAAAGATTTTAGAAGAGTCTGAACGGAGGACCCGTCAGAAAACGACAAGATTTTTCAGGGTTCAGTGGAGCAACCACACTGAGGATGAAGCTACATGGGAAAGGGAAGATTTCCTCCGGGCAGAGTATCCATATCTATTTGAGGATCAGCAGAAATCTCGAGGACGAGATTTTTCCTAAGGGGGTAGGTGTTGTGACACCCAAATTTTTATTTGGATTTTTTAAAAGATTTTATTTGACTTGAGGGAGGTGATTTAATTTTTTTTAAAAAGGACTCTCCCTTTCAAATATTTTTATGGCAAAGGTTTTATTTGGATTCACCCAAGATCTGTCTTTGGTCTTGGAGGTTCTTGCTTTTTATTTGGACTCAAGACAAAATGCTTTTCACTTGGGAAAATACCTTTTGAAGATCTCTTTGAAATTTGCACTATGGCTTTTGGAATAATCCTTTACCACTGTCAACATTTCTCTCTTGCCATGGCCTTAGTGCAAATACTCTCTCCTAAACCTCCCCTCATCCTTGGATCATGTTTGGCATCTAATCCAGCAAGTTGAACCTCCCCTATGTTTATTTTCCATTTAAATCTTATTCAAACAAATTTCTGCCTTCTATTCTAGCCATTGGTGATTTACAAAGGAACTCCATTTTCTGTTTTGATTTTTGCCCCCAAACCTTTTTCCCCTCCTAGTCCTTTGAACCCTCAACCAAGATCCATGAAGATCCACTGGTCTTCAGTTCAAATTTTTCAAACTACACTTGCTGCAAGTTTGGACCAGATTTGTCAAATTTGGTGAAATTCATTCAAAACTTTCTCCAAAAATTCCAAGTAAAATCAGGCAGCCTCTGGATGCATTGAGTGGTCACCTCACCAAGTTACAGCCCCAGAAAAATTTATCTCATAGCCAAATCTTTCTGTCGAACACCTGCAGTGCATTGTCAATGTCAAGTTTCAGTTAAGTTCAGAGAACATTGCAGTGCACTGTCGTTTTCTTCAGAACCCGACGTCGATCTCACCAGTGCCACTGTGTCGCCTTGCTCCCCGTCCCCTCCCTCTTGTTCCTGCACCGCACGAACGCCTGGCACCTTGCGGACGTCGGCGACGAGCAGCAGAAGGTGCGCCGCCCCGTGACCGACGCCAGCGGCGGCTTTGCGGCCGCCAGCGGGAGGCACGGCGCTGACGGCGCCACCCAGCGCCGCCCAAACCACCGGAGCTCGCCGCGTGGCCTTCCACTCCCCCGAACGCGCTGCCACCCTCGTCGTGAACCGCAGGGCGCGGAGCGCGCTCTCTGCCGCCGTCGAGCCCGTGCGGTCATCTCACCGTGGACCGACGCCATTACGCCAAGACCAACTCCGTTTAGCTGTGGAATGACACCAGTAACCTCCACTGATGCTGCCTGGCCACTCAAACCTCCTGCCAATCCACTGCATCGCCGTAATCGTTCGCCGGAGATTCTCCGTTCACGGCCACCCCGTCGATCCGCCTATAAATAGAGGCCCCGAGCTTCAACTCGAGCACCCACCATCCCTGCACTCTACCTAGAGCACGCCTAGCCACTGGAAGAGCCCCGAGGAGGTCTCCTTCCTCGACTCCGGCCGCCGCGACCCGCCACGGGATCCAGCTCGATTCGCCCCCGTGTGTGCACCTCCGCCTCCCTTCTCTTGCCAGTAGCTTCACTATGCATCCCTCCTTCTGACCCGCGCTTCAATTCGAAGTTTGCAGCCCTCCACCGGAGTTCTCCATCCTCACCCGAGCCGCCGTCCGCCGGAGATAGTGTCGCCGTCGACGTGGTGCTCCCCGTTGGTCGAGTCCACCACCCACCGACGCGGAAGAACAAGCTGAAGCTCTTGGTACCCTCCGATCCTCCTGACTCGCCGTGGTTCGACGCCGGCGTCCACCGCAGTCTTCGGGCGCCGGCGAGCTTTTCAAACCTGACATGTGGACCCCGCATGTCAGCCTCTGTTCTATTCTTTCGCGAACCATTTTCTGTTGGCGCCTTCGGGCAAAATACGTTTTCTCTCTTTAGCTAGCGCATTTCTTACCGAAGCGTTTTCTGGTTTCTCAGTTTAAACCCTGGAACTTTTCTGTTTCATTACAGATAAGTCCCTGGACAGAAAACTTTATAACTTTTTATTAAAAAGGGATTTTTGAGTGATTCTTTTTCTGACAGTCTTAAAATTTTGTCTAGTTTTTTATGAGATTTAATTGGAAATTTTTTGGAGAAGTTTCTGTGCACCCATTGGTTTTCACGTTAGTGCCCGTTTTCGTGATTGCCGTAGGTTCCGGAAGAGGTGACGGAGCCGCGAACTTCGCCGAGCTAGACTCCGACTTCTCCGAACCAGGCAAGCATGTTTGAACATTTGATATGATAAGTGTTTTGCATGTTTGCTTGAAGGTTTGTGCGTGGCATATGAGTGTCGGTAAATACCTCGTTGCTTGTAAGGCAACTACCTGCTTGTTCCAAAGTTGCGATGATCTCTGATGAGAGATGGCCTAATCATGTGGTGACATGAAGGGCAGCAAGGTGGTATTGTTGTAGCATACCAGCCTTGCGTCATCCGACTTTCTCCGACGTTAACGTGGACGGAGTCACGTTATCGTTCTTTCCCCCTTCCGTACTACCACATGTTTCATTTGCCAGGATGCGGTTTAGTAAGTTGGTAACCTCTTTCCGTGTACACACCAAACAGAGAGGCCGGGATGATGGTACCTTGGCCCAGGATTAAAGCCAGTCATCCGGTCAGGGGGCATGGGTGTTTCCGGTTGGGACCGAGAGGGGGGGCACCCCCTTAGAGCGCGCGTATAGAAATTTGATCCCATGCTACGCGAGGTTGTAGCCTCCCCGTCTCAAGGTTTTTCTTGAACGTTGCCGAGGGTGATCCCTGGCTTCGGAAGGTTGAATTGGGTGTGTACTGGTTAGACGTGTTTCTTCCAAAACACCGTAGACGGAACTAGTCCCCGTGACTACTGAAATCCGTTGGCTGTGGTTAAGTACAAACTCTGCAGAGTCAATTCCTTCCAAGTCATCGTATCCATGATCAAGTAGTGTAATCAGTATATCCATGTCTATCCGCGTGGAGGACTTGTCCCCGGTGAACAAGCTCAAGTGGTAAATCCAGTTTGATTTTTATTCCTGTGGATGGACTAACATTATATTTGTCTCGTGCTTGTGATAATTTATGTTCCCGAACTATTGAATTACTAAACTACAATATCAGCCCTTTATGCGACATCGCGCAGACGTCCGACTGTGGCGTGTTCTTGTTTCTTACTTTAAATATAAGCCCTTTATGTGATGTCGCTCCGACGTCCGACTGTGGCACGCACTGCCTTTATTTTCTGTTATAAGCCCTTTATGTGGTGTCGCCCCGACGCCCGACTGTGGCATTATTATTCTGCAGTTTCCGCTCGAGGAGTCATTCAGACCCTCGTTTGGCACCAGTATTATTATTCTTGCAGTTTCCGCTCGAGGAGTCATTCAGACCCTCGTTTGGCACCAGTATTATTATTCTTGCAGTTTCCGCTCGAGGAGTCATTCAGACCCTCGTTTGGCACCAGTATTACTATTCTGCATTTTCCTCTCGAGGAGTCCTTCAGACACTCGTTTGGTACCAGTATTGCTATTCTGCAGTTTTCGCTCGAGGCGTCATTCAGACCCTCGTTTGGCACCCCGTATTTATTATCTCTATGTCTGAACGCACTGGTTAATTGTTCATATGCTTCATGTTTACATTTGTTATATCTTATGTCCGAACTGTCTTGCGAGTACTTTCATAGTACTCACCTGGCTTGTTGATTTGGCCAGATGTTGACGAAGGCGATCTCTTGGATGAAGAGTTTGATAGCGCGTCCGACGCCTAGAGGAGTCCCAGTCAGTCCTGCGCGATCCCGGATATTGGTCACTTGTTTTGTATACGCTTCCGCCACCCGCAATAAGTCTCCTCGAGCTTCACTCCGACGCTCGAAGAGCTGTAGTCTTCAGGAGTCATATCACTCGCTTCGCGGTGATATTTCCACTACCGTCATTATCGTAAGTTAGTAGGATGCCACCCTATCCGCCGTTTTGTTTTATCGGCGTGCATGTAATAAATTGTTGGGCAGTCTCCGCTCAACCTTGTATTATATTTAGTACTCCTGGTATTTTTCTTCTGTGACCAAGAAATTGTCTATCAGTGAGAAGGAATTCTTCCTTACTGGTCCGTAAAAGGGATTGGTCTCTCAATAATTATTTTATTGAAAAACCGGTCGTGACACTGAGTGTGCAGCGTTGCTACAGTTCGTCGTGCCAAGACACCACGTGCTGATCGGGTGTGATAAGCTCTACGTTCACATACAACGGGTCAAGCCAGTTTTGCACACGTAGAATATTCGGGTTAAACTTGACGAGCCTAGCACATGCAGATATGGCGTGGGAACACTAAGACCGAAAGGTCGAACGTGAATCATATAGTAGATATGATCAACATAGAGATGTTCACCACTGAAAACTACTCCATTTCACGTGATGATCGGACATGGTTTAGTTGATATGGATCACGTGATCATTTAGGTGACTAGAGGGATGTCTATCTAAGTGGGAGTCTTAAGTAATATGATTAACTGAACTTAATTTATCATGAACTTAGTCCTGATAGTATTTGCATATCTATGTTGTAGATCAAAAGCTCGCGTATAGCTCCCCTATTTTCTTTTGACATGTTCCTAGAGAAAACTAAGTTCAAAGATGATAGTAGCAATGATGCGGACTGAGTCGGTAATATGAGGATTATCCTCATTGCCGCACAGAAGAATTATGTCCTTTATGCACCGCTAGGTGACAGACCTATTGCAGGAGCAGATGCATATGTTCTGAACGTTTGGCAAAGCTCGGTATGATGACTACTTGATAGTTTAGTGCACCATGCTTTACAGCTTAGAACGAGGACTTCAAAAACGTTTTGAATGCCACAGAGCATATAAGATGTTCCAAGAGCTGAACTTTGTATTTTAAACTCACACCCAAGTCGAGAGGTATGAGACCTCTGACAAGTATTTTGCCTACAAGATGGAGGAGAATAGCTCAACTAGTGAGCATGTGCTCAGATTGTCTGGCTACTACAATCGCTTGAATCAAGTGGGAGTTAATCTTCCAGATAAGATAGTGATTGACAGAGTTCTCTAGTCACTATCACCAAGTTACCAGAACTTCATGATGAACTATAATATGTAAGGGATGACTAAAACGATTCCCGAGCTTTTCGCGATGCTGAAATCAGTGAAGGTAGAAATCAAGAAAAGTATCAAGTGTTGATGGTTGACAAGACCACTAGTTTCAAGTAAAAGGGCAAGGGAAAGAAAGGGAACTTCAAGAAGAATGGCAAGCAAGTTGCCACTCCCATGAAGAAGCCCAAAGGTAGACCCGAGCCTAAAACTGAGTGCTTCTACTACAAAGGAAATGGCCACTGGAAGTGGAACTGCCCTAGATACTTGGCGGATAAGAAGGAAGGCAAAGTGAACAAAGGTATATTTGATATACATGTTATTGATGTGTACTTTACTAGTGTTTATAGCAACCCCTCGGTATTTGATACTGGTTTAGTTGCTAAGAGTAGTAACTCGAAACGGGAGTTGCAAAATAAATAGAGACTAGTTAAGGGTGAGGTGATGATGTGAGTTGGAAGTGATTCCAAGGTTGATAATATCACCATCGCACACTCCCTTTACCTTCGGGATTAGTGTTGAACCTAAAATAAATCTTATTTGGTGTTTGCATTGAGCATGAATATGATTCGATCATGTTTATTGCCGTACGGTTATTCATTTAAGTCAAAGAATAATTGTTGTTCTATTTACATGAATAAAACCTTCTATGGTCATACACTCAATATAAATGGTTTATTGAATCTCGATCGTAGTGATACACATATTCATAATATTGAAGCCAAGAAATGCAAAGTTAATAATGATAGTGCAACTTATATGTGGCACTTCCGTTTAGGTCATATTGGTGTAAAGCGCATGAAGAAATTCCATGCTAATGGACTTTTGGAATCACTTGATTATGAATCACTTGATGCTTGCGAACCATGCCTCATGGGCAAGATGACTAAGACTCCGTTCTCCAGAACAATGGAGCGAGCAATTGACTTATTGGAAATAATACATACTGATGTATGCGGTCCGATGAGTGCTGAGGCTCGCGGCGGGTATCGTTATTTTGTGACCTTCACATATGATTTGGGGAGATATGGGTATATCTACTTGATGAAACATAAATCTGAAACATTTGAAAAGTTCAAAGAATTTCAGAGTGAAGTGGAAAATAATCGTAACAAGAAAATAAAGTTTCTACGATCTGATCGTGGAGGTGAATAGTTGAGTTATGAGTTTGGTCTTCATTTGAAACAATGTGGAATAGTTTCACAACTCACGCCACCCAGAACACCACAGCGTAATGGTGTGTCCGAACATCGTAACCATACTTTATTAGCTATGGTGCGATCTATGATGTCTCTTACCGATTTATCACTATTGTTTTGGGTTATGCATTAGAGACAACTGCATTCACGTTAAATAGGGCACCATCTAAATCCGTTTAGACGACACCATATGAACTGTGGTTTGGCAAGAAACCTAAGCTGTCGTTTCTTAAAGTTTGGGGCTGTGATGTTTATTTGAAAAGCTTCAACTTGATAAGCTCGAACCCAAATTGGAGAAATGTGTCTTCATGGGATACCCAAAGGAGACTGTTGGGTACACCTTCTATCACAGATCCAAAGGCAAGATATTTGTTGCTAAGAATGGATCCTTTCTAGAGAAGGAGTTTTCTCTCGAAAGAAGTGAGTGGGAGGAAACTAGAACTTGATGAGGTAATTGTACCTTCTCTCGAATTACAAAGTAGTTCATGACAGAAATCAGTTCCAGTGATGCCTACACCAAGTAGTGAGGAAGTTAATGATGACGATCATGAAACTTTGGATCAAGTTACTACTGAACCTCGTAGGTCAACCAAAGTAAGGTCTGCACCAGAGTGGTATGGTAATCCTGTTCTGGAGGTCATGTTACTTGACCATGAAGAACCTACGAACTATGAGGAAGCGATGATGAGCCCAGATTCCGCGAAATGGCTTGAGGCCATGAAATCTGAGATGGGATCCATGTATGAGAACAAAGTGTGGACTTTGGTTGACTTGCCCTATGATCGGCAAGCCATAGAGAATAAATGGATCTTCAAGAGGAAGATAGACGCTGATAGTAGTGTTACTATCTACAAAGCTAGACATGTCGAAAAAAGGTTTTTGACAAGTTCAAGGTGTTGACTACAATGAGATTTTCTCACTCGTAGTGATGCTTAATTCTGTCTAAATCATGTTAGAAATTGCCACATTTTATGAAATATGGCAAATGGATGTCAAAACTGCATTCCTTAATGGATTTCTTAAAGAAGAGTTGTATATGATGCAACCAGACGGTTTTGTCGATCCTAAAGGTGCTAACAAAGTGTGCAAACTCCAGCGATCCATCTATGGACTGGTGCAAGCATCTCGGAGTTGGAATATATGCTTTGATAAGGTGATCAAAACATATGGCTTTATACAAACTTGTAGTGAAGCCTGTATTTACAAGAAAGTGAGTGGGAGCACTACAGCCTTTCTGATAAGCATATGTGAATGACATATTGTTGATCGGAAATGATGTAGAATTTTCTGGAAAGCATAAAGGAGTGTTTGAAAGGAGTTTTTTCAAAGAAAGACCTCGGTGAAGCTGCTTACATATTGAGCATCAAGATCTATAGAGATAGATCAAGACGCTTGATAAGTTTTTTCAATGAGTACATACCTTGACAAGATTTTGAAGTAGTTCAAAATGGAACAGTCAAAGAAGGAGTTCTTGCCTGTGTTGCAAGGTGTAAAGTTGAGTAAAGACTCAAAACCCGACCATGGCAGAAAATAGAAAGAGAATGAAAAGTCATTTCCTATGCCTCAGTCATAGGTTCTATAAAGTATGCTATGATGTGTACCAGAACTATTGTGTACATCACCATGAGTTTGGCAATAGGGTACAATAGTGATCCAAGAGTGGATCACTGGACAGTGGTCAAAATTATCCTTAGTGGAATAAGGATAGGTTTCTCGGTTATGGAGGTGACAAAAAGTTTATCGTAAAGGGTTATGTCGATGCAAGCTTTGACACTAATCCAGATGACTCTAAGTCTTAATCTGGATACATATTGAAAGTGGGAGCAATTAGCTAGAGTAGCTCCGTGCAAAGCATTGTAGACATAGAAATTTGCAAAATACATACGGATCTGAATATGGCAGACACGTTGACTAAACCTCTCTCACAAGCAAAACATGATCACACCTTAGTACCCTTTCGGTGTTAATCACATGGTGATGTGAACTAGATTACTGACTCTAGTAAACCCTTTGGGTGTTGGTCACATGGCGATGTGAACTATGGGTGTTAATCACATGGTGATGTGAACTATTGGTATTAAATCACATGGCGATGTGAACTAGATTATTGACTCTAGTGCAAGTGGGAGATTAAAGGAAATATTCCCTAGAGGCAATAATAAAATTGTTATTTATATTTCCCTATATGATGATAAATGTTTATTATTCATGCTAGAATTGTATTAACCGGAAACTTAGTACATGTGTGAATACATAGACAAAACAGAGTGTCCCTATATGCCTCTACTAGACTAGCTCGTTAATCAAAGATGGTTAAGTTTCCTAACCATAGACATGTGTTGTCATTTGATGAACGGGATCACATCATTAGAGAATGATGTGATGGACAAGAACCATCCGTTAGCTTAGCATAATGATCGTTAAGTTTTATTGCTATTGCTTTCTTCATGACTTATACATGTTCCTCTGACTATGAGATTATGCAACTCCCAAATACCGGAGGAACACTTTGTGTGCTATCAAACATCAAACCATAACTGGGTGATTATAAAGATGCTCTACAGGTGTCTCCGAAGGTATTTGTTGAGTTGGCATAGATTGAGATTAGGATTTGTCACTCCGAGTATCGAAGAGGTATCTCTGGGCCCTCTCGGTAATGCACATCACTATAAGCCTTGCGAGCAATGTGACTAATGAGTTAGTTACGGGATGCTGCATTACGGAGCGAGTAAAGAGACTTGTTAGTAACGAGATTGAACTAGGTATGATGATACCGACGATCGAATCTCGGGCAAGTAACATGCCGATGATAAAGGGAACAACGTATGTTGTTATGCGGTTTGACCAATAAAGATCTTCGTAGAATATGTAGGAGCCAATATGAGCATCCAGGTTCTGCTATTGGTTATTTAACAGAGATGTGTCTCGGTGATGTCTACATAGTTCTCGAACCCGTAGGGTCCACACGCTTAACGTTCGATGACGATTTGTGTTATGAGTTATGTGATTTGATGACTGAATTTTGTTCGGAGTCCCGGATGAGATCACGGACATGACGAGGAGTCTCGGACTGGTCGAGAGGTAAAGATTCATATATTGGAAGGTTGCATTTGGACATCGGAATGGTTCCGAGTGGTTCGGGCATTTTTCTGGAGTACCGGGAGGTTACCGGAACTCCCCGGGAGAAGTATTGGGCCTAGTGGGCCTTGTTGGAGGAGAGGAGAAAGGGACACAAGAGAGGGGCGCGCCCTCCCCTTGCCCAAAACGAATTGGACTAGGGAGGGGGCCGGCCCCCCTCTTTCCTTCCCCCCTTTCTCCATTCCCTTTCCCTCCGGTGGAAGAAAGGAAAAGGGGGGGGGGGCGAATCCTACTTGGACTAGGAGTCCAAGTAGGACCCCCCTGGCGCGCCCAACCTGGTCGGCCTCCTCTCTCCCTCCCTCCTTTATATACGTGGCCAGGGGGCACCCAAATAGCACGACAGACAATCTCTTAGCCGTGTGCGGTGCCCCCCTCCATAGTTACACACCTCGGTCATATCGTCGTAGTGCTTAGGCGAAGCCTTGCGTCGGTAACTTCATCATCACCATCACCACGCCGTCGTGCTGACGAAACTCTCCCTCGGCCTCAACTGGATCAAGAGCTCGAGGGACGTCATCGAGCTGAACGTGTGCTGAACGCGGAGGTGCCGTACGTTTGGTGCTTGGATCCGTTAGAATGCGAAGACGTTCGACTACATCAACCGCATTACTAAACGCTTCCGCTTTTGGTCTACGAGGGTACGTGGACACACTACCCCCGCTCATTGCTATGCATCTCTGTAAGTGCATCTAGTGCCCCTTAGTGATTTTGGTGTATTGAAGACTTATAGGTTAAGGAACTAATGTGTTTATGAGTGTACACAGGTCTATAAGTCTATGAGGAGTTTGATATTTACAGAGAAAGTCGACCCCTAAAAATGAAGTTCTTCGACTGAAGACTTTGGATTCTGAAGACTTTCTGAAGACTTTGAAAGTGAAGAAATTGGTGTGACCTTAAAGACTTGGTATTCATTCGAGGAACATGAAGCGTGAAGACTTTTGTTTTCGTAGTTTCATTTTCTCTTTCTTGAGTCATAGGAAACACCGTACTGTTAAAGGGGGTCGAGGAAATACTAAGGAAAAATTTCCATGTGATGCTCAACTCAAAATCCTACACCTACCAATCCCTTCGAGTGAAGCCATTGGAAATCTCATACAGTTCAGTCATATTCTTCAGTGACAGAGACGAAGTTCTTCTGGTCTCTGAGGAATTTGTTCTGACTGAGGAGTTAGGAATTCGCCAGTGCGGATTGCCTACACAGTGAGGAACATGATAGCCCTGAGGAATTTGAGCTCAAATTTCCGACCGTTGTTGTGCTATGCGCCAGCTGTCCCAAAATATCTACCCACCTAACGGTCATATCATTGAAGGGCATTTATGTCTTATCATGTCGGGCTGCTCCCTAGGCTATAAATAGCCGCCCCCTACAACCACTAGCTGGTTGGCTGCTCCGAGAGAAACTGACACTTGTCATTTGAGAGCATCCCATCCTCCGAGGACTTTGAGTGAAAATCATCGAGTGAGGAAAACCCAAACCCAAACACCTACAAACCCAAAGTGATTGAGCATCACTGAAGAGATTGATCCTGCGTGGATCCGACGCTTGTTACCTTTGAAGACTGTGCTTCTTCCAGACGGTTAGGCGTCATGGTCTAGAGCATCCAAGAGGAATTGTGGATCGCCGAGTGACCGAGTTTGTGAAGGTTCGGAAGTCACCTGAAGACTTACCACGAGTGATTGGGCGAGGTCTGTGTGACCTTAGCTCAAGGAGAATACGGTGAGGACTGTGTGTCCGGGACTGTGTGTCCTCAGGTTTAAATACCTAGCCGCTCCAACCAGATGTACAACTGAGACAGCAGTTGGAACTGGTCTACCAAATCATTGTCTTCACCAAGCCTACTGGTTCTATTTCCTCAACTCTTTTATTTCCTCATTACTGTGTTGTGTGCTTGTCATATCTGTGTTTGAAGACTTTGACTGAAGACTTTCTCAATTTCCTCAGTTCAATTTCTTCAGTCTGTTTGTCTTCATCCTGTGTTATCCTGTGTTTACGCTTTCTGTACTCTGTGCTTGTCTTCATTTCATCATGATGACCATGCTTGTGTTCTGTTATGTTTACTTTTGAGTACTTATTCCGCTGCAAGTAGTTCTTCGCTAAGGAATTTCCTCACCGGCAAATTCCTCAGTGAAGAATTCATAAAAATCGCCTATTCACCCCCCTCTAGTCGATATAACGCACTTTCAATTGGTATCAGAGCAAGGTACTCCCTTGTTCTGTGTGATTTTGGTTTAACCGCCTGGAGTTTTAGTTATGTCGACCACAGGAATGAAGACTGTGTCATGCCCCATCTTTGACGGTCACGAGTATCCCAAGTGGAAGGCCATGATGAAGAAGCGCCTCATGGCGATGAACAGCGAGCTGTGGACCGTCACTGAGATTGGTCTGACCGATCTATGCAAGATGGCGGAAGCTGATGACATTCGCAAGTACACTCTTCTCAACCTCACGGCGAAGGACGTCATCTGCTCCTGTCTGTCTCAAAATCAGTTCAGGAACATCATGCATCTCGATCATGCGAAGCTTATCTGGGACCGTCTCTCTGAGGTCTATGAAGGTCATCGAACCCGTCATGATCCTTGGTTTGAGGACTTCAAGGAATCTCTCAAAGCGATGACATTCGAACCAGAATCATCATCCTCTTCATCATGCCTTATGGCAAAAAGTGCTGAGGTAACTGAATGCTACCTATCCGAGTCTAGTGATGATGAATCTGGTGATGAATTTGGACCCAGCTATGTCAAACTTGCTTCCCTTGCCACTAAACAACAAAGAGCTTTGGAAAAAGTTCAATACATGCTAAATAGGAGCGATGATATGTTGGGTGAAGAAATGGATCAGTCAAAAGCTTTGGCTGAAAGTCTTCAGAGACTTCATACTAAGTATGACACCCTTCAAGATCAACATAACACTCTCTTATCTGATCATGAGAAGCTTTCTTATGAATTTCTTCAAAGAAAGCAAGATCTTGAGAAGCTAAGAGTGAGTTATGAAGATCTTCAGAAGGAGCGCGATTCATTACTTGCTCAAC
Organism: Triticum aestivum; assembly: GCF_018294505.1. Classification (NCBI taxonomy): domain Eukaryota; kingdom Viridiplantae; phylum Streptophyta; class Magnoliopsida; order Poales; family Poaceae; genus Triticum; species Triticum aestivum. The sequence continues at coordinate 125,698,166 of NC_057799.1, forward strand.
AAATCAGCGCTGCTCAGGAAGAATTTGTTCCTCCATGTTTGAAATGCATTGAACGTGAATCTGCTAATTCTTCACCTGAATGTTCAAATGCTTCTAATGTTACAAATTCTTCACCTGCCTCTGCTATCACTAATTCCTCATCTGAGGACATTGCTAGTATCACTGACGATGCAGGGCTGAAGGAATTGTACATGACAGGCATGTACAAAAGCCTCAAAGGGCATCAGACTCTTTGTGATGTGCTTAAAAAGCAGATCCTCAACAGGAACCCTAGGAAAGAGGGTATTGCCTTTGAGAGGAAACTCAATGCTGATGGTACATATTGGAAGCCTGAGCAGTACCCCAAAACCTCATGGGTTGCTGCAAAGGGACCTCCAGTTGATCCATCTAATCTATCTGGCTTTACATGTGAATCTCCTCATTCTTCTGATGAGTCATTTGACTCCAACTATAAACTGTTCAAAAATAAAAATGGTGAAGTATTTGCTAGATATGTTGGCACTAACTGCAGGAACGGTTCCCCTATGAAGAAAATCTGGGTTCCCAAAAGGTGCCTTGAAAGTCTTTAGGTGAATGTCCTCATGACACCACCTGTGAAGAATAGGAACCCCAGATCAAATTCTTCATATGGATCCAAGTCCTCATACGGACCAAATTCCTCACGTGGATCAAATTCCTCAAAAGGATCAAAGTCCTCATATGAATATCATCGTGCTAACAACTCTGTTTCGCAGGGAAGAGCTAAGGGCTATGAATATGAGCATTATTCTTCTAATCATTATGTTCATAAGTCCTCGAAGAATTTCTCTGCTTATTCATATGCTTACCCTAACTCCTCTTATGTGAAACGAAATGGATTGGCTTCTATGCCACCTTTCTCGTATGGAGCTCGCAGAGTGATGAACTCTTTGCCACCCCTTCAGATGTGGGTGGTGAAGAAAAAGTACTAATCTCTTCTGCAGGGTCAGGTCTCCAGACGTGCGTGAACGTCTGAAGAATTTGCTGGAGACCTAAAAAATGCCTGAAAGGACGCAGGCTAATCATGAAGAAATGAACTTTCATTTCTCACGTCCTCATACTGCTTTATCTGTTCTATTGCTTGATGAAATTGATCTGATGAATTGATGTCATATTCTTCACTGATGAAGTATATGAGTTCGTAAGCTGCACTAATTCATCTGCAGGATGATCAACCCAAAGCCACTGAGTGGGTCCTCGATAGTGGATGTACAAATCACATGACTGGTGACAAGAATCTATTGATGGATGCTCCCTTATCTCCATCGCATCTGAAGCATATCATCTTCGCTGACAAAGGCAAAAGTCAGGTATTGGGTCTAGGTAAGGTTGCGATCACAAAGGATCGACACATGGACAAAGTCATGCTTGTCGAGTCCTTAGGATACAACCTCATGTCTGTCTCAATGCTTTGTGATCTTGATATGGTTGTTGTCTTTGGCAAGTATCGTTGTGTTGTGGTTATGGAAGCTGACAATTCCAAAGTCTTCGAAGGCTTTAGGAGAGGAGACTTGTATATTGTTGATTTCTCTACAGGACCGCAACCAGCCGTGTGCCTACTTGCAAAAGCTTCAGAAGGCTGGCTATGGCATCGACGACTTGGTCATGCAGGCATGAGGAATTTGCACACGCTTGCAAAGAAGAAGCATGTCATTGGCATTGAGAATGTCAAATTCCTCAAGGATCACTTATGCGGAGCCTGTGAAGCTGGAAAGATGACAAAGGCTAAGCATCCAGCGAAGACTATCATGACCACTACTCGACCATTTGAATTGCTTCACATGGATCTCTTCGGTCCTAACCATTATTCTGCAGTTTCAAATGATGCATCTCAATATGGCTTTGTTATTGTTGATGATTACTCTCGTTACACATGGGTACACATTGTTACTTACAAACATGAAGTGCAGGAAGTCTTCAAACGATTTTCCTCGAGGGCTTCAACCAACTTTGGTGTGAAGATCAAGCACATCAGAAGTGACAATGGAACTGAGTTCAAGAATTCTGGTCTTGATGACTATCTTGATGAACTTGGTATTACTCATGAGTTATCTGCTCCTTATACTCCTCAGCAGAATGGCGTCGTGGAGCGCAAGAACAGGACTCTTGCTGAGATGGCTCGCACTATGCTTGATGAATACAAAACGCCTCGTCGTTTCTGGATTGATGCAATTGATACTGCGTGCCACATCATCAACAGAGTATATCTTCACAAATTCTTCAAGAAGACTGCCTATGAACTCCTCACTGACAAGAAACCCAATGTGAGTTATTTCAAAGTCTTCGGTGCTGAATGCTGGATTAGAGATCCTCATCACAACTCTAAATTTGCACCGAAAGCACATGAAGGTTTTATGCTTGGTTACGGAAAGGACTCGCACACCTACAGAGTCTTCAACAACGTTCTTCACAAGGTTGTTGAAACTGTAGATGTGCGGTTCGATGAAACTAATGGCTCGCAAAGAGAGCACCTACCTCCTGTGATAGATGAACCAGCACCTGAGGAAACTATCAAGTTCAAGGCTACTGAGGATGTCATTCCTACCGAAGAATCTATTGAAGAATTCATTCCAGAACATGAGGAACGTCGAGCTAATGCACCTGAAGAAAATGCTGAAGAAAATGGTGCTGAAGAAAATGCTGATCAAATTCCTCGACGACAACCAGCTCATCCTCGCGTTGCAAAAGAAGTGCAAGTTGAAAAGATCATCGATGACATTAAAGCACCAGGTCCTCTCACACACTCAAAAGCTTCACATTTATCTAACTTTTGTGGCCACTATGCTTTTGTCTCTATCACAGAGCCCACTAAGGTAGATGAAGCATTTCTGGAGCCTGAGTGGATTCAGGCCATGCAAGAGGAATTACAGCAATTCGAGCTCAACAACCTCTGGGAACTGGTCAAACGTCCAGATCCTCGCAAGCACAATATCATTGGCACAAAGTGGATCTACCGCAACAAGCAAGATGAAAATGGCCTTGTGGTGAGGAATAAGGCACGGCTTGTAGCTCAAGGCTACACACAGGTTGAAGGAATTGATTTCGATGAAACTTTTGCACCTGTTGCTAGACTTGAGGCTATTCGCATATTACTTGCTTATGCTAACCATCATGATATCACTTTATATCAAATGGATGTGAAAAGTGCATTCCTCAATGGTAAGCTTGAGGAAGAAGTATATGTTGCTCAACCCCCAGGTTTTGAAGATCCAAAGCATCCTGACAAAGTATTCAGACTCAATAAGGCCCTCTATGGCCTCAAGCAGGCCCCTCGGGCGTGGTATGATACTTTGAAGGAATTCCTCATGAAGAAAGGCTTCAAACCCGGTTCACTCGACCCTACTCTTTTCACTAAGTCTTATGATGGTGAACTGTTTGTGTGCCAAATATATGTTGATGATATTATCTTTGGCTGTACTGACCAACGTTATAGTGATGAATTTGCCTATATGATGAGTGAAGAATATCAAATGTCTATGATGGGAGAGTTGAAATTCTTCTTAGGTCTTCAAATTCGTCAACAACGCAATGGCATATTCATATCTCAGGAGAAATACCTCAAGGATGTACTGAGGAAATTCGGCATGCAAGATTGCAAAGGCGTCAAAATTCCTATGCCCACAAATGGCCATCTGTGCACTGATGAAAATGGTATTGACTTCGATCATAAGGTATACCGCTCCATGATTGGTTCTTTATTGTACTTATGTGCATCTAGGCCAGATATAATGCTTAGTGTTTGCATGTGTGCCCGATTTCAAGCTACACCGAAGGAATCACACCATAAGGCTGTGAAGCATATTCTTCGATATCTAGCTCACACACCAACACTTGGATTATGGTACCCCAAGGGCTCGGCTTTTGATCTCATTGGATATTCTGACTCTGACTATGCTGGTGATCGTGTGGACCGCAAGTCAACATCTGGTACATGTCATTTCCTCGGACGATCTTTGGTCTGTTGGTCCTCGAAGAAACAGAACTGCGTATCACTGTCTACTGCTGAAGCTGAGTACATTGCTGCTGGTTCTTGCTGTGCTCAATTGCTGTGGATGAAGCAAACTCTCAAGGACTACGGCGTCAACGTGAAGAATGTGCCTCTCTTCTGTGACAATGAGAGTGCCATCAAGATTGCTCACAACCCAGTTCAGCACTCGAAGACAAAGCACATTCAGATTCGTCATCATTTTCTTCGCGATCATGTGTTGAAGGGCGACATTTCTATTGAGCATGTGAAGACTGAAGAACAGCTAGCCGATATCTTCACAAAGCCCTTGGATGAGAAGAGATTTAGCAAGTTGCGGTGTGAGCTAAATATCTTAGAATCTTCGAATGTTCTTTGAAAAGGACACTCATCCTAACACTTATGCAAAATTGATGACTTAGATGTGCAACACATGAAGAAACGTTTTTCTTCAATCAATGAAGAATAACACTCTAAGTGTGAAGAAATTAACGAAGAATTTGATTCTCAGAACCCTACGACAATTGTACGCGGTGTCTGAAATCATCATTCTTATACGGTGGGTCACGCCACCACCAAAAGTTGAAAATCTTCAATTTGAGTTTTTCCTCTGTTTTGAAATTCCTCAGTTGTTCATTTTCTTCAACTTTGCATTGTCTTCACTGTTTCCGTCGTTTTCTTCATTGGCTATATATATAATATGAGTTTATGTCCTCTACAGCATTCACTTATGGCTAATTCTTCAAGTTGGTTTTTCTGCTAAGTGAATGTGATCGGACCCTTCCCCCTCTATGCTATACTCAACCCAATCTATTCACAAATTCTTTATGTGCGTTCTATTTGAAACTCGTTCAAAATCTTCACTGTGTCCTTGTCAGCTGAAGAATTTGCGAACGCAACGTTAAAACTTATCTTATCCAAAATTTTCGGTTTTGCCGCTCAAACCGTTCCGCATCCCACGAAATACTTATCTATTCACCCACGATCTCACACGATCTCCACTTCTCAGTACGTGGGTGACACATGTCAAGCGAATGAGAAGGGTCAGGGGCACGTTCGTCCAAATCTTCGGGCGAACAGTTTTTCACCGTGGCTATAAATACCCCCTCCCCTTCCTCACTTCCTTTACTCCGCTCGACCTCTCTCTCCAGCTCGAGCTTCTCAAACCCTAGCGCCGCCGCTACTTCATCGTCGCCGGTGAGGAAGAGCTTCACTGCCTCGACCTCGTCGCCGTCGTACTCGCGCCGGCCGCGGAAATCTTCACTCCGCCGCCGCCGTAGCCCTCTTCCTCCGCCGAGTTAGGGCGTGGAAGATCTGCACAGACGAACTTCACATCTCCACATCCCAGTTCGTCGTGTTCTTCGTCCAGGGTAATTAAAAGTTACTTTTACTGCCCTCTTTGATTCAAATGATTTCTACAAAATCTTCAAAGGTGTTTTTCTTCAAATTCTCACACACTAAACACCTCACATGTCATCTGTTCTTGATCATTTCTCTAAGCTATATTTTTCTTCAAGATTCCTCAATTGTGTGGATTTCTGATCTGTACAACTCTGGAACCTAAGACAAAGAACGCTTAGTGAAATTCTTCAAGACTCATCTGGTCAAATTCCTCAAACTTGTTCTTTTTACAAAACCTTCTGAGAACGCATATGACCTCTCCAAATTCCTCGCAACTATACTCTGTTCACAGGTACTCATGTCCGCTGCTGAATCACTAGGTTCTCATCAACTTAACTCATTTGCAGCGTACCTCGAAGAAAAGTTGCATACTTCTTCAGAGAATTCAATTGTTCAAATTCCTCAACTGAAGAAAATGGCTGACGGTAGGAAGCGACAGAAAGGAGGAAAGAGGCCTGAAGTCAACACTGCCTTTGAGATCCCTGATGATATATACAAAGACTATTGCACTCCTGATGAGGCCAAGTTTGGTAAGGAGGACAAGAATCAGCGCAAGGTGTGCATACAGAGAATAGAAAGGAGATGGGCAAGGGAGTGGAGGGAGTACAAATATGTTACTCCCAAATACATGAAGAAGTTCGCACTCAATCCTCCATGCCCAAGACCTCCATTGGCACCTGGACAAATAGCTGATCCCACCAGCCTCAAGCGCGGTGAGGATTATCCTGATGAATGGGCCAAGCGCCAGGCCAAGTTGGCTAGACAAGCGAGAGAAGCAGTGAGGAAATTCAACAAAGACTCTGCTGCTGCTGCTGCCGCTGAGGCCTCTGTCAAGCCTAAGAAGGCCATGTCAAAGAAGCCTGCGCACAAGCCAAGTGCTTCACCTTCAATGCCCTCAAGGCCAAGTTCCTCAGCTATGCCCTCACGGCCAGAATCCTCAAAGCCCTCACGGCCAATTCCTCACGATGCTCCTGCTCCTTCCAAATTCTCAGCTCCTCCGCCAAGGTCCTCAGCTGCTCCGACCAAATCCTCCGCACCTGTGCATCTTGCCACGTGCCAAAGGACGACAGGCATCTCTATTGCCTCAGGAGCTTCTGCTAGTTCCCCAGCTGCACCAAATTCTTCAACGGGACCTTCTCTACTGAAGACGAAGACCACTGCTGGACGAGGTTCTCGACCAAGTCCTCACAAGAAGCAGGTCGCCTTCCAAGTGCCGTCTGATGAAGACAAATCTGATGATGAGGAACTTGCTGAAATCATCAGAGATAGGCAAGTCAAGGCCGCTAGAGCCAAAGGCAGCAATGTGCCGTTACTTTTGGATCCAAAGTTGATCCTCGACTACATTGATCTCTGGCACAAGGACCCAAACACTCCTATGCCTGATTTCAAGTTGACTCCTGGCCAAAGTCATATGCTGACTGCCTTCATCCAAGAAGAAAATGGAAATATGAGAAGGCCAGGCAGATCAAGAAAGCACAATACAGGAAGGAGAACTTCTTGAAGAAAAACATTGTCTCTATGACAACTGACGAACTTGTGAAGATCCAGTCTGAAATCAAAGTCCTCAGCGATGATTTCAATGCTTACTATGCTGATTGGCAAGGAGCCAAGGTCAGGTTTGTAAAACTGACTGAGAAATTCACTTCAAAGGTTGCAGCTCCATCGCAACCAGAAATTCCTCAGGTTGAAGCATCTGCTCAGCCGACTGAAGAACATGCTAGCACCGCTGATGACATTCAGGTTGCTGAAGAAAATGTGAGTTCCAGGGCTGATGACTGCATTCCAGCCGCCGATGAAATTGCCAGCGCATCCACTAGTGGTGCGCCTGAAGAAAATGAAGAGGTCGGGGCAACTGCATCAGTTGTGCCTGAAGAAAATCAACCACATTCCTCTGCTCCTCCTGCACCTACACCAACTCCAATTCTTCCATCTGCATCAGATGCAAAGAAGACCAAGGCTGCAGAGCTTGCAGCAGTGAAGAAAAGGAAGGCATCTACTTCATCAGATTCTTCAACTCCGAAGAACATGAAGATACTGACAAGCTCACTCGAGAACCCAATTGATGTCGTTCCTCTCACTGCCTTACCATCAAAGGCACTAGTTCCTTTTGATGAAGATTATGTGATTCCTAGTGAATCTGATGAAGAAAATCCTTCTGCTGCTTCGTCAAAGCAGATGGATGAAGAAATTGAAGTGGATGAAATCCCTTCAACTCCTGTTGTTTCCTCGCCTATGCCTTAGTTTACTGCTGAAGAGGCCGGCGTTGAAGAAATGGAAGATGAAGATGTGGACATTGGCTGTACCACACCCGTGCTAGATGATGACTTTTGGGAAAGTCAGCACCCCAACTCTCCACTCTTCACACCATTGCAACAAATTCCTCAGTCCCGAGGAACTACAGTTCAAATGGGATCTGATGAACCACATGCCACACTGTCTGTCCATGAAGAAATTCCAGCCACTAGTGCTGAAGAAAATTTAAATGAAGAATTGAAGACCCAGGCTGTCACTGGAGTAGAAGCCGAAATTCCTCAACCTGAAGAACCTGAGATTGCGATTCCTGAGGTGATAATGCAATTGACTGACACTCCTCAGCCCAAGCCAAAGGATCCATTCTCAAAGAAGCAGAAATTCAAGGCTGATGATTTCTTCGGCGAGCACGTGTTCTTCACTGACTATAATCCCTATGATCCTGCTCGTCTTAGAAGGAAGTGCTTCTGGACCGCCAGCCAGGCCAACTTCTATTCTTCACTGCTCTTCAACAAGGACAAAGTCTTCGACCACGAGCATATTCCTCATGTGGACATGGAATCACTGTCATGCTTCACACCTGTCCTCAGTGTGCTTCATGACACAGGCCTCCTCAACTTTTGCACAGACATAGTTGATTGGAATGAAGAACTCATTCTTCAATTCTACGCAACACTACACATCACAGGAGATGATGACGATGTGAACTCCTGGGTTTTGGACTGGATGACCGAAAACACTCACTACAAAGCACCGGCCTCTGAATTACTTCACGCCCTGCCCATCAGTCCTCCACCTGAAGGAGCTCGTTTCATGTACCAAGAGCCTGAGCTTACTGATCACTATATGCAAGTGCTGATGAAGCCATTGAAACCTGGTCAAGCCTCAAGGACAAAATTCCTCGTGAAGGAATTGCAGTATGTACCAAGGACAGTCTATCGCATTCTGACGAAGACTATGAGTCCAATCAAAGGCCACGACTCATCTGATGAGGAAATTCTCGGCATCATGAAGAATCTGGTTTTCAACATCATTCATGGCATTCCTGTCAATTATCACGATTTCCTCATGAGGACTCTGGCAAATGTTGCACTTTCTCCGTTTGAGCTGAAGCCTTATGCACCTTGGATTATGAGATTCCTCAGGACAAGGTCTTCCCTCAACTACAAAGCTGATTTTTAGAATCACCTCAGCTACTTGCCCCCAATTGAAGTCCTCAAGCGGACCAATTCCTCAGCTGACGAAAAGGGCAAGGCACCAGTTGTTATAGATGAAGGCATTCGTCCATTGGATGGTCAATTTCGCAAGGCTGCATCTTATTCCACCAATGATGACTCTGGCACTCACGATTCTGCTGCCCATGCCTCCAAGCCTAATCCTCAAGCCACTGCTCCTCGTGTGATGACTGACCATGAGCTTCTGCTAAGTCTTCACCAGAAGGTGGATCGAAACCATAAATGGGTTAAGCGTCAGTTTGGTTCAATTCTTCACAACATGACTGCTACACATAATGCAGTGAAGAAAAACCATTACTACCTCCATGAAGTCTTCGGTCGCACCTGGGCCATTCTATCACATGTATATGGTGAAGAAGAACTGAAGAACATGGGTCTCAAGGAAGATTTTGACTGGTCTGCACCTCCACCGAAGAAATACAAGAAGGTCAAGGTTCCTTCCTTGGTGGCCAGCTCCTATTCTTCATCGCGCGACACCGATGAGCATGAAGACTTGGACGACACTGCGGCAGGCCCTACAACGACAAACGACCCCAACAACGCTGGCGCTCCTTCATCAACTTGATATTCTTCAGGGGCGTTAGTCCTCATTTTCGATCCTTTTGGTCATTCGATGACAAAGGGGGAGAAATTTGAGTTAGTCTTCAAGCGGGTCTATCATATATGGGCGTTTTTTTCTAAGTTACAACTCTCGTTCTTCTGATGACTTTGCTGGATCGAGTTGTAAACTTAAACTCTATGGTGGCCTGATACTTTTGCTGTGTTTTTCTGCATGCTTATTCCTCATTAATGTTAATACATGCAGCTGAATTACATCAGTCACCATATTTCATCATGCATTTCAAATTCTTCATATATTATGACAAATGCGTGTATGAATTACAAGATACACTACTGGAATCAGCTAATTTGCCATCTGCCAGCTCTTTGCCGTCTGCTAGCTGACGGTAAAGAAGCTCTTTGCCATCAGCTACCCAAAAGCAGACGGCAAAGAAGCTCTTTGCCATCTGCCAGCTCTTTGCCGTATGCCAGCAGACGACAAAGAATCTTTGCCGTCCGCTGGCGGAAGGCAAAGAGTGAGGTGGCCCCCACCCCCCGCCCGTTTGGGAAAAACTTAACGGGCCACCTCTTTGCCGTCCGCTAGCAGACGGCAAAGAGGCAAAAAAGCGGACGGCAAAGAGGGGCAGACGGCAAAGATCTCACTACCTAACGGCCCGTACCCCCGCCCGTTACTCACTTCTTCTCTCCCTCGCCGTTTCTCTCCTCCCACCCCGCCGCCGCCGCCGCCGCCCCGTCGCCCCGCCGCCCCGTCGCCCCCGCCGCCCCGGCTCGCCGCCGCCCCGGGGCCCCGTCGCCCCCACCGCCCCGTCGCCCCCCCCACCGCCCCGTCGCCCCGGATGGCAAAGAGGGGGTGGGGTCCAGTGGACGTTAGCGCTGTAACGGCGCACCAGCCCCACCTCTTTGCCATCTGCCAGCAGACGGCAAAGATTCTTTGCCATCTGCTAGCAGTCGGCAAAGAGGTGGCCTATTTTTTGCAGGTCAAAAAAAGGTTGGCCCCACCTCCTCCCTCTCTCTCTCCCCCCGCCTCACCCACCCACACCATCTATTTTCATTTGGTACACGGTAAAGACTTTGCCGTCTGTTTTTTTACAGTAGGCAAAATAACAGTGTCGACTTCTCAAATTATTTGAAAATGTAAACAAGGCCTAAAGTATATGAAATTTGGCATGGTATTGGTTTATAGTTTCTATAATGCGCAGAACAAGTTTGAGAAAATTTACTACATTTTAACATGCTTATTTTGCCAAAAGTAATAGGGTAAACAAACACAAATTATTTGAATGTTTCCTGTTGGTTGGAAACAACTTCCCCTGGATCGATGACGTGGCGGGGCTGCCCCACTCCCCACACCACCAATCCACCATGCATCTCACGTTCCCACCCCACGAGCACACCTCCATCGATCTATTCTCTCCTCAACACAAACGCAGCAGCAACCCTTAAAAAAACGCAGCAGCAGAGCAACAGCCTCGCCGGATTCTGTCTCTCCGCCCCTTGCCAGAATCCGCCGTGGCCGCCCCTCGCCGGACCCCCTCCGTAGTCGCCCCTCGCCGGACACCACGGCAGCCGAGCTTCCCCAGCCTCCTCCTGCTCTCCGCCCCTCGCCTGACTTCGCCACGGCCGCCCCCTCGCCGTACTCCGCCCCTCGTCCGACTCCGCCGTGGCTGCCCCTCGCCGGACCCCTCCGCGGTCGCCCGTCGCCGGACCCTGCGGCAGTCGAGCTCCCCAGCCTCCTCCTCCTCGCCGCCCCCTCATCGGACTCCGCCATGGCCGCCCCCTGCCGGACTCCGCCACGCCCGAGCCTCCTCCTCTCTACCGCGAGCGCGAAAGCCCCAGGCTCCTCCTCTCCAACCCTCGCCGGGCTCCGCCACGGCCGCCCCTCGCCGGACATTGCCGGACCCTGCCGCACCCGAGCATCCAGCCACCTCTCTGCAAGAACGACCTCAGGCCGCCGGACGTGCTCACCATAGGACCGCCGGCCGCCATCTTGCCGCTGGACACGCTCACCTGCCGCCTGAACGACCACGTTACTGCAGCACCGAGGAGTACAACCGTATTTTTTTAATTAACTGAAATTTCTTTGCCGTCCGTTGACTATGAGGCAGATGGCAAAGGCCGCCGTTAGCCGCCTAACGGACTAACGCTGGCGGACATCCAGTATTTTTGCCGTCCGCCCTCTTTGCCGTCCGCCGCTGTAGGCAAAGGACTCTTTGCCGTCCGCCGTAAAAAGCAGACGGCAAAGGACCTGTTTACCGTAGCCTAATTTGCCGGAGCCTTTTGCCGTCCACGACTGACGGCAAAGGCCTTTGCCGTCTGCCGTTCGAGCCTTTGCCGTCCGCCGTGGCAGACGGCAAAATAGCTGTTTCCTGCAGTGATATAGGGGAGATCTCCATGATTCTACTCTTCAAGTGTGCATTGCTTCAAAAGAAAATTCCTCACTATGCACATCTTCAGGGGGAGTTCTTCTATATCTTGCAATCAAATTCCTCAATATCAGTATTTACACTTCATATGTTTATCCCCGTTGAAAACTTAACCTATATTGTCATCAATCACCAAAAAGGGGGAGATTGTAAGTGCATCTAGTGCCCCTTAGTGATTTTGGTGTATTGAAGACTTATAGGTTAAGGAACTAATGTGTTTATGAGTGTACACAGGTCTATAAGTCTATGAGGAGTTTGATATTTACAGAGAAAGTCGACCCCTAAAAATGAAGTTCTTCGACTGAAGACTTTGGACTTCTGAAGACTTTCCGAAGACTTTGAAAGTGAAGAAATTGGTGTGACCTTGAAGACTTGGTATTCATTCGAGGAACATGAAGCGTGAAGACTTTTGTTTTCGTAGTTTCATTTTCTCTTTCTTGAGTCATAGGAAACACCGTACTGTTAAAGGGGTCAAGGAAATACTAAGGAAAAATTTCCATGTGATGCTCAACTCAAAATCCTACACCTACCAATCCCTTCGAGTGAAGCCATTGGAAATATCATACAGTTCAGTCATATTCTTCAGTGACAGAGACGAAGTTCTTCTGGTCTCGGAGGAATTTGTCCTGACTGAGGAGTTAGGAATTCGCCAGTGCGGATTACCTACACAGTGAGGAACATGATAGCCCTGAGGAATTTGAGCCTCAAATATCCGACCGTTGTTGTGCTACGCGCCAGCTGTCCTAAAATATCTACCCACCTAACGGTCATATCATTGAAGGGCATTTATGTCTTATCATGTCGGGCTGCTCCCTAGGCTATAAATAGCCGCCCCCTACAACCACTAGCTGGTTGGCTGCTCCGAGAGAAACTGACACTTGTCATTTGAGAGCATCCCATCCTCCGAGGACTTTGAGTGAAAATCATCGAGTGAGGAAAAACCCAAACCCAAACACCTACAAACCCAAAGTGATTGAGCATCACTGAAGAGATTGATCCTGCGTGGATCCGACGCTTGTTACCTTTGAAGACGGTGCTTCTTCCAGACGGTTAGGCGTCATGGTCTAGTGCATCCAAGAGGAATTGTGGATCGCCGAGTGACTGAGTTTGTGAAGGTTCAGAAGTCACCTGGAGACTTACCACGAGTGATTGGGCGAGGCCTGTGTGACCTTAGCTCAAGGAGAATACGGTGAGGACTGTGTGTCCTCAGGTTTAAATACCTAGCCGCTCCAACCAGATGTACAACTGAGACAGCAGTTCGAACTGGTCTACCAAATCATTGTCTTCACCAAGCCTACTGGTTCTATTTCCTCAACTCTTTCATTTCCTCATTACTGTGTTGTGTGCTTGTCATCTCTGTATTTGAAGACTTTCTCAATTTCCTTAGTTCAATTTCTTCAGTCTGTTTGTCTTCATCCTGTGTTATCCTGTGCTTACTCTTTCTGTACTCTGTGCTCATCTTCATTTCATCATGATGACCATGCTTGTGTTCTGTCATGTTTACTTTTGAGTACTTATTCCGCTGCAAGTAGTTCTTCGCTAAGGAATTTCCTTTGTGAAGAATTCATAAAAATCGCCTATTCACCCCCCTCTAGTCGATATAACGCACTTTCAATCTCCTTGATAGATCTTGCGTGATCGTAGGTAAATTTTGGAAATACTACGTTCCCCAACAACTTACATATTGGGCATCAAGATCTATAGAGATAGATCAAGATGCTTGATAAGTCTTTCAATGAGTACATTCGTTGAGAAGATTTTGAAGGAGTTCAAAATGGATCAGTCAAAGAAGGAGTTCTTGCCTGTATTGTAAGGTGTGAAGTTGAGTAAAGACTCAAAACCCGACCACGACAGAAGATAAAGAAAGAATGAAAGTCATTCCCTATGCCTCAGCAATAGGTTCTATAAATTATGCCATGCTGTGTACCAAACAAGTTGTGTACCTTACCATGAGTTTGGCAAGGGGGTACAATAGTGATCCAGGACTAGATCACTGGACAACGGTCAAAATAATCCTTAGTAACCTTAAAGAGGACTAAGGAAATGTTTCTTGGTTATGGAGGTGATAAAGAGTTCGTCGTAAAGAGTTACGTCGATGCAAGCTTTGACACTAACCTAGATGACTCTAAGTCTCAACCTAGATATGTATTGGACGTGGGAGCAATTAGCTAGAGTAAATCCATGCAGAGCATTGTAGACATAGAAATTTGCAAAATACATACCGATCTGAATATGGCAGACTCGTTGACTAAACTTCTCTCACAAGCAAAACATGATCACACCTCAGTACTCTTTGGGTGTTAATCACATAGCGATGTGAAATAGATTATTGACTCTAGTAAAACTTTTGGGTGTTGGTCACTTGGCGATGTGAACAATGGGTGTTAATCACATAAAGATGTGAACTACTGGTGTTAAATCACATGGCGATGTGAACTAGATTATTGACTCTAGTGCAACTGGGAGACTGGAGGAAATATGCCCTAGAGGCAATAATAAAGTTGTTATTTTATATTTCCTTATATGATGATAAATGTTTGTTATTCATGCTAGAATTGTATTAACCGGAAACTTGATACATGTGTGGATACATACACAAAACACCAGTGTCCCTAGTAAGCCTCTACTTGACTAGCTCGTTGATCAAACATGGTTAAGTTTCCAAACCATAGACATGTGTTGTCATTTGATGAATGGGATCACATCATTAGGAGAATGATGTGATGGACAAGACCCATCCGTTAGCTTAGAATATTGATCGTTCAGTTTTATTGCTATTGCTTTCTTCATGTCATATACATATTCTTTTGACTATGATATTATGCAACTCCCGGATACCGGAGGAATACCTTGTGTGCTATCAAACGTCACAACGTAACTGGGTGATTATAAAGATGCTCCACAGGTATCTCCGAAGGTGTTTGTTGGGTTGGCATAGATCAAGATTAGGATTTGTCACTCCGAGTATCGGAGAGGTATCTCTGGGCCCTCTCGGTAATACACATCGTAATAAGCCTTGCAAGCAATGTGACTAATGATTTAGTTGCGGGATGATGTATTACGAAACGAGTAAAGAGACTTGCCAGTAACGAGATTGAACTAGGTATGAAGATACCAACGATCGAATCTCGGGCAAGTAACATACCGATGACAAAGGGAATAACGTATGTTGTCATTATGGTACGACCGATAAAGATCTTCGTAGAATATGTAGGAACCAATATGAGCATCCAGGTTTTGTTGTTGGTTATTGACCGGAGAGGTGTCTCAGTCATGCCTACATAGTTCTCGAACTCGTAGGGTCCGCACGCTTAACGGTCGATGACGATTTTATATTATATGAGTTATGTGATTTGGTGACCGAATGTTGTTCAGAGTCCCGGATGAGATCGCGGACATGACGAGGAGTCTCGAAATGGCACAAAGGTAAATATTCATATATAGGACGATGATATTCGGACACCGGAAGTTTTCTGGGGGTACCAGGTACATATCGGGTCACCGGAAGAGGTTCCGGGCAACCCCCCCCCTCCCCCCCCCCCCGCGCGCCAAACTATATGAGCCTAATGGGCCAAGTGGGGAAACGCAGCCGCCAGCAGGGGCTTTTGCGCCCCCATATGGGTCGCACCTGAGGGAAAGTGAAAGAGGGGAAGAGAGAAGGAAGGGGAGGGATTCGGCCTCCCCCTTCCTTCCCTCCTCCCTCCCCTTTCCTTCCCCCTCCGGTGGATATGGTAAGGCGGGCGAATTGGACAAGGCCCCCAAGTAGGATTTCTCCTACTTGGGGTGCCTCTTGGTTGTCCCCCTCCCCCTCCCACCTATATATTGAAGGAAATATGCCCTAGAGGCAATAATAAAGTTGTTATTTATATTTCCTTATATCATGATAAATGGTTATTATTCATGCTAGAATTGTATTAACCAGAAACTTGATACATGTGTGGATACATAGACAAAACACAGTGTCCCTAGTAAGCCTCTACTAGACTAGCTCGTTTATCAAAGATGGTTAAGTTTCCTAACCATAGACATGTGTTGTCATTCGATGAATGGGATCACATCATTAGGAGAATGATGTGATGGACAAGACCCATCCGTTAGCTTAGCATAATGATCGTTAAGTTTTATTGCTATTACTTTGTTCATGGCATATACATATTCCTTTGACTATGATATTATGGAACTCCCGGATACCGGAGGAATACCTTATGTGCTATCAAACGTCACAACGTAACTAGGAGATTATAAAGATGCTCTACAGGTATCTCCGAAGGTGTTTGTTGGGTTGGCATAGATCGAGATTAGGATTTGTCACTCCGAGTATCGGAGAGGTATCTCTGGGCCCTCTCGGTAATGCACATCATAATAAGCCTTGCAAGCAATGTGACTAATGAGTTAGTTGCGGGGTGATGTATTACAGAACGAGTAAAGAGACTTGCCGATAACGAGACTGAACTAGGTATGAATATACCAACGATCGAATCTCGGGCAAGTAACATACCGATGACAAAGGGAATTATGTATGTTGTCATTGCGGTATGATCGATAAAGATCTTCGTAGAATATGTAGGAACCAATATGAGCATCCAGGTTCCACTGTTGGTTATTGACCGGAGAGGTGTCGCGGTCATGTCTACATAGTTCTTGAACCCATAGGGTCCGCATGCTTAACATTTGATGACGATTTTGTATTATATGACTTATGTGATTTGGTGACCGAATGTTGTTTGGAGTCCCAGATGACATCACGGACATGACAAGGAGTCTCGACATGGTCGAGAGGTAAAGATTCATATATAGGATGATGATATTCGGACACCGGAAGTGTTCTGGGGGTACCGGGTACATATCGGGTCATCGAAAGGGGTTCCGGGCATCCCCCGGCAACTACATGGGCCTAATGGGCCAAGAAGGGGACACACCAGCCCCTAGGGGGCTGGTGCGCCCCATGTAGGCCGAAATAGGGGGAAGGAAAGAGGAAAAGAGGGAACGGAAGGGGAGGGATTCGGCCTCCCGCTTCCTTCTGTCCTCCCTCGTCCTTCCTTCCCCCTCCTGATGAATATGGAAGGGGGGAGGCCGAATTGGGAGGCGCCCAAGTAGGATTCCTCATACTTGGGGCGCCCCCTTGGCTGCCTCTCCTCCCCTCCAACCTATATATATGAGGGGGGCACCGCTAGAACACACAATATTGATTCCTAGCCGTGTGCGACGCCCCTCTCCACAGTTTACGCCTCCAGTCATATTCACGTAGTGCTTAGGCGAAGCCCTACGCGGATTACTTCACCATCACCGTCACCACGCCGTCGTGCTGACGGAACTCTCCCTCAACACTTTGCTGGATCAAGAGTTCAAGGGACGTCATCGAGCTGAAGGTGTGCAGAACTCGAAGGTGTCGTACGTTCGGTGCTTGATCGGTCAGAATGAGAAGAAGTTTGACTACATCAACTGCATTGTCAAACGCTTCCGCTTTCGGTCTACGAGGGTACATGGACAGACTCTCCCCCTCTTGTTGCTATGCATCTCCCAGATAGATCTTGCGTGAGCGTAGAATTTTTTTGAAATTGCATGCTATGTTTCCCAACGGTGGTATCCGAGCCAGGTTGATGCGTAGATGATATGCACGAGTAGAACACAAAGAGTTGTGGGCGGTGATTGTCATACTGCTTACCACCAATGTCTTATTTTGATTCGGTGGTATTGTTGGATGAAGCGGCCTAGACCAACCTTACATGACCATGTTCATGAGACCGGTTCCACCGACAGACATGCAACTTGTTTTGCATAAAGGTGGCTGGCGGGTGTCTGTTTCTCCAACTTTAGTTGAATCGAATTTGACTGCGGCCAGTCCTTGTTGAAGGTTAAAATAGCAAACTTGATAAATCACCGTTGTGGTTTTGATGTGTAGGTAAGAACGGTTCTTGCTAGAAGCCCGTAGCAGCCATGTAAAACTTGCAACAACAAAGTAGAGGACGTCTAACTTATTTTTGCAGGGCATGTTGTGATGTGATATGGTCAAGACATGATGTGATAAATGTTGTCGCATGAGATGATCATGTTTCGTAAAAGTTATCGGCAACTGGTAGGAGCCTTATTGTTGTCGCTTTTTTGTATGAAATGCAAACGCCATGTAATTGCTTTACTTTATCACTATGCGTTAGCGATAGTTGTAGAAGCAATAGATGGCGAGACGACCACGACGCTACGATGGAGATCAAAGTGTCAAGCCGGTGACGATGGAGATCATGACGGTGCTTTGGAGACGGAGATCAAAGGCACAAGATGATGATGGCCATATCATGTCACATATTTTGATTGCATGTGATGTTTATCTTTTATGCATCTTATTTTGCTTAGTATAGCGGTAGCATTATAAGATGACCCCTTACTAAAATTTCAAGGTATAAGTGTTCTCCCTGAGTATGCACCGTTGCGGCAGTTCGTCGTGCTGAGAAACCACGTGATGATCGGGTGTGATAAGATCTACGTTCACATACAACGGGTGCAAGACAGTTTTGGACATGCGGAATACTCGGGTTAAACTTGACGAGCCTAGCATGTATAGACATGGCCTCGCAACACTGGAGACCGAAAGGTCGAACGTGAATCATATAGTAGATATGATCAACATAGAGATGTTCACCATTGAAGACTACTCCATCTCACGTGATGGTCGGACATGGTTTAGTTGATATGGATCACGTGATCATTTAGATGACTCGAGGGATGTCTATCTAAGTGGGAGTTCTTAAGTAATATGATTAATTGAACTTAATTTATCATGAAGTTAGGCCTGATAGTTTTTGCATATCTATGTTGTAGATCAATGGCACATGCTTCCGTTCCTTTGAATTTTAATGCGTTCCTAGAGAAAGCTAAGTTGAAAGATGATGGTAGCAACTACACGAACTGGGTCAGTAACTTGAGGATTATCCTCACTGGTGCATAGAAGAATTATGTCCTTGATGCACCGCTAGGTGAAAGGCTTGCTGCAGGAGGAGATGCTGATGTTATGAATGTCTGGCAAGCTCGATCTGATGACTACTCGATAGTTCAGTGTGCCATGCTTTACGGCTTAGAATCGGGACTTCAAAGACGTTTTGAACGTCATGGACCATATGAGATGTTCCAGGAATTGAATTTAATATTTCAAGAAAATGCTCGAGTTGAGAGATATGAAGTCTCCAACAAGTTCTATAGCTGCAAGATGGAGGAGAAAAGTTCTGTCAGTGAACACATACTTAGAATGTCTGGGTATCATAACCACTTGACTTAGCTGGGAGTTAATCTTACAGATGATGGTGTTATTGACAGAGTTCATCAATCACTGCCACCAAGCTATAAAGGCTTCGTGATGAACTATAATATGCAAGGGATGGAAAAGACAATTCCTGAGCTCTTCGCAATGCTCAAAGCCATGGAGGTAGAAATCAAGAAGGAGCATCAAGTGTTGATGGTTAACAAGACCGCTAGTTTCAAGAAAAGGGGCAAAGGAAAGAAGGGGAACTTCAAGAAGAATGGCAAACAAGTTGGCACTCCCGAGAAGAAGCCCAAGTCTGGACCTAAGCCTGAAACTGAGTGCTTCTACTGCAAAGGGATTGGTCACTGGAAGCGGAACTACCCCAAGTATTTGGCGGAAAGAAGGATGGCAAAGTGAACAAAGGTATATTTGATATACATGTTATTAATGTGTACCTTACTAATGCTCGTAGTAGTGCCTGGGTATTTGATACCGGTTCGGTTGCTCATATTTGTAACTCGAAGCAGGGTCTACGGATTATACGAAGATTGGCTAAGGACGAGGTGACGATGTGATACGTCTCCAACGTATCTATAATTTTGATTGTTCCATGCTATTATATATTATATGTTTTGGATGTTTAATTGGATTTAATATGCTATTTTATATTATTTTTGGGACTAACCTATTAACCGAAGGCCTAGTGCAAATTGTTGTTTTTTGCCTATTTTAGTGTTTCGCAGAAAAGGAATATCAAACAGAATCCAAACGGAACGAAACCTTCGCGAGGATCTTTCTTGGAACAAACGCAATCCAGGAGACTTGGAGTGGACGTCAAGGAAGCAACGAGGCGGCCACGAGGCAGGAGGGCGCGCCCCCCACCCTCGTGGGCCCCTCGTAGCTCCACCGACCTACTTCTTTTGCCTATATATACTCTTATACCCTGAAAACATCGGGGGGAGCCACGAAACCTAATTCCACCACCGCAACCTTATGTACCCATGAGATCCCATCTTGGGGCCTGTTCCGGAGCTCCGCCGGAGAGGGCGTCCATCACGGAGGGCTTCTACATCAACACCATAGCCTCTCCGATGAAGTGTGAGTAGTTTACTTCAGACCTTCGGGTCCATAGTTAGTAGCTAGATGGCTTCTTCTCTCTTTTTGGATCTCAATACAATGTTCTCCCCCTCTCTCGTGGAGATCTATTCGATGTAATCTTCTTTTTGCGGTGTTTGTTGAGACCGATGAATTGTGGGTTTATGATCAAGATTATCTATGAACAATATTTGAATCTTCTCTGAATTCTTTTATGTATGATTGGTTATCTTTGCAAGTCTCTTCGAATTATCAGTTTGGTTTGGCCTACTAGATTGATCTTTCTTGCAATGGGAGAAGTGCTTAGCTTTGGGTTTAATCTTGCGGTGTCCTTTCCCAGTCACAGCAGGGGCAGCAAGGCACGTATTGTATTGTTGCCATCGACGATAACAAGATGGGGTTTTTATCATATTGCATGAATTTATCCCTCTACATCATGTCATCTTGCTTAAGGCGTTACTCTGTTTTCATGAACTTAATACTCTAGATGCATGCTGGATAGCGGTCGATGAGTGGAGTAATAGTAGTAGATGCAGGCAGGAGTCGGTCTACTTGTCTCGGACGTGATGCCTATATACATGATCATACCTAGATATTCTCATAACTATGCTCAATTCTGTCAATTGCTCAACAGTAATTCGTTCACCCACCGTAAAATACTTATGCTCATGAGAGAAGCCACTCGTGAAATCTATGGCCCCCGGGTCTATCTTCATCATATTAATCTTTCAATACTTAGTTATTTCCTTTGCTTTTTTACTTTGCTTTTATTTTACTTTGCATCTTTATCACAAAAATACCAAAAATATTATCCTGTCATATCTATCAGATCTCACTCTCGTAAGTGACCGTGAAGGGATTGACAACCCCTTATCGCGTTGGTTGCGAGGATTTATTTGTTTTGTGTAGGTGCGAGGGACTCGCGCGTAGCCTCCTACTGGATTGATACCTTGGTTCTCAAAAACCGAGGGAAATACTTACGCCACTTTGTTGCATCACCCTTTCCTCTTCAAGGGAAAACCAACGCATGCTCAAGAGGTAGCACGATGCACATCGGGAATGGTTCCAAGGTCGATGTGATCGCCGTCGGCACGCTACCTCTACATCTACCTTCGGGATTAGTTTTAGACTTGAATAATTGTTATTTGGTGCCAGCATTGAGCATGAACATTATATCTGGATCTTGTTTAATGCGAGACGGTTATTCACTTAAATCAGAGCATAATGGTTGTTCTATTTATATGAGTAATATCTTTTACGGTCATGCACCCTTGAATAGTGGTCTATTTTTGTTGAATATCGATCGTGGTGATACACATATTCATAATATTGATGCCAAAAGATGCAAAGTTGATAATGATAGTGCAACATATTTGTGGCACTGCCGTTTAGGTCATATTAGTGTAAAGCGCATGAAGAAACTCCATGCGGATGGACTTTTGGAATCACTTGATTAAGAATCATTTGATGCTTGTGAACCATGCCTCATGGGCAAGATGACTAAAACTCCGTTTTCTGGAACAATGGAGCGAGCCACTGACTTACTGGAAATAATACATACTGATGTATGCGGTCCGGTGAGTGTTGAGGCTCGCGGCGGGTATCGTTATTTTCTAACCTTCACAGATGATTTGAGCAGATATGGATATATCTACTTAATGAAACACAAGTCTGAAACATTTGAAAAGTTCAAAAAAATTCAGAGTGAAGTGGAGAATCATCGTAACAAGAAAATAAAGTTTCTACGATCTGATCGCAGAGGCGAATATTTGAGTTATGAGTTTGGCCTTCATTTAAAACAATATGGAATAGTTTCACAACTCACGCCACCTGGAACACCACAGCGTAATGGTGTGTCCGAACGTCATAACCATACTTTATTAGATATGATGTCTCTAACCGATTTACCGCTATCGTTTTGGGGTTATGCATTAGAGACAGTTGCATTCATGTTAAATAGGGCACCATCTAAATCCGTTGAGACGACACTGTATGAACTATGGTTTGGCAAGAAACCTAAGTTGTCGTTTCTTAAAGTTTGGGGTTGTGATGCTTATTTGAAAAAGCTTCAACCTGATAAGCTCAAACCCAAATCAGAGAAGTGCGTCTTCATAGGATACCCAAAAGAAACTGTTGGGTACACCTTCTATCGCAGATCCGAAGGCAAGATCTTTGTTGCTAAGAATGGATCCTTTCTAGAGAAGGAGTTTCTCTCGAAAGAAGTGAGTGGGAGGAAAGTAGAACCCGATGAAGTAATTGTACCTTCTATCGAATTGGAAAGAAGCTCATCGCAGAAAACCGTTCCCGTGATGCCTACACCAACTAGAGAGGAAGCTAATGATAATGATCATGAAACTTCAGATCAAGTTACTACCGAACCTCGTAGGTCAACCAGAGCACGTTCCGCACCAGAGTGTTATAGTAATCCTGTCCTGGAAGTCATGTTACTAGACCATGACGAACGTACGAACTATGAGGAAGTGATGATGAGCCCAGATTTCGCAAAATGGCTTGAGGCCATGAAATCTGAGATGGGATCTGAAGGAAATATGCCCCAGAGGCAATAATAAAGTTATTATTTATTTCCTTATTTCATGATAAATGTTTATTATTCATGCTAGAATTGTATTAACCAGAAACTTAGTACATGTGTGAATACATAGACAAAACAAAGTGTCCCTAGTATGCCTCTACTTGACTAGCTCATTTATCAAAGATGGTTATGTTTCCTAACCATAGACATGTGTTGTCATTTGATGAACGGGGTCACATCATTAGGAGAATGATGTGATGGACAAGGCCCATTTGTTAGCTTAGCATTATGATCATTACAGTTTCATTGCTACTGCTTTCTTCATGACTTATACATGTTCCTCATACTATGAGATTATGCAACTCCCGAATACCGGAGGAACACCTTGTGTGCTATCAAACGTCACAACGTAACTGGGTGATTATAAAGATGCTCTACAGGTGTCTCCGATGGTGTTTGTTGAGTTGGCATAGATCGAGATTAGGATTTGTCACTCCGTGTATCAGAGAGGTATCTCTGGGCCCTCTCAGTAATGCACATCACTATAAGCCTTGCAAGCATTGTGACTAATGAGTTAGTTGTGGGATGATGCATTACGAAACGAGTACAGAGACTTGCCGGTAATGAGATTGAACTAGGTATTGAGATACCGACGATCGAATCTCGGGCAAGTAACATACCGATGTCAAAGGGAACAACGTATGTTGTTATGCGATTTGACCGATAAAGATCTTCGTAGAATATGTAGGAAGCAATATGAGCATCCAGGTTCCGCTATTGGTTATTGACCGGAGATGAGTCTCGGTCATGTCTACATAGTTCTCGAACCCGTAGGGTCTGCACCTTAACGTTCGGTGACGATTTGTATTATGATTTATGTGATTTGATGACCGAAGTTTGTTCGGAGTCCTGAATGAGATCAGGGACATGACGAGGAGTCTCCAAATGGTCGAGACATGAAGATTGATATATTGGAAGGCTATATTCGAAATCAGAAAGGTTCCGAGTGATTCGGTTATTTTTCGGAGTACCAGAGAGTTACGGGAATCTGTATTGGGCCTTAATGGGCCATACGGGAAAGGAGAGAAAGGCCTCAAGGGTGGTCGCGCCCCTTCCCCATGGACTGGTCCGAATTGGACTAGGGAAAGGGGGCGCCCCCTTCCTTCCTTCTCCTTCTCCCTTCCCTTTTTCCTATTCCATGTGGGAGGTGGAATCCTACTAGGACTACACTTTGGGCGCGCCCTATGAGGGCCGGCCTCCTCCTCCCTCCATCCATTATATACGTGGCCAGGGGGCACCCCATAGACACACGAGTTGATCATCGATCTCTTAGCCATGTGCGGTGCCCCCCTCCATCATAATCCACCTCGGTCATATCGTCGTAGTGCTTAGGCGAAGCCCTGCGCCGGTAGCTTCATCATCACCATCATCACGCCGTCGTGCTGACGAAGCTCTCCCTCGACACTCTGCTGGCTCATGAGTTCGTGGGACGTCACCGAGCCGAACGTGTGCAGATCGCGGAGGTGCCGTACTTTCGGTACTAGAATCGGTCGATCGTGAAGACGTACGACTACATCAACCGCGTTGTCATAACGCTTCCGCTTACGGTCTACGAGGGTACGTGGACAACACTCTCCCGTCTCGTTGCTATGCATCACCATGATCTTGCGTGTGCGTAGGAATTTTTTTGAAATGACTGCGTTCCACAACAGTGGTATCAGAGCCAGGTTTATGCGTAGATGTTATATACATGAGTAGAACACAAGTGAGTTGTGGGTGATAATAGTCATACTGCTTACCAGCATGTCATACTTTGATTCGGCGGTATTGTTGGATGAAGCGGCCCGGACCGACATTACGCGTACGCTTACGCGAGACTGGTTCTACCGACGTGCTTTGCACACAGGTGGCTGGCGGGTGTCAGTTTCTCCAACTTTAGCTGAATTGAGTGTGACTACGCCCGGTCCTTATTGAAGGTTAAAATAGCACATACTTGACGAAAAATTGTTGTGGTTTTGATGCGTAGGTAAGAACGGTTCTTGCTCAGCCCGTAGCAGCCACGTAAAACTTGCAACAACAAAGTAGAGGATGTCTAACTTGTTTTTGCAGGGCATGTTGTGATGTGATATGGTCAAGACATAATGAGATATAGATTGTTGTATGAGATGATCATGTTTTGTTAAAGTTATCGGCAACTGGCAGTAGCCTTATGGTTGTCTCTTTATTGCATAAGATGTAAGTGCCATGTAATTGTTTTACTTTATCGCTATCCGATAGCAATACACTACTAGGGAAAACCTATACGCAGAAATTTAGCAGTAGCGCATGTCAAGCTAGTGCTAAATAGCAGTAGCGCGCGTGCGAAAATCGCGCTACAGATACAACAGTAGCAGTAGATCGTGCACATGAAAAAGCGCTACCACTAATATTCCCCTTACTAAAACGGTAGGCTACGCATAGCAGTGGCGGTCTTGAGAGAAGCGCGCTACCGCTAGGACATAAGTAGCAGCGCGTTTCGCGCGGAGAGCGCTACTGCTAATGGAAATAAAATAAAATGAAAAACAAATGGAAAAGTAAGTGAAAAATAAAGAAATATAAAAAGGAGAAAGGAAAAAATAAAATGTAGAGGAAAATAAATGAAAAAGCAAAAAAAAAGGAGAAAGGCATAGCAGTAGCGTTTGTTCGTAAGAGGCGCTATAGCTAACGTAGCTGCAGCGCATTTCCTAGACCCCCGCTGTAGAAACAGAAAAGGAAATAAGAAATATGAAGGAAATTACATAGCTACAGCAGTAGCGCGTTTTGTGAAAATCGCTATAGCTAACTTAGCTATAGCGCGTTTCGCGAAAAGCGCTACCGCTAAGTTTGACTTAACCAAAAAACCGTTTCCCCCCGGCTACCACTTCTCCCCCAAATCCCTCGACCCACCCCGTCGCCGTCTGCCCGATTCGCCGTCGCCCCACTTCGCCGCCGTCTCCTGCCGACGTCGACGCCCCCGGAGCCACCAGAGCCGCGCACCGTCGACGCCACCGGAGCCGCCCCCAACGCCACAGGAGCCGCGCGGCCTCATCAACGCCACCGGAGCCGTAGTCGACGCCACCAGAGCCGCAGTCGATGCCACCGGAGCCACAGTCGACGCCACCAAATCCTCCCTCGCCACAACTGCCTCCCTCGCCGTCACCGGAGACGCCCATGCCTCCCTCGCCACCACTGCCTCCCGCGCCACCACCGGAGCCATCCTCTGTAAACCCCCACCCCTCCTCTCTCTCTCTCTAAATTAGTTAGGTTAATTTAGTTAGGAAAAGAATTTAGTTAGGTTAATTTAGTTAGGAAAAGAATTTAGATAGGGCTTTGTCAGAGACGCCCCTGCCTCCCTCGCCACATCTGCCTCCCTCGCCGTAGGAAAAAAATGTATATGCTTAACTAGGGCTTTGACAGAGACGCCCCTGCCTCCCTCGCCACATCTGCCTCCATCTATATTTGGTTTTTGAATTGAGTTTCAGAGAGCATGAGATTTGTGTAGATTTTCTTGAAGTGTCAAACACTAGGAGATGCAAATTTGAAGTGGTCATGATATATGAAAAATCCTCAATTGTGTTTGCTCATTGATCATAATCAACATTGAAGTGGTTCGCTTGTGCCCAAGTGGCCTTTTGTTGTTTCCAGGGAATGAAGCCGAGTGGCCTATGTTTTGCCGGAATGTTGATTCATTTCCGTTCCGGCAAAATTCAGGTTCTTGATTTGTCCACTTTTTAGCAAAGGTCATGCCGAAATTTTCCGTGAATTTTGGCATGACTTGTGCTACAAACTAGGACATATCGAGTGCCCGGGATTTGCCGTACCGGGAAGGAGTCAACGTTCCTACAAAACAATAGGCCTTTTTTATGTCATTATTCATTTTATTAGGTCTAGAATTAATTGACTAGATTTAATCGTAGGAAACATGGCTAGCAACGATGAAGGACAGGGTTCTGGTGATTGCGACGGTGTCTACCGGGCGGCAGACGAATTTTTTAGCCTTGCCAACGAGACTGAGACCGGCGCTGAGACTGAGACCGGCGCTGAGACTAAGACCAGAATCGAGACCGACACTCAGACTGAGACCGGCGGTGAGACTAGCAGAGCCGGTGTAGAACCGAAAGCAAAGAGGCAACAGCTTCCTAACAAGCTCAGGACTACTAGACTGGTGGTCACGGAGGTGGACGACGGCAATTTTGAGCCAAAAGCGCCCCAGGAAGCGCGCGCGTGCTATGGCAATCAAATAGGTTGCATCGTACGGACAACCGCCACCATCAACGATGAGAAACTACAGAAGATAGATAATATGAGGACCTCCCTCCTAAAGAAGTTTCACCAGATATTCTTGTTCCCGGGCCGGAATGAAAAGGATTATAAAGATCCAGATAAGGACCCGGCAATGAAGAAGATAAACAAACACGCCATGACCAAGTTTAGCGATGCGTTGGCCGCCTGGAAAACAAGGGTGAAAGCAAGGATCATCGACAAGAAGGAACCCTACTCCGAGATTGTAAAGGATAATCCGACAATCACGGAAGAGCAGTTTCAAATATTCAAGGCGGCTTGCGAGGCCGAAGCTGCCAAAAAAAGTCTAAGTACATGAAGGGGCTTCAACAGAGGAACATTGGGAGCCACCACCTCGGAAGCCGTGGTTACGGCGGGAAGAGGTCCAAATGGGATAAGGAGGACGCGGAAGCCGCGAGTCTGGGCATCCCAGACCCCTTGGCGGAGTTCACCGTCCTGCAGGAGCGTGACGTCCTCAGGGCCCAGCACAGTTGGGACCCAGTGAAGAAGGTTGTCGAGACGAACGCGGTCATGATGGAGTTCATCAGACTGCTGGTAATTTTAGTTTTTGATCAATTCGACTGCACGTTAGTCATATTTGTAAACAATCCTTGTGCCTTTTGCAGAGAGAGCAGCACAGGATTGCGGCCGAAAGCGACTCGCCGTCTGAGGCGTTGGCGAGGCCCAAGTGGGACACTCCATTCAACCGGGCGTTGAACATATTGAAATGACTCCCGGTGGATACTCGACCGTTGTATGGACGCGTGCACGGTGTCGGAGACGGCGCCACGTGGAAGAAGTACTACAGTGAGACCAAGAAGGAGAGAAAGGAAAGACGGAGGTTAACCGAAGAAAACATCGACAAGAAGAGATCATCTCAGACAGTCGCAACAGCGGTAGCTGCCGCAAAACAGATGGTTGTAGATATGTCCACTTCCTTGGTTCCGGCCGTTTTCAATTGGACCAGGCAAAATCCAGAAAAAAAAATGCAGTGGACTTTCCCCTTGCTGACTTCTTGGGGAGCAGCTCGACTAGCGTTGCACCAGCACCTGCTCCCGCACCGGCTCCCGCACCAGACGTGCTCGGTGGTGCTTCGTCTTTGGCTGAGCTCGACGCCCTCACGGTATCTGTCACACCGGCCCCTTCAATAAATGTATAATCTCCCGTTTTCGTTGCCTTTCGGATGTCTCACGTCGTAGAATTTTCTTTGTAGGCCGACAAAACCCCGTGCACCATATTGTACACCATCGGTGACCAGAAGGTGGACGTGGGGAAGGCGATGATAATGAAGCCGAAGGAACCATTGTTCCACAGCCGGCCGATCCCCCCGAATGTCTTCAAGGTTTCCGTGGCCAGTGTCAAACCGGGCCACGAGAATTTGCCTCCTCTGGTACTAGGGGGATGACGACGAGACCCCGCGGCGGCTTGGTGATTGTTGCAATGGGTGGGCCCTGTTGTGGCCAAAGAGTCTGCTTCGTCTGGAGGCGGCCGGGAGCACACCCACGAGCACGCAGCCTCAGCAAGGTATGAACATCAACACCCCACCTACCCAATTAGCGTCGGGTGTCGGGTTGGGTGATAGCGGACGGGGTAAGGAAGAGGCTCCATTAGTCGCTGATGACGTCGCCATGGATGAGGATGAGGAAGACGATGGCACTCAATAGTATGTCTATACTGGCGCCTACTCAGGGTTTGAGCGTCATGAGTCGGTGCCTGAATTGCCGCCTCCGGAGGCTCAACGTATTATAGATGACCTTCCGGCAAAGAAGCCTAGGAAGAGAGCGAGGAAAGGCAAGAAAGCTGATTCTATGATCCAGCCGCCTCAACAGCCTCGGGTTCAAGACCGTATAGATATCACCGGTGCGGATAAATTGCATATCCCTGGTCAACCAATCCTACCTGCAGCAGTGCTAAAGGCTAGATTCGGCGATCTAAGGAGTCTTCATGATGATGTGCTGCGGATAGAGAAAGGCCTCATCACCTCGAAAGATCCAGGATACCCACTCTACATGGTTAACGTTCTGCGGCAATTGTCGTACGTCGACTTCTTCCCCGCGGATAAGTTCTTCCTTCGATTCGATTACATATTCGACATGTTTCATGTGAAGAAGTTGGATTTTACGTTTGTCCGCCTTTATGCCTTGCACATGAACTACATCATCGGGGTTGAGCAGATACCTTATATATGTGTCACTAACCCATTCTTCATGCACGAGAGCTTCTTGGGAGTCTGCGCAAAGCACCGTGAATACGCGAGGGACTACATAGTCAATTTCATGCTCACCAATAAGGACAAGGAGGCGATTTTCATGCCTTATCATCCCCTGTAAGTCATCCGTGCAGATATCCTTCCTTCGATTTCAATCATTCATTTGCACGGTGGAGGCTAATTAATTTGAGGTGCACTTATTTTGCGCAGTGGCGGGCGCGCCGTCCTCATCATCCTCTGCCCCCGATACTCCCATGCTCTTTACTTGGACTCGTCGAAGAACATTAACAAAAAGGATTACACCCACATCAAGGATGTTCTCGACAGTGCTATCTATCACTACGGCACACGGGGTGGAGAGGTCAAGGACAAGAAGAGAAGGGACGGCAGGCCCGCCTTCGGCCATAAGACCGACTTCTGCTGCATCCAACAACTGAGAGATTCTCTTAATGATGGATTCTATGTCCTACACCACATGCTGGAGTACAGACGGGATCACCAGAACCTTCGCATGTCAGCTAAATCCGGCGATGCCCATATTCTGCAATGGGCAAAGAACGTAGGAGATATCGAGGATCATCGACTTCGAGCTGAGTTATATCACATCCAGCGCGAACTTGCCCAAATCATCATGAAGGAGGTCGTCGAAAAAACAGGGATGTTCTACGAAGAAGGACAAATGTCGCGAGAAGACGTCCGAACACGGGTAGCCTCTCAGCGTCTCGACCTGAAGCCTTTCACTAGGCTCGGGGACTATCTCCCTGACTTCGATGGATGGCATGACATGTTGGAGTGATTGTCGATATATGACAATGTGTCCGTTTAGTCCATACTTTCTGTATGACGAAACTTTGAGTTATGCACGACGAAAATTTATTTGTGATGTAATTAAACCGCCCTCCTCGACTAGCGACGATCACTCTAGTTAGGGCATTTTGGGTACGATCAACTTTGTTATTTATGCTTATGATATGTTGCTTCTATTTTTGCCAAGTCTGTCTCTTTCTGTTGCTCAACTATATATGTTGCATATCATCGACTCATGTGACGATGCAGGTGCATAAATCATCAATGGCGAAGAAGTGCTACGCCAGGAGTATATATACGACGAGTGGCCAGAGTGTCAGGCCCAGGTGTACCAGTTTCCGGTTTTCGAGCGACAGGCAATAGTTAGTTTAGGTTCACGCTAATGCGAGAGAGGGATACGAACTCATGTACTGCATAGTTCCGCTCTCACTCAAAGTGATAGCTCTTCTCGCGTATATCATTGTTTAGATGGATGACGATGTAGTTGCAAGTAATCGAGACTTGTATCGCTATTTTTGAGATGATGACGAGATACCACTTTGTGTTGGGTGATGATTATGATGAGACTATTTGTATGTATATGCTATGATTACATTTGTGGCCTCGCAGCCATTTGTATGTGTATCATGATGACATTTGTATCTGCTAAAGATTCTTGTATAAAGCCTGTTCAAATACAAAACAAATATGCAGAAAAAAAACAAAAACTACTAAAATTAGCAGTAGCGAGTGGAGAAAGTTAGCAGCAGCGTGACAGTAGCAGTAGCGCGTCCAGCCCAAGCACGCTAGAGCTATTAGCAGTAGCGAGCTTGCACGAAGCACGCTGCTGCTACACTTGTATACCAGCAGCGCGGGCGCCCACGCGCTGCTGCTAAGTGTTAGCTGTAGCGCCTTATTAGTAGCGTCGGTCCCCGCGCTACTAATGTACCTAAAACCCGCGCTGCTGCTAGGCTTTTCCCTAGTAGTGATAGTTGCAAAAGCAATAGCTCATGAGACGGGATGGCTCTCCCACCCCGCCCACCTGTCCTCTCCACCTCTCCCCACCACCGTACCACCACCATCGTAGCCGCCAGAGTTCATGGCGATTGCTAGCTCTCTGATCTATGGAGGGGCTCCTACATTGGGACTTTGGCCCTGGCCTTGCTTTGGCCGACCAGGTGAGAAGAAAATTTGGCTCTACGGTTCATTTCTCTCCCTCTCGAGACCGCAAAGAGTTCTTCTTGGTGGTTTCCTTCTCCTCAGCATCCTTCCCACTCTCTCCCAATTCTGTGGGCATTGCTTTACAATGTTGCATTGGTGGAATTAGTTCCGGCTTCGATGTGATCCAAATTCAACCTCGGTCCTTTCGATTTTCGGTTGCCGATAACAAAGTGGGACATTTCATATATGGCCTTCGGGATCGTATTTGGCCGGATTTCATTTGCCACTTTCATTTGTGCAATGGTCGTTATCGACCGATCAACACTTCCACCAAAAAGTGGCATGCAGATGAAACCTTGCAGGAGCTGCCAAGTCGGAGACCTATTGCTGTTAATACATCCCTGCAATTTTTACATGATAATGCTCTCAGTGTTCGTCCCTCAGCCTCTCCGTTATGCAAATTTGGACTTATTCCTCTGGATCATATGGATTTTTCGGACAAAAATGCTGCTGAGGCCTCATCATCTCAAGTTCAAAATTCAAATACTCATTCTCTTGATGGAACGAAGAAATTGGCCAATCAGCATTTATTATCTGGCATTGATGATGCCTCTACTTTGTCGGATTCTTCCTTCTGTGAGGCTGATTTAGCGGACTCCCATGATGATATTTATCTTTTATTGGGATCATTTAAATGTGTGGTGAATGTACCTTATCCATCACCTCCGCAATGCTACATGACTTCGGCCTACAAATACGCTCCTCCTCATTCCAGCTGGCCGCCGATTCTCACGTCCAAACACAAGGCCGACCTGGCCCAGGCCAAATATAGCCCACAAGAGATCTCTGATTTATCCGCCAATTGGGCTGTTTTATGTGCAAAATGTTTGCAATGGGGCCACTCAAGGATTTCTTGCCCAGCTCGTATTATTTGCATCAATTGTTCAGCTCCTGGGCATAAATCAATAGCTTGCCCGCAGAAGACTGCTACGGCAGTCAAATCAATTAATCCTATACCGTGCCCCGGATTATCTGCGTCTGCTGATTCCATGCCCAAATATATGCCAACCATGAAGTCTCGCTCTACCATCAGATGCACTGGCTGTGGTTTCTATGGACACGTGTTCGCATCCTGTTTCAAATCACGTCATACACAAAGATGGAAATGGATTCCGAAACACCGCGCTGATTCCATTCCTTCCCCTCACGGTTCAGCTTCTGCCTCGGCCTCCTCACCGCCTCCACCTATCACTGTCACTCCACCGCCTCCTACCACCGCTGCTCTGACCACTGCAACAATGGCGAACTATCCCCTCAACCCGGTGCTGTTCCTCCCGCCGGGCTGGGCGGTCGAACCTGGGCCGGCCAACAGGGTGGTTCGCAGCGGCATGGTCGTCAGCCCCATTCCGCCTCTCAACCACGACTTCCTCGCCATCGCCGAAGCCAGCCATTCCATTCCACTCCACCGCCGGGCTAAGATCCGCGACATCGTTGAGGGTATGCTGCATGAATCTCAACTGTTCACCACAGAGGCAAGTGACCATCCTTTTGGTATTGGCATATTTGGTTTTGTGGATGCCTTCGCTAGAGATACTGCTGTGGCAACCCTGCTAGAACTTGAAGAGGAAGATTTGCTGATTACCTTTGTGCCGCACAATGCCGCGCTCAATAGGCGTTCCACTACCTTTGGTCCACAGCTGTGGTTACTGTACTTTGGCTTCCCCTATGACTATCAGACTGAATTTTACATCAATAAGTCAGTTGGGGGTTTTGGTGGTCTGATTTCCTGGTACAATCCCCGGCAAGACAGAAGATATGTTATGGTGCAAGTGCAGGTGATTCACATGTGATTAATCCCCAAGAGTTTTGTTGTTCGTCAGTTGGGAGGAGCATGTGACTGCTGGACTGTTCAAGTCACTATTCTCCGAAGCAGTGATTGGAATGCAATGCTGCCTGAGGTGCCGCCTGCTGGAGATGAACCACCGCCGCCCAACGGCGACCCGCACCCCCTTTTTGGGCCCGACATGATGGCGGAACAGTTGTACCAATAGCAAGTTCACAATTGGTTTGCCCAGAATGGGGCTCCACCACCAGTAGCTCCTGCAGATCACCAGGCTCCTGATGATGATGAAGTTCAGATCAACGCTGCTTGGGGGGAATGGCCTGCGCCTGCTCCACCTGCAACACAACTGCCACCATACCTGATGAATTTCCAGGCTTGGCTTGCGGCTCAGGGCTTATCAGTGCAGGATGGCATCGTCCCGGAGAACAATGTTGTTGATAGTGCCTTTCAAGCTTGGAATGATTCTATCACCGTTTCTGACAGCTCCAGCTCTAGCCAGGAAGAGTTGCCTCTTGTTGATGCTGCTCCCAATCCCTCGACCCATGAAGCTCCTGCTCCTGTAACTGTTATGGTGACAGTTCACAATACTGGACTGAATTTCAGCCTGTCAGCTCAAGGGAATGAGGTAATGAACTTCCTGCTTGCCGCTCCTGCCCCCCGCAGGCAACTGAATACTTTCCTCCTTGCTGCCATTCAACCTATTTTGGCAACGTTCGGACCTTTGAGTAATGGTTATGGCATCAGAAGGGACAACACCCAAGTTGCAGTTCAGATTTCTCTGCTGGGTAATGATATACATCTTAGGCAGCTTATAAACACATCATCTGCTCGTCAGCTTATCAGCCACTCCAATGTGGTGATTGAAGAGATTACCGTAGATCCTGCGCCACCTGCTTCATCTGATGATCCTATTGTAACTGCTGGAGATCATGGGATGGATTCTGCTGTCACTATGGAAGCTGACATACCCCCGCATGGCCTGACTGTTGCCAGAATGCACTCCTCACCTATTGTCACCTCTACTTCAGTGATTCGCTCACCACCTTCCCTCCCGAATGCCATTGAACCTATCCACATGAGCTCTGATTTTTCTGACGACTGCAATGCTGTAGAACACACCTTGTCAGAGAATACAGTTTCAGAGAACAACTCTACTGACAGTATCTCTTCAGAGAACACTTTACCTGAGCTGGGACTGGTTAGAAAGGAAAGGAAGAAGAAGCCCATGGAAGTCGATGCATCTACTCTGCGCCGAAGTACTCGTATGAATAAGTACGATGGCTTCAAAGCTCCCTCCATGGCGGAAACACGTGTGAACAAGAGCAAAGTGAAGGCGCGCCTGGTCCCTGCAGCCTCAAATACCACCAACACAACTTCTGCTCACTAGGCTGAGGTGCCTCCTCCAACTCCTATCGCCGTGCTCCAGGCTGTGGGCACGACTCGCTGCGGCATCTCGCCTGAGGAACTCTCCACGGACAAGCTTATGGCTGACCAGGAGGGATCTTCTTCTTCATCTTCTACCTGAAGCTTTTCTTCATGCTGCCCAAGCAGCAGTGGAACGTGCTCTTCTGGAACGTGCGCGGAATAAATTCAGACAAAAAACTCCTTGCTCTTAGAAATGCTATTGTCACTAGTGGGTGCAATGTGATTTGCTTGCAAGAAACCAAACGCATGCATTTTGATTTGCCTTTTATTAAAACCTTCTGTCCTAAAAGATTCGATAAGTTCTGTTATGTGCCCTCTCGAGGTGCCTCTGGTGGTCTTCTTACCATTTGGGTCGGTTCTGCTTTTGATGGTGCTGTATGCTTCTCTGA
Source organism: Triticum aestivum (assembly GCF_018294505.1). Classification (NCBI taxonomy): domain Eukaryota; kingdom Viridiplantae; phylum Streptophyta; class Magnoliopsida; order Poales; family Poaceae; genus Triticum; species Triticum aestivum. Next base: position 125,732,992 of record NC_057799.1, read on the forward strand.
TTTCTTTGCCTTGGGCATAATCTTCACCTCCAAATTGTCTGGCAATGTTTGGCATTTATATAACATTTATGGGCCTTGCCAGAGAGATGATCGCCTGACCTTCACACACTGGCTATATGACCTAGTGATCCCTGACTCTGAAGACTGGCTACTTGTGGGGGATTACAACTTCATTAGATCAGATAACCAAAACAAACCAGGGGCAAATGTAAATGATATTCTTCTATTCAATGACATCATTACAGCACAGGCCCTTATTGAGCTACCCCTGAAAGGTCGCTTATAGACATGGAGTAATATGCAGGAAGATCCACTCCTAGAACAACTGGACTGGTTTTTCTCTTCAAGCCATTGGACCCATACCTTCCCTAATACTATTGTCATGGCTCTAGGCAAGCCCACCTCCGATCACTCTCCCTGTGTTGTCCAAATTGAAACAACAATACCCAAGAGTAGGATTTTCAGGTTTGAAAACTTTTGGACCAACCATTCCAACTTCCTCGAGGTGGTTGCATCTTCTTGGGAGAAACCTAGCCATGCTAAAAATGCAGCTGCTGTCATCTGCAAAAAACTGAAAACCCTACGTTATGATCTTAAGTCCTGGAGCAAAGGAATCTCTAAAATGTCCATCCTTATTCAAAATTGTAACCAGGCACTGCAAAAGCTCGATGGACTCGAGGATATGAGGCCTCTCACACGGCCAGAATCCAACTTTAGACACATTGTCAAAGGCCACCTTCTTAAACTGTTGCAGTTTCAGGATCAGTACTGGCGAAAGAGGTGCACCATTAGGTACATCAAGTTTGGATCGGAGAATACCAAACTATTCCATGCGCTTGCTACTGAGAGATATCATAATAACTCCATTGCCACCCTCAAACTTTCAGATGGATCTATAGTTAGTGATCACAACGCCAAAGAAGCAGCATTGCTTCAGGAATATAAGCACAGACTGGGTCAGACAAAGCCATCTCTAATGAAATTTAATCTTGCCGCAATCATCAAACGAGTGGATGGTTTGGAAGTTCTGTCTGCCCCCTTCACACATTCTGAGATCGATGCAGTCGTCCGAACCATGCCCAATGACAGAGCACCTGGCCCTGATGGCTTCAACGGGCAATTTTTAAAATCTTGTTGGCATATCATTAGATATGATTTTTACAAACTATGTGATGAGTTCTACAATGGCAATCTTGACTTGGCGAGCATCAATTCAGGATACATTACTCTCATTCCAAAAAACAACTCCCCTGAGACAGTGAATGACTTTCGGCCAATCACTTTGCTCAACTGCTGCCTAAAACTCATAACGAAAATTTTGGCGAACAGGTTACAGAAACTCATACTGAAAATAATCCACAGGAATCAGTACGGCTTCATTCGTACCAGAACCATTCAAGACTGCCTCGCATGGGCATTTGAGTATATCTTTCAATGCCAGCAGTCCAATGAGCCGATCATCTTGCTTAAGCTCGACTTTGCGAAGGCGTTTGACACGGTTGATCACGCTGCTATGCTTGAAATCATGCAACACATGGGTTTTGATGACCGTTGGCTTAGCTGGGTCCGATGCATTTTTGGCTCTGGCAGCTCCTCTGTCTTGCTTAATGGTGTCCCGGGCCGTCAGTTTGCCTGCCGCACGGGTGTCAGACAAGGTGACCCCTTTTCCCCACTGATATTTGTGCTCGCAGCTGATCTTCTGCAAGCTGCTGTTAATGATGCATACCACCAGCAGAAAATCCAGTTACCCATCCCGGCAAGGGGCTCCACTGACTATCCTGTCATCCAATACGCCGATGACACCATACTCCTAATGCCAACTTGCCCCCAACAGGTCAAGAACATGAAACTTCTCCTCACGGACTATGCTGAATCCATTGGGCTTAATCTGAACTTTAGTAAATCTCTGGTGATTCCCATTAATGTGGACGAGACCTTGGCAACCTACCTTGCTCAGCTTTGGCAATGCAACATTGGCACTATGCCTTTTACTTACTTAGGCTTGCCAATGGGGACTATGAAGCCTTCCATGGTTGACCTGATGCCTTTTGTGGAACGTACTGAACGCAAATTATCGTCCACCCTTTATATGCTGGACCAAGGAAGCAAGTTGACTCTTCTGAACTCCCTGATCACATCCATGATGATATACCCCATGTGCACGTTGAAGTTTCCACCCAAGCTAGTTGAGCACCTGGACAAGTGTCACGACCGGTTTTTCAATAAAATAATTATTGAGAGACCAATCCCTTTTACGGACCAGCGAGGAAGAATTCCTTCTCACTGGTAGACAATATCTTGGTCACAGAAGAAAAATACCAGGAGTACTAAATATAATACAAGGTTGAGCAGAGACTGCCCAACAATTTATTACATGCACGCCGCTAAAACAATACGGCGGATAGGGTGGCAACTACTAACTCACGATAATAACGGTGGTGGAAATATCACCGCGAAGCGAGTGATATGACTCCAGAAGACTACAGCTCTTCGAGCGTCGGAGTGAGGCTCGAGAAGACTTATTGCGGGTGGCGGAAGCGTAAACAATACAAGTGACCAATATCCGGGATCGTGCAGGACTGACTGGGACTCCTCTAGGCATCGGACGCGCTATCAAACTCTTCATCCAAGAGATCGCCTTCGTCAACATCTGGCCAAATCAACAAGCCAGGTGAGTACTATGAAAGTACTCGCAAGACAGCTCGGACATAAGATATAACAAATGTAAACATGAAACATATGAACAAGTTAACCAGTGTGATCAGACATAGAGATAATAAATACTGGGTGCCAAGCGAGGGTCTGAATGACGCCTCGAGCGGAAACTGCAGAATAGTAATACTGGTGCCAAACGAGTGTCTGAAAGACTCCTCGAGCGGAAAATGCGGAATAATAATACAGGTGCCAAACGAGTGTCTGAAAGACTCCTCGAGAGGAAAATGCAGAATAATAATGCGGGTGCCAAACGAGTGTCTGAAAGACTCCTCGAGAGGAAAATGCGGAATAATAATGCGGGTGCCAAACGAGTGTCTGAAAGACTCCTCGAGCGGAAAATGCGGAATAATAATACGGGTGCCAAACGAGTGTCTGAAAGACTCCTCGAGCGGAAAATGCGGAATAATAATACGGGTGCCAAACGAGTGTCTGAAAGACTCCTCGAGCGGAAAATGCAGAATAATAATGCCACAGTCGGGCGTCGGGGCGACACCACATAAAGGGCTTATAACAGAAAATAAAGACAGTGCATGCCGCAGTCGGACGTCTGAGCGACGTCACATAAAGGGCTTATATCACAGCTCAATAATACAACAGTTTGGGAACATAATTTATCACGAGCATGAAACAATAATAAGGTTAGTCCATCCACAGGAATAACAATAAATCCGGATTTCCACTTGAGCTTGTTCACCGGGAACAGGTTTTTTCAATGCGGATAGATATGGATAATAATGTTCTCATTACTTGATCATGGATACGATGATATAGAAAGAATTGACTCTGCAGAGTTTGTACTTAACCACAGCCAACGGATTTCAGTAGTCACGGGGACTAGTTCCGTCTACGGTGTTTTGGAAGAAACACGTCTAACCAGTACACACCCAATTCGACCATCCGAAGCCAGGGATCACCCTCGGCAACGTTCAAGAAAAACCTTGAGACGGGGAGGCTACAACCTCGCGTAGCATGGGATCAAATTTCTATACGCGCGCTTTAAGGGGGTGCCCCCCCTCTCGGTCCCAACCGGAAACACCCATGCCCCCTGACCGGATGACTGGCTTTAATCCTGGGCCAAGGTACCATCATCCCGGCCTCTCTGTTTGGTGTGTACATGGAAAGAGGTTACCAACTTACTAAACCGCATCCTGGCAATGAGACATGTGGTAGCATGGAAGGGGAAAGAACGGTAACACGGCTCCAACCATGTTAACGTCGGAAAAGTCGGATGACGCAAGGCTGGTATGCTACAACAGTACCACCTTGCTGCCCTTCATGTCACCACATGATTTGGCCATCTCTCATCAGAGATCATCGCAACTTTGGGACATGCGGGAAAAAGAACGATAACGTGGCTCCAACCAGGTTAACGTCGGAGAAAGTCGGATGACGCAAGGCTGGTATGCTACAACAGTACCACCTTGCTGCCCTTCATGTCACCACATGACTAGGCCATCTCTCATCAGAGATCATCGCGACTTTGGAACAACCGGGTCGTTGCCTTACAAGCAACGAGGTATGCACCGACACTCATATGCCACGCACAAACTCTCACGTGAACATGTAAAACATCTGTCATATCAAATGTTCAAAACATGCTTGCCTGGTTCGGAGAAGTCGGAGTCTAGCTCGGCGAAGTTCGCGGCTCCGTCACCTCTTCCGGAACCAAGAGCTTCAGCGTCTTCTTCCGCGTCGGTGGGTGGTGGACTCGTCCAATGGGGAGCACCACGTCGACGGCGACACTTTCTCTGGCGGACGGCGGCTCGGGTGAGGATGGGGAACTCCGGTGGAGGGCTGCAAGGGGGGCGAATCGGGCTGGATCCCGTGGCGGGTCGCGGCGGCCGGAGTCGAGGAAGGAGACCTCCTCGGGGCTCTTTCAGTGGCTAGGCGTGCTCTAGGGGGAGTGCAGGGCTGGTGGGTGCTCGAGTTGAAGCTCGGGGCCTCTATTTATAGGTAGATCGACGGGGTGGCCGTGAACGGAGAATCTCCGGCGAGCGATTACGGTGGTGCAGTGGATTGGCAGGTGGTTTGAGCGGCCAGACAGCATCAGTGGAGGTTACTGGATTCGTTTTACAGCTAAACGGAGATGGTCTTGGCGTAATGGCGTCGGTCCACGGTGAGGTGACCGCACGGGCTCAACGGCGACAGAGAGCGCGCTCCGCGCCCTGCGGTTCACGACGAGAGCGGCAGCGCATTCGGGGGAGTGGAAGGCCACGCGGCGAGCTCCGGTGGTTTGGGCGGCGCTGGGTGGCGTCGTCGACGCCGTGTCTCCCGCTGGCGTCCGCAAAGCCGCCGCCGGCGTCGGTCACGGGGCGGCGCACCTACTGCTGCTCGTCGCCGACGCCCGCAAGGCGCCAGGCGTTCGTGCGGTGCAGGAACAAGAGGGCGGGGACGAGGAGCAAGGCGACGCGGTGGCACTGGCGAGATCGACGTCCTTCTCTGAAGAAAACGACAGCAAGCCACTGCAGTGTTCCCTGAATTTTTCTGAACTTGACATGACCATGCACTGCAGGTGTTCGGCAGAGGGATTTTGCAATGAGATGAATTTTTCTGGAGCTGTAACTTGGTGAGATGACCACTCAAAGCACCCAGGGGCTGCCTGATTTTACTTGGAATTTTTGGAGAAGGTTTTGAATGAATTTCACCAAATTTGTCAAATCTGGTCCAAACTTGCAGCAGGTGTAGTTTGAAAATTTTGAACTGAAGACCAGTGGATCTTCCTGGTTCTAGGTTGAGGGTTCAAAGGACTAGGAGGGGAAAAAGGTTTGGTGCCAAAAATCAAGACAGAAACTGGAGTTCCTTTGTAAATCTCCAAGTAGTAGGATAGAAGACAGAAATTTGTTTGAATAAGATTCAAATGGAAATGATCACATGGGGAGGTTCAACTTGCTGGATTTGATGCAAATCATGATCCAAAGGTGAGGAAGTGGTTAGGAGAGAGGATTTGCACTAATGTCATGGCAAGAAGGAATTGTTGAAAGTGGCAAAGGACTTTCCAAAAGCCATAGTGCAAAATTCAAAAAGATTTTCAAAAGTTATTTTCCCAAATGAAAAACATTTGTCTTGAGTCCAAATGAAAAGCAAGAACTTCCAAGACCAAAGGCAGATCTTGGGTGAATCCAAACAAAACTTTTGCCATAAAGAAAATTATATGAGAGGGAGAGTTCTCTTGAAGAAAAATTTAAATCACTCCCCTCAAGTCAAATAAAATCTTTTGAAAAATCCATATAAAAACTTGGGTGTCACAACACCTACCCCCTTAGGAAAAATCTCGTCCTCGATATTTCTGCTGCTCCTCAAATAGATATGGATACTCTGCTCGGAGGAAATCTTCCCTTTCCCATGTGGCTTCATCCTCAGTGTGGTTGCTCCACTGAACCCTGAAAAATCTTGTCGTTTTCTGACGGGTCCTCCGTTCAGACTCTTCTAAAATCTTTACTGGTCTTTCCCTGTAGGTGAGATCTGGTTGCATATCAATGTCTTCATGAGGTACATGTTTCTCCGGGTTACTCACGCATTTCCTCAACTGCGAGACGTGGAATACATCATGGACGTCTGACAGCTCCTTGGGTAGGTCTAGTTGGTAGGCCACCGTGCCTTTTCATGCCTTTACACAAAATGGTCCAATAAATCTTGGGGCTAGCTTCCCCTTAATTTTGAACCGTTGCAGACCCCTCATAGGAGATACTCGGAGGTATACGGAATCACCGGGTTCAAAGCTGACCTCACGATGCTTCTGATCATAGTAGCCCTTTTGTCGGCTCTGTGCTGTCTTGAGTCTGTCCCTGATTTGTTTAACTTTCTCCTCGGCCTCTTTAAGCATGTCTGGGCTGAAGATACGGCTGTCACCTGTTTCTGACCAATTCAGGGGGGTACGACACCTTCGTCCGTACAACGCTTCAAAGGGTGCCATTTGCAAGCTGGCTTGGTAACTGTTGTTGTAAGCAAATTCGGCATACGGCAAACTCTCTTCCCAACTGGATCCATAGGTGAGCACACAGGCTCTTAGCATATCCTCTAGGATCTGGTTCACACGTTCCGTCTGTCCATCAGTCTGAGGGTGGTATGCTGTACTGAAAGCTAGTTGCGTGCCCAGAGCTTGTTGTAGGTGATCCCAAAATTTGGAGACGAATTGGGTGCCTCGGTCTGATATTATAGTCTTTGGGACTCCGTGCAAGCAAACTATACGGGAGAGATAAAGTTTTGCCAGTCTTTGTGTGGAGTAGGTAGTCTTCACGGGAATGAAATGAGCAACCTTGGTTAGTCGGTCCGTGATGACCCATATGGCGTCATTTCCGCGTTGTGATTGGGGTAGTCCAACAATGAAGTCCATTCCTATTTCATCCCATTTCCACTCCGGTATCCTGTTAGGCTGGAGTAGCCCTGCTGGCTTTTGGTGCTCGGCCTTGATGCGCTGACATGAATCGCAACAAGCAATGAATGTGGCTATATCTCTTTTCATACCGTGCCACCAAAATCTTTCCTGGATGTCCTTGTACATTTTGGTTCCTCCAGGATGGATCGAGTATGGGGCGGTGTGGCTTTCCGTCAAGATCTGTTGCTTGAGTTCCTCAATGTTAGGTACGCACAGTCTGTCTCGGTACCATAATGTTCCTTCACTATCGGTGACGAACTCTGAAGTCTTACTAAGATTCATTTTCTTCTTTATGCCTTCGATGCTGGGATGTCCCTGTTGAGCCTTCTTAATTTGTTCCACCAGGGTGGGTTGTATCTCCAGGTTCGATACGGTGCCCTCAGAGACTAACATCATGTTGAGCCTAGTGAACTCTCGCTGAAACTCGGGCCTCAAAATTTGCTGACCGTCACTGTCCGGGCTGGGGTTTTGACTAAGGGCATCGGCCACTACATTTGCTTTCCCTAGGTGGTAGTGAATACCGACGTCATAGTCCTTGACTAGTTCCAACCAGCGTCGTTGGCGTAAATTCAGCTCTGGCTGTGTGAAAATATATTTGAGGCTCTTATGGTCCGTATATATTTCACAGCGATTTCCCAACAGAAAGTGCCTCCACTCCTTGAGTGCATGTATGACTGCTGCTAGCTCCAGGTCATGTGTTGGGTAATTTTCCTCATGTTTTCGCAGCTTCCTGGAGGCATATGCGACAACTTTGCCATCCTGCATTAGCACACATCCGAGACCTTTTCGGGACGCGTCACAATACACTTCAAAGCTCTTGTGTATGTCTGGCACAGTTAAGACCGGTGCGGTTGTCAGCTTCTTCTTGAGTTCTTGGAAGCTCTGCTCGCATGCTTCCGTCCATACAAATTTCTTGTCCTTCTTGAGTAACTGGGTTATAGGTTTCGCCACAGTGGAGAATCCTTCAATAAATCTCCTGTAATACCCGGCCATTCCCAGAAAGCTCCGCACATCAGTAACATTGGCGGGTGGCTTCCAGTCCAGTATGGCCTTGACTTTTTCCGGGTCTATGGCCACGCCTTCTTGGTTCAGTATATGGCCCAAGAAACCAACTTGCCTTAGCCAAAATTCGCATTTGCTAAACTTGGCGTACAACTGATGTTTCCTTAATTCTCCCAAAACAATCCTGAGGTGCTCAGCATGCTCTTCTGGTGTCCTTGAGTAAACCAGAATATCGTCAATGAATACCACCACAAATTTGACCATGAATTTCATGAATACTTTGTTCATGAGGTGGACGAAATATGCGGGGGCGTTCGTTAGCCCAAAAGGCATCACTGTAAACTCGTATAACCCATATCTGGAAGTGAATGCTGTCTTGGGGATATCTTCTGTCCGTACCTTCAGTTGATGGTATCCCGATCTCAAATCAATCTTTGAAAATACCTTGGCTTGTGCGAGCTGGTCAAACAAATCATTGATCCGTGGCATCGGATATTTGTTCGTGATGGTGACCATATTGAGGGCTCGATAGTCTATACACAGTCTCAGTGTCCCATCCTTCTTCTTGGCGAACAACACAGGCGAACCCCATGGTGAGGAGCTGGCTCGAATAAATCCTTTGTCCAACAACTCCTTTATCTGCTTCTTCAACTCCACCAATTCTGAGGGTGCCATTCTATACGGCTTCTTATAGATGGGGGCGGTGCCAGGTGCTAGTTCAATGCTGAATTCTATCTCTCGGTCTGGTGGCATGCCTGGTAGTTCTTCCGGGAACACATCAGGAAACTCGCATACCACTGGAACCTTTCTCAGTTCTGCAATGTCCATTTTGTTCAGTTTTGGTTGCTGTGATCGTGGCCTTTCTTGGGCGGAAACTCTTACTGTCTTGCCGTGATGGTGAGTGAGAATCACTGTCCGATTGAAACAGTCGATGAACCCTTTATTGGTGGTCAACCAGTCCATCCCTAAAATGACATCCAGTCCTTTACTTTCCAACACGATGAGATTCGCGTGGAACTGTAGTCCTTCGAACTCGATGACCACACCTTGGCAGTAACCCTGAGCGATTTGCTTATTTCCGGGGGACTTGATGATCATAGATTTTTCCAAGGGAAGTATCGGAAAACCGTGTTGCGAAACAAAACTCTTCGAAACGAACGAATGGGAAGCTCCAGAATCAAACAAAACCGTGGCAGGTACTGTGTTGACAGGGAACGTACCGAGCACGATGTCTGGGGCATTATGCGCTTCTTCCCTGGTCACATGGTTCAGGTGACCCTTCCTGTGGTTGTTGCTGGGATTGAAGTTGTTGCGCTTGGGGCGGGATTGTTTCCACCATTGTTCGGCTTGGGTGCCGAGTCTCTTGGCTTCGGGCACTGTTTAGCATAATGCCCTTGTTGACCACAAGCATAGCAGGTGACCCCTGGACGGTATGTGAACTCCTTGTCCCTGGCATGAAATTGTCCGACGGGCCTCGGCTCAATAGTCGTGGATCTCCTTGTGTCTGTTCTTGGGACCTCAGTCTTGCCTCGGTTGCTGCGGGCAAGAGTCGTCTTGTCCCTCTTCCGCTTGCGGATATCTTCCAAACTACGGTGCTCATTCTCCAAGGTGATGGCCTTGTCCACCAGCGTCTTAAAATCCGGAAAGGTGTGCACGATCAGTTGGCATCTTAACGCTGGTGCCAGGCCGTCCAGGAATTTTTCCATCTTCTTGCTTTCTGTCATGTGCTCGTCGTAGGCATAACGAGACAGCTGGGTGAACTGACCATTGTACTCTGTCACTGACATGCCTCTTTGCTTCAGGTCATCAAACTCTCTCTTCTTGATCTTTAGGATGCTCCTGGGGATGTGTGCCCCACGGAAGCCTTCCTTGAATTCTTCCCAGGTGATGTTGTGTTCCCTGGGATGCATGTGTAGGAAGTTTTCCCACCATGCTGCGGCTGCTCCAGTAAGGTAGTGTGGTGCATAAAGCACCTTCTCATGATCTGAGCACTGAGCAATAATCAGTTTCCTTTCAATCTCACGAAGCCAATCATCGGCTTCCAGCGGTCTATCGGTGTGAGCAAAAGTTGAGGGGCGAGTCTTCTGTAACTCAGATAACTTGGAATGTGGTTGATAGGGTTCACGGTGGTTTCCCATATTGATGACATGATTCATCATCTCTTGGTGCTATTGCTGGCTTTGCTCGAAGAGACGGCATACTTGAGACAGTGCTGCTTCGCTGTCTTGTTGGCTGGACTGACCCTGAGTGAAATTGTTGCTGGTCTGTGTCCCGTAAACCTCTTCTGGCTGATTGGGCATAGAGCGAGTCCATGGGCGAGACATTTTTCCAGTCTGGGGTATTATTTGCAAAACCCATGAGAAAACTGTGTAGTACCAGAAAACAAATCTTGCAAAGGCAACAATTAAAGAGGCTTCAAGGTTTTCAAAGAAACACAAATGATTTTTTCACGGAGAAGAAGTGCTTAACATAATTCTTACATGCGAAAAGCAAACACAAGATACAGCACTCAGGATGCGCGTACACAATCCTGACATGTTATTAAAAACTAGCGTACAGATAAAACAACACATCATAGAAGCATGCATAACACGCGGCTACTCGGTGCTCTCAGTCGGAGATGGTGAAGATCTCCTTCCCCTTGCCGATGGCAAGGCTCAGAGGTCCAGGAGAGTCAACCTCCTCCTCTCTAGCTGGCTCCTGGCGCGTGACGCTGCGCTGCGGTGATGGTGCGGGGGCGACTGGTGGTAGAGCGCGTGCGGCAGGCGGTGCGGCTCTGATTGGAGTAGGAGCGATGACTCTGTCGAACTCCTCAGTGGTAGGCAGACGGCGAGCAGTGGCCAAAACGGCCGGTGCATACGAGGCTGAAGACAAGACGAATGTCAGAGGCGGCGCCGTGTGGAGAAGCTCCTTCCTGCTGGCAGGACCGCCCCGGACTAAGTCCATGCGGGCAGCCACAAGATCATCTACGAGGTTGTCGAAAGACTCCTCCAGCGCCTTGAGATACTCCACAACCATATCGATGGCTTCATCTCGTTCTCCCCGATGGCAGGCGAACGCATAGTGGCTGGTGTATGGCACATGGCATGGAAGGTAGCGGTAGCGACGAGTCTTCATCGTAGGAAGGATGTCCCGAAGGCGAGCTATCGCCTCGCGGGCAGCCATCTGCATGGCATGCCTCTCCGTAGGCATGGCCCTTCCCACAAAACGGAAGTGGCGAGCAGCAGATCGTCCTCCCTTGAACTGCACCACAGCTTGGTGCATAGACACGTCGTCACTGAGCTTGTGCTGATAGAGTGTGAACTCCGGGCGAGCTGCTGGCCCGATCGTGAGCTTGGTGATGGAGACGAGGAGCTTGACAAACCCCTCGGGCACGTTGGTGAACACTCGATTCTCACAGCTGCTGCCAGCCATCTACAAAAGTAGGCAAAAATTCTGAGTAGTCATGTCATAAATTTATGATGACCAATAGAAAATAGCTACAATTGCAAAATGCTGAAAAAGCACGAAAGACGCTAATAACCGATTAGCGCTCGCACCTAGTGGCTTCCTACAGTCAGCCTGGCTCTGATACCAAGCTTGTCACGACCAGTTTTTCAATAAAATAATTATTGAGAGACCAATCCCTTTTACGGACCAGCGAGGAAGAATTCCTTCTCACTGGTAGACAATATCTTGGTCACAGAAGAAAAATACCAGGAGTACTAAATATAATACAAGGTTGAGCAGAGACTGCCCAACAATTTATTACATGCACGCCGCTAAAACAATACGGCGGATAGGGTGGCAACTACTAACTCACGATAATAATGGTGGTGGAAATATCACCGCGAAGCGAGTGATATGACTCCAGAAGACTACAGCTCTTCGAGCGTCGGAGTGAGGCTCGAGAAGACTTATTGCGGGTGGCGGAAGCGTAAACAATACAAGTGACCAATATCCGGGATCGTGCAGGACTGACTGGGACTCCTCTAGGCATCGGACGCGCTATCAAACTCTTCATCCAAGAGATCGCCTTCGTCAACATCTGGCCAAATCAACAAGCCAGGTGAGTACTATGAAAGTACTCGCAAGACAGCTCGGACATAAGATATAACAAATGTAAACATGAAACATATGAACAAGTTAACCAGTGCGATCAGACATAGAGATAATAAATACTGGGTGCCAAGCGAGGGTCTGAATGACGCCTCGAGCGGAAACTGCAGAATAGTAATACTGGTGCCAAACGAGTGTCTGAAAGACTCCTCGAGCGGAAAATGCGGAATAATAATACAGGTGCCAAACGAGTGTCTGAAAGACTCCTCGAGAGGAAAATGCAGAATAATAATGCGGGTGCCAAACGAGTGTCTGAAAGACTCCTCGAGAGGAAAATGCGGAATAATAATGCGGGTGCCAAACGAGTGTCTGAAAGACTCCTCGAGCGGAAAATGCGGAATAATAATACGGGTGCCAAACGAGTGTCTGAAAGACTCCTCGAGCGGAAAATGCGGAATAATAATACGGGTGCCAAACGAGTGTCTGAAAGACTCCTCGAGCGGAAAATGCAGAATAATAATGCCACAGTCGGGCGTCGGGGCGACACCACATAAAGGGCTTATAACAGAAAATAAAGACAGTGCATGCCGCAGTCGGACGTCTGAGCGACGTCACATAAAGGGCTTATATCACAGCTCAATAATACAACAGTTTGGGAACATAATTTATCACGAGCATGAAACAATAATAAGGTTAGTCCATCCACAGGAATAACAATAAATCCGGATTTCCACTTGAGCTTGTTCACCGGGAACAGGTTTTTTCAATGCGGATAGATATGGATAATAATGTTCTCATTACTTGATCATGGATACGATGATATAGAAAGAATTGACTCTGCAGAGTTTGTACTTAACCACAGCCAACGGATTTCAGTAGTCACGGGGACTAGTTCCGTCTACGGTGTTTTGGAAGAAACACGTCTAACCAGTACACACCCAATTCGACCATCCGAAGCCAGGGATCACCCTCGGCAACGTTCAAGAAAAACCTTGAGACGGGGAGGCTACAACCTCGCGTAGCATGGGATCAAATTTCTATACGCGCGCTTTAAGGGGGTGCCCCCCTCTCGGTCCCAACCGGAAACACCCATGCCCCCTGACCGGATGACTGGCTTTAATCCTGGGCCAAGGTACCATCATCTCGGCCTCTCAGTTTGGTGTGTACACGGAAAGAGGTTACCAACTTACTAAACCGCATCCAGGCAATGAGACATGTGGTAGCACGGAAGGGGAAAGAACGGTAACACGGCTCCAACCATGTTAACGTCGGAAAAGTCGGATGACGCAAGGCTGGTATGCTACAACAGTACCACCTTGCTGCCCTTCATGTCACCACATGATTTGGCCATCTCTCATCAGAGATCATCGCAACTTTGGGACATGTGGGAAAAAGAACGATAACGTGGCTCCAACCAGGTTAACGTCGGAGAAAGTCGGATGACGCAAGGCTGGTATGCTACAACAGTACCACCTTGCTGCCCTTCATGTCACCACATGACTAGGCCATCTCTCATCAGAGATCATCACGACTTTGGAACAACCGGTTCGTTGCCTTACAAGCAACGAGGTATGCACCGACACTCATATGCCACGGACAAACTCTCACGTGAACATGTAAAACATCTGTCATATCAAATGTTCAAAACATGCTTGCCTGGTTCGGAGAAGTCGGAGTCTAGCTCGGCGAAGTTCGCGGCTCCGTCACCTCTTCCGGAACCAAGAGCTTCAGCGTCTTCTTCCGCGTCGGTGGGTGGTGGACTCGTCCAACGGGGAGCACCACGTCGACGGCGACACTTTCTCCGGCGGACGGCGGCTCGGGTGAGGATGGGGAACTCCGGTGGAGGGCTGCAAGGGGGGCGAATCGGGCTGGATCCCGTGGCGGGTCGCGGTGGCCGGAGTCGAGGAAGGAGACCTCCTCGGGGCTCTTTTAGTGGCTAGGCGTGCTCTAGGGGGAGTGCAGGGCTGGTGGGTGCTCGAGTTGAAGCTCGGGGCCTCTATTTATAGGCAGATCGACGGGGTGGCCATGAACGGAGAATCTCCGGCGAGCGATTACGGCGGTGCAGTGGATTGGCAGGTGGTTTGAGCGGCCAGACAGCATCAGTGGAGGTTACTGGATTCGTTTTACAGCTAAACGGAGATGGTCTTGGCGTAATGGCGTCGGTCTACGGTGAGGTGACCGCACGGGCTCAACGGCGGCAGAGAGCATGCTCCGCGCCCTGCGGTTCACGACGAGAGCGGCAGCGCATTTGGGGGAGTGGAAGGCCACGCGGCGAGCTCCGGTGGTTTGGGCGGCGCTGGGTGGCGTCGTCGGCGCCGTGTCTCCCGCTGGCGTCCGCAAAGCCGCCGCCGGCGTCGGTCACGGGGCGGCGCACCTTCTGCTGCTCGTCGCCGACGCCCGCAAGGCGCCAGGCATTCGTGCGGTGCAGGAACAAGAGGGCGGGGACGAGGAGCAAGGCGACGCGATGGCACTGGCGAGATCGACGTCCTTCTCTGAAGAAAACGACAGCAAGCCACTGCAGTCTTCCCTGAATTTTTCTGAACTTGACATGACCATGCACTGCAGGTGTTCGACAGAGGGATTTTGCAATGAGATGAATTTTTCTGGAGCTGTAACTTGGTGAGATGACCACTCAAAGCACCCAGGGGCTGCCTGATTTTACTTGGAATTTTTGGAGAAGGTTTTGAATGAATTTCACCAAATTTGTCAAATCTGGTCCAAACTTGCAGCAGGTGTAGTTTGAAAATTTTGAACTGAAGACCAGTGGATCTTCCTGGTTCTAGGTTGAGGGTTCAAAGGACTAGGAGGGGAAAAAGGTTTGGTGCCAAAAATCAAGACAGAAACTGGAGTTCCTTTGTAAATCTCCAAGTAGTAGGATAGAAGACAGAAATTTGTTTGAATAAGATTCAAATGGAAATGATCACATGGGGAGGTTCAACTTGCTGGATTTGATGCAAATCATGATCCAAAGGTGAGGAAGTGGTTAGGAGAGAGGATTTGCACTAATGTCATGGCAAGAAGGAATTGTTGAAAGTGGCAAAGGACTTCCCAAAAGCCATAGTGCAAAATTCAAAAAGATTTTCAAAAGTTATTTTCCCAAATGAAAAACATTTTGTCTTGAGTCCAAATGAAAAGCAAGAACTTCCAAGACCAAAGGCAGATCTTGGGTGAATCCAAACAAAACTTTTGCCATAAAGAAAAGTATATGAGAGGGAGAGTTCTCTTGAAGAAAAATTTAAATCACTCCCCTCAAGTCAAATAAAATCTTTTGAAAAATCCAAATAAAAACTTGGGTGTCACAACAAGATACGTAGAAGATGCTTGTGGCACAAGCAAACTGACCAGGGAGAGACTGTTAACTCACTGGCTGCTTGGGACCTAGTTTGTCGACCAAAAACCCATGGAGGACTTGGCATCATTAACATCAAGACACAGAACACTACTCTCTTGCTGAAGTTTCTACACAACTTCTACAACAAAAAAGATGTCCCCTGGGTTAACTTGGTCTGGGCTACATACTACGATAACAAAGTGCCGCATGCCACAGAGCCATGTGGCTCCTTTTGGTGGCGTGACGTCATGAACCTGTCCAACATCTACCGTGGGATATCTTCGGTGCATATTGGCGATGGGACAACCACTCTTTTTTGGAAAGACTTATGGAAGGAACACATAACTCAAGATGCATTCCCTAGAGCCTTTTCCTTCACTAAGTTGGAAGATGCCTCGGTCGCAAGCTTTCTGGCAATCAACAATGTTCAAGCTGGCTTTCATCTTCCCCTCTCTGCTCAAGCTCGTGAAGAACTCATACACCTTCAGGAATATAGTGTTGACACGGAGCCAGATGTCGCTGCTCGGGATGTCTGGAGCTACCCATGGGGACCACATTATACTTCGGCCAAGTATTACAAGTTCTTCTTTCGAAACGTCGCCGCTGATGATGCCTTCTCTTGGATCTGGAAATCTAAATGCACGATGAAAATAAAGATCTTCACCTGGCTACTCCTAGCAGACAGAGTCAACACTAGAAACATGTTGAAAAGGAGACACTATCATGTGGGAGATAATGTCACTTGTTCATTATGTACCCGACAAGAGGAAGAAACGGTCGAGCACTTATTCTTCAGGTGTCCTTTCAGTCAACAATGCTGGAGTACTCTAGGCATTACGTGGACGAATGATGGTAACAGACTTGCTCTTATCCATGAAGGGTGTCGTAGCTGGCAAACACACATGTTCATGGAAATCTTCATGCTGTCTGCATGGAGCATTTGGAAGGAACGCAACGGTCTAATATTTAGGGGGGGTCCCGCACACCCTTACATCATGGAAAGAGCGTTTTAGGACTGACCTAGCCTTACTATGCCATAGGGTTAAACCCTCATTGGCTGAGTTCATTTCTTTGTTCTTGGGGACTACTTTGTAATCCCATTTCCTTTTCTTTCTAAGATCAAAACCCCCACACCCATGTGGTATGTGGTGATTTTGACTCTAGGAATCATGAGCACTTGCTTATGAACCCTGTGTAACTACTCATTTCTGATTAATACATGTCAGTAGGATCCTCTCCTACTGTCTTTGACTGATCAAAAAAATAGCTCATGAGACGATAATGTGAAGACACGTTGATAAAAGATCAAGATGATGGAGATCATGGTGTCATGCCGGTAACAATGGAGATCATGACTGTACTTTGGAGATGGAGATCAAAAGCACAAGATGATGATGGCCATATCATGTCACATATTTTGATTGCATGTGATGTTTATCTTTCATACATCTTATTTTGCTTAGTTTGGCGGTAGCTTTATAAGATGATCCCTTACTAAAATTTCAAGGTATAAGTGTTCTCCCTGAGTATGCACCGTTGAGACAGTTCTTCGTGCCGAGACACCACGTGATGATTGGGTGTGATAAGCTCTACTTTCACATACAACGGGTGCAAGCCAGTTTTGCACACGCAGAATACTCGGGTTAAACTTGACAAGCCTAGCATATGCAGATATGGCCTCGGAACACTGAGACCGAAAGGTCGAGCGTGAATCATATAGTAGATATGATCAACTTAGTGATGTTCACCATTGAAAACTACTCCATCTCACATGATGATCGGACATGGTTTAGTTGATATGGATCACGTGATCATTTAGAAGACTAGAGGGATGTCTATCTAAGTGGGAGTTCTTAAGTAATATGATTAATTGAACTTTAATTTATCATGAGCTTAGTCCTGATAGTATTTGCATAACTATGTTGTAGATCAATAGCTCGCAATGTAGTTCCCCGTTTATTTTTGATATGTTCCCAGAGAAAAATAGGTTGAAAGATGATAGTAGCAATGGTGCGGACTTGGTCCATGATCTGAGGATTATCCTCATTGCTGCACAGAAGAATTATGTCCTTGATGCACCGCTAGGTGACAGAACTATTGCAGGAGCAGATGCAGACATTATGAACGTTTTGACAAGCTCGGTATGATGACTACTTGATAGTTTAGTGCACCATGCTTTACGGCTTAGAACCGGGACTTCAAAAATGTTTTGAACGTCACGGAGCATATAAGATGTTCCAAGAGTTGAAATTAGTATTTCATACTCATGCCCGTGTCAAGAGGTATGAGACCTCTGACAATACTTTGCCTACAAGATGGAGGAGAATAGCTCAACCAGTGAGCATGTGCTCAGATTGTTTGAGTACTACAATCGCTTGAATCAAGTGGGAGTTAATCTTCCAGATAAAATAGTGATTGACAGAATTCTCTAGTCACTATCACCAAGTTACTAGAACTTCGTGATGAACTATAATATGCAAGGGATAACAAAAACGATTCCCGAGCTCTTCGTGATGCTGAAATCGACGAAGGTAGAAATCAAGAAAAGCATCAAATGTTGATGGTTGAAAAGACCACTAGTTTCAAGTAAAAGGGCAAGGGAAAGAAAGGGAACTTCAAGAAGAATGGCAAGCAAGTTGCCACTCCCATGAAGAAGCCCAAAGCTAGACCCAAGCCTGAAACTGAGTGCTTCTACTGCAAAGGAAATGGTCACTGGAAGTGGAACTGCCCCTAGATACTTGGCGGATAAGAAGGATGGCAAAGTGAACAAAGGTATATTTGATATACAGGTAATTGATGTGTACTTTACTAGTGTTTATAGCAACCCCTCGGTATTTGATACTAGTTCAGTTGCTAAGAGTAGTAACTCGAAACAAGAGTTGCAAAATAAACAGAGACTAGTTAACGACGAGGTGACGATGTGTGTTGGAAATGATTCAAAGGATGATAAGATCACCATCGCACACTACCTTTACCTTCGGGATTAGTGTTGAACCTAAAATAAATGTTATTTGGTGTTTGCGTTGAGCATGAATATGATTAGATCATGTTTAATGCAATACGGTTATTCATTTAAGTCGAAGAATAATTGTTGTTCTTTTTACATGAATAAAACCTTCTATGGTCATACACTAAAAATAAATGGTTTATTGAATCTCGATCGTGTTGATAGACATATTCATAATATTGATGCCAAAAGATGCAAAGTTGATAATGATAGTGCAACATAATTGTGCCACTGCTGTTTAGGTCATATTGGTCTAAAGCGCATGAAGAAACTCCATGCTGATGGGCTTTTGGAATCACTTGATTATGAATCACTTGATGCTTGCGAACCATGCCTCATGGGCAAGATGACTAAGACTCCGTTCTCCGGAACAATGGAGCGAGCCACTGACTTATTGGAAATAATACATACCAATGTATGCGGTCCAATGAGTGTTGAGGCTCACAGTGGGTATCATTGTTTTCTGACCTTCACAGATGATTTGAGCAGATATGTGTCTATCTACTTGATGAAACACAAGTCTGAAACACTTGAAAAGTTCAAAGATTTTCAGAGTGAAGTAGAGAATCATCGTAACAAGAAAATAAAATTTCTACGATCTGATCGCAGAGGCAAATATTTGATTTACGAGTTTGGCCTTCAATTAAAACAATGTGGAATAGTTTCACAAACTCATGCCACCTGGAACACCACAACATAATGGTGTGTCCGAACGTCATAACCGTACTTTATTGGATATAGTGCAGTCTATGATGTCTCTTACCGATTTACCACTATCATTTTTGGGGTTATGCATTAGAGACAGCTACATTCACGTTAAATAGGGCACCGTCTAAATCCGTTGAGACGACACCGTATGAACTATGGTTTGGCAAGAAACCTAAGCTGTCGTTTCTTAAAGTTTGAGGTTGCAATGCTTATGTGAAAAAGTTTCAACCTGATAAGCTCAAACCCAAATCGGAGAAGTGCGTCTTCATAGGATACCCAAAAGAAAATGTTGGGTACACCTTCTACCACAGATCCGAAGGCAAGATCTTTGTTGCTAAGAATGGATCCTTTCTAGAGAAGGAGTTTCTCTCGAAAGAAGTGAGTGGGAGGAAAGTAGAACTTGGTGAGGTAATTGTACCTGCTCCCGAATTGGAAAGCAGTTCATCACATAAATCAGTTCCAGTGATTCCTACACCAATTAGTGAGGAAGTTAACGATAGTGATCATGAAACTTTAGATCAAGTTACTACCGAACCTCGCAGGTCAACCAGAGTACGTTCCGCACCAGAGTGGTACGGTAATCCTATTCCGGAGTTCATGTTACTTGACCATGATGAACCTACGAACTATGAGGAAGTGATGATGAGCCCAGATTCCATGAAATGGCTTGAGGCCATGAAATCTGAGATGGGATCATGTATGAGAACAAAGTGTGGACTTTCGTTGACTTGCCCTATGATCGGCAAGCCATAGAAAATAAATGGATCTTCAAGAGGAAGACGGACGCTGATAGTAGTGTTACTATCTACAAAGCTCGAATTGTCGCAAAAATGTTTTCGACAAATTCAAGGTGTTGACTACGATGAGATTTTTTCACTTGTATCGATGCTTAAATGTCTGTCCGAATCATGTTAGCAATTGCCGCATTTTATGAAATTTGGCAAATGGATGTCAAACCTGCATTCCTTAATGGATTTCTTAAAGAAGAGTTGTATGTGATGCAACCAGAAGGTTTTGTCGATCCTAAAGGTGCTAACAAAATGTGCAAGCATCTCGGAGTTGGAATATACGCTTTGATGAGTTGATCAAAGCATATAGATTTATACAGATTTGCGGTGAAGCCTGTATTTACAAGAAAGTGAGTGGGAGCACTACAGTTTTCTGATAAGTATATATGAAAGACATATTTTTGATCAGAAATGATGTAGAATTTTCTAGAAAGCATAAAGGAGTGTTTGAAAGGAGTTTTTCAAAGAAAGACCTCGGTAAAGCCGCTTACATATTGAGCATCAAGATCTATTGAGATAGATCAAAACACTTGATAAGTTTTTCAATGAGTACATACCTTGACAAGATTTTGAAGTAGTTCAAAATGGAACAGTCAAAGAAAGAGTTCTTGCATGTGTTGCAAGGTGTGAAATTGAGTAAGACTCAAAGCCCGACCACGGCAGAAGATAGAAAGAGAATGAAAGTCATTCCCTATGCCTCAGCCATAGGTTCTATAAAGTATGCCATGTTGTGTACCAGATCTATTGTATACCCTACACTAAGTTTGGCAAGGGAGTACAATAGTGATCTAGGAGTAGATCACTGGACAGCGGTCAAAATTATCCTTAGTGGAATAAGGATATGTTTCTCGATTATGGAGGTGACAAAAGGTTCATCGTAAAGGGTTACGTTGATGCAAGTTTTGACACTGATCCAGATGACTCTAAGTCTCAATCTGGATACATATTGAAAGTGGGAGCAATTAGCTAGAGTAGCTCCGTGCAGAGCATCGTTTACATAGAAATTTGCAAAATACATACGGATCTAAATATGGGAGACCCGTTGACTAAATTTCTCTCACAAGCAAAACATGATCACACCTTAGTACTCTTTGGGTGTTAATCACATGGCGATGTGAACTAAGATTACTGACTCTAGTAACCCTTTGAGTGTTGGTCACATGGCGATGTGAACTATGGGTGTTAATCACATGGTGATGTGAACTATTGGTGTTAAATCACATGGCGATGTGAACTAGATTATTGACTCTAGTGCAAGTGGGAGACTGAAGGAAATATGCCCTAGAGGCAATAATAAAGTTATTATTTATTTTCTTATTTCATGATAAATGTTTATTATTCATGCTAGAATTGTATTAACCGCAAACTTAGTACATGTGTGAATACATAGACAAAACAAAGTGTCCCTAGTATGCCTCTACTTGACTAGCTCGTTTATCAAAGATGGTTATGTTTCGTAACCATAGACATGTGTTGTCATTTGATGAACGGGGTCACATCATTAGGAGAATGATGTGATGGACAAGGCCCATTCGTTAGCTTAGCATTATGATCATTACAGTTTCATTGCTACTGCTTTCTTCATGACTTATACATGTTCCTCAGACTATGAGATTATGCAACTCCCGAATACCGGAGGAACACCTTGTATGCTATCAAACGTCACAACGTAACTGGGTGATTATAAAGATGCTCTACAGGTGTCTCTGATGGTGTTTGTTGAGTTGGCATAGATTGAGATTAGGATTTGTCACTCCGAGTATCGAAGAGGTATCTCTGGGCCCTCTCGGTAATGCACATCACTATAAGCCTTGCGAGCAATGTGACTAATGAGTTAGTTACGGGATGATGCATTACGAACGAGTAAAGAGACTTGTTAGTAATGAGATTGAACTAGGTATGATGATATCGACGATCAAATCTCGGGCAAGTAACATACCGATGACAAAGGGAACAACGTATGTTGTTATGCGGTTTGACCGATAAAGATCTTCGTAGAATATGTAGGAACCAATACGAGCATCCAGGTTCCGCTATTGGTTATTGACCGAAGATGAGTCTCGGTCATGTCTACATAGTTCGCGAACCCGTAGGGTCCGCACGCTTAAGGTTCGGTGACGATTTGTATTATGAGTTATGTGATTCGATGACCGAAGTTTGTTCGAAGTCCCGAATGAGATCGGGGACATGACGAGGAGTCTCGAAATGGTCGAGACGTAAAGATCGATATATTGCAAGGCTATATTCGGAATCGGAAAGGTTCCGAGTGATTCGGTTATTTTTCGGAGTACCGGAGAGTTACGAGAATCCGTATTGGGCCTTAATGGGCCATACGGGAAAGGAGAGAAAGGCCTCAAAGGTGGCCGCGCCCCTTCCCCATGGACTGGTCCGAATTGGACTAGGGAAAGGGGGCGCCCCCTTCCTTCCTTCTCCTTCTCCCTTCCCTTTTATTCCATGTGGGAGGTGGAATCCTACTAGGACTACACTTTGGGCACGCCCTATGAGGGTCAGCCTCCTCCTCCCTCCATCCTTTATATACGTGGCCAGGGGGCACCCCATAGACACACAAGTTGATCATTGATCTCTTAGCCGTGTGCGGTGCCCCCCTCCATCATAATCCACCTCGGTCATATCGTCGTAGTGCTTAGGCGAAGCCCTGCGCCGGTAGTTTCATCATCACCGTCATCACGCCGTCGTGCTGACGAAGCTCTCCCTCGACACTCTGCTGGATCGTGAGTTCATGGGACGTCACCGAGCCGAACGTGTGCAGATCGCGGAGGTGCCGTACTTTCGGTACTAGGATCGGTCGATCGTGAAGACGTACGACTACATCAACCGCGTTGTCATAACGCTTCCGCTTACGGTCTACGAGGGTACGTGGACAACACTCTCCCCTCTCGTTGCTATGCATCACCATGATCTTGCGTGTGCGTAGGAATTTTTTTGAAATTACTGCGTTCCCCAACAGGATCCATGTATGAGAACAAAGTATGGACTTTGGTTGACTTGCCCGATGATCGGCAAGCCATAGATAATAAATGGATCTTCAAGGAGAAGACTGACGCTGATGGTAATGTTACTGTCTACAAAGCTCGACTTGTTGCGAAAGGTTTTTGACAAGTTCAAGGAGTTGACTACGATGAGACATTCTCACCCGTAGCGATGCTTAAGTCTGTCTGAATCATGTTAGCAATTGCCGCATTTTATGATTATGAAATCTGGCAAATGGACGTCGAAACTGCATTCCTTAATGGATTTCTTAAAGAAGAGTTGTATATGATGCAACCAGAAGGTTTTGTCGATCCTAAAGGTGCTAACAAAGTGTGCAAGCTCCAGCGATCCATTTATGGATTGGTGTAAGCATCTCGGAGTTGGGATATACGCTTTGATGAGGTGATCAAAGCATATGGATTTATACAGACTTTTGGAGAAGCCTGTATTTACAAGAAAGTGAGTGGGAGCTCTGTAGCATTTCTAATATTATATGTGGATGACATATTTTTGATTGGAAATGATATAGAATTTCTGGATAGCATAAAAGGATACTTGAATAAGAGTTTTTCAATGAAAGATCTTGTTGAAGCTGCTTATATATTGGGCATCAAGATCTATAGAGATAGATCAATACGCTTAATTGGACTTTCACAAAGCACATACCTTGATAAAGTTTTGAAGAAGTTCAAAATGGATCAGTCAAAGAAAGGGTTCTTGCCTGTGTTACAAGGTGTGAAGTTGAGTCAGACTCAATACCCGACCACTGCAGAAGACAGAGAGAAAATGAAAGTCATTCCCTATGCCTCAACCATAGGTTCTATCATGTATGCAATGTTGTGTACCAGACCTTATGTGTGCCTTGCTATAAGTCTAGCAGGGAGGTACCAAAGTAATCCAGGAGTGGATCACTGGACAGCGGTCAAGAACATCCTAAAGTACCTGAAAAGGACTAAGGATATGTTTCTCGTTTATGGAGGTGACAAAGAGCTCGTCGTAAATGGTTACGTCGATGCTAGCTTTGACACTGATTCGGATGACTCTATGTCACGAACCGGATACGTATTTATACTGAATGGTGGAGCTGTCAGTTGGTGCAGTTCCAAGCAAAGCGTCGTGGTGGAATCTACGTGTAAAGTGGAGTACTTAGCTGCTTCGGAAGCAGCGAATGAAGGAGTTCATATCCGATCTAGGTGTAATACCTAGTGCATCGGGTCCAATGAAAATCTATGTGACAATACTGGAGAAATTGCCTTGGCAAAGGAATCCAGATTTCACAAAAGAACCAAACACATCAAGAGATGCTTCAACTCCATCCGTGATCAAGTCAAGGAGGGAGACATAGAGATTTTCAAAATACATACGGATTTGAATGTGGCAGATCCGTTGACTAAGCCTCTTCCACGAGCAAAACATGATCAACACCAAGACTCCATGGGTGCTAGAATCATTACAATGTAATCTAGATTATTGACTCTAGTGCAAGTGGGAGACTGAAGGAAATATGCGCTAGTGGCAATAATAAAGTTGTTATTTATATTTCCTTATATCATGAAAAATGTTTATGTTGGGGAACGTAGTAATTTCAAAAAAAATCCTACGCACACGCAAGATCATGGTGATGCATAGCAACGAGAGGGGAGAGTGTTGTCCACGTACCCTCGTAGACCGACAGTGGAAGTGTTATCATAACGCGGTTGATGTAGTCGTACGTCTTCACGATCCGACCGATCAAGTACCGAACGCACGGCACCTCCGAGTTCTACACACGTTCAGCTCGATGACGTCCCTCGAACTCCGATCCAGCCGAGTGTTGAGGGAGAGTTTCGTTAGCACGACGGCGTGGTGATGATGATGATGTTCCACCGACGCAGGGCTTCGCCTAAGCTCCGCAACGGTATTATCGAGGTGTAATATGGTGGAGGGGGGCACCGCACACGGCTAAAATATCGTATATCAAGTGTGTCATGGGGTGCCCCCTGCCCCCGTATATAAAGGAGTAAGGGGGAGAGGGCCGGCCTAGGGAAGGTGGCGCGCCCAAGGGGGGAGTCCTACTTCCACCGGGAGTAGGACTCCTCCTTTCCTTGTGGGAGTAGGAGAAGGGAAGGGGTAAGGAGAAGGAAGGAAGGGGGCACCCCCCCTCCCTAGTCCAATTCGGACTAGCCCATGGGGAGGGGTGCGGCCACCCTTTGGGGTCTTTTTCTCCTTTCCCGTATGGCCCATAAAGGCCCAATACGAATTCCCGTAACTCTCCGGTACTCCGAAAAATACCCGGATCACTCAGAACCTTTCCGAAGTCCGAATATAGTCGTCCAATATATCGATCTTTACGTCTCGGCCATTTCGAGACTCCTCGTCATGTCCCCGATCTCATCCGGGACTCCGAACTCCTTCGGTACATCAACATACATAAACTCATAATAAAACTGTCATCGTAACGTTTAAGCGTGCGGACCCTACGGGTTCGAGAACTATGTAGACATGACCGAGACACCTCTCCGGTCAATAACCAATAGCGGAACCTGGATGCTCATATTGGTTCCCACATATTCTACGAAGATCTTTATCGGTCAGACCGCATAACAACATACGGTGTTCCCTTTGTCATCGGTATGTTACTTGCCCGAGATTCGATCGTCGGTATCTCGATACCTAGTTCAATCTCGTTACCGGCAAGTCTCTTTACTCGTTCCGTAATACATCGTCCTGCAACTAACTCATTAGTCACAATGCTTGCAAGGCTTATAGTGATGTGCATTACCGAGTGGGCCCAGAGATACCTCTCCGACAATCGGAGTGACAAATCCTAATCTCGAAATACGCCAACCCAACAAGTACCTCTGGAGACACCTGTAGAGCACCTTTATAATCACCCATTTACGTTGTGACGTTTGGTAGCACACAAAGTGTTCCTCCGATAAACGGGAGTTGCATAATCTCATAGTCATAGGAACATGTATAAGTCATGAAGAAAGCAATAGCAACATACTAAACGATCGGGTGCTAAGCTAACGGAATGGGTCAAGTCAATCACGTCATTCTCCTAATGAGGTGATCCGTTAATCAAATGACAACTCATGTCTATGGCTAGGAAACATAACCATCTTTGATTAACGAGCTAGTCAAGTAGAGGCATACTAGTGACACTCTGTTTGTCTATGTATTCACACATGTATTATGTTTCCGGTTAATACAATTTTAGCATGAATAATAAACATTTATCATGATATAAGGAAATATATAATACTTTATTATTGCCTCTAGGGCATATTTCCTTCAATCTCCCACTTGCACTAGAGTCAATAATCTAGTTCACATCACCATGTGATTTAACATCAATAAATCACATCACCATGTGATTAACACCCATAGTTCACATCTCTATGTGACCAACACTCAAAGGGTTTACTAGAGTCAATAATCTAGTTCACATCGCTATGTGATTAACACCCAAAGAGTACTAAGTGTGATCATGTTTTGATTGTGAGATAATTTTAGTCAACGGGTCTGTCACATTCAGATCCGTAAGTATTTTGCAAATTTCTATGTCTACAATGCTCTGCACGCAGCTACTCTAGCTAATTGCTCCCACTTTCAATATGTATCTAGACCGAGACTTAGAGTCATCTAGATTAGTGTCAAAACTTGCATCGACGTAACCCTTTACGACGAACCTTTTGTCACTTCCATAATCGAGAAACATATCCTTGTTCCAGTAAGGATAATTTTGACCGCTGTCCAGTGATCTACTCCTAGATCACTATTGTACTCCCTTGCCAAAATTAGTGTAGGTATACAATAGATCTGGTACACAGCATGGCATACTTTATAGAACCTATGGCCAAGGCATAGGGAATGACTTTCATTCTCTTTCTATCTTCTGCCGTGGTCGGGCTTTGAGTCTTACTCAATTTCACACCTTGTAACACAGGCAAGAACTCTTTCTTTGACTGTTCTATTTTGAACTACTTCAAAATCTTGTTAAGGTATGTACTCATTGAAAAAACTTATCAAGCGTCTTGATCTATCTCTATAGATCTTGATGCTCAATATGTAAGCACCTTCACCGAGGTCTTTCTTTGAAAAACTCCTTTCAAACACTCCTTTATGCTTTGCAGAATAATTCTACATTATTTCCGATCAACAATATGTCATTCACATATACTTATCAGAAATGCTGTAGTGCTCCTACTCACTTTCTTGTAAATACAGGCTTCACCGCAAGTCTGTATAAAACTATAATGCTTTGATCACTATCAAAGCATATATTCCAACTCCGAGATGCTTGCACCAGTCCATAAATGGATCGCTGGAGTTGCATACTTTTGTTAGCACCTTTAGGATTGAAAAAACCTTCTGGTTGCATCATATACAACTCTTCTTTAATAAATCCATTAAGGAATGCAGTTTTGTTTATCCATTTGCCAGATTTCATAAAAATGCGGCAATTGCTAACATGATTCAGACAGACTTAAGCATAGATACGAGCGAGAAAATCTCATCGTAGTCAACGCCTTAAACTTGTCGAAAACCTTTCGCAACAAGTCGAGCTTTGTAGATAGTAACACTACTATCGGCGTCCGTCTTCCTCTTGAAGATCCATTTAATCTCAATGGCTCGCCGATCATTGGGCAAGTCAACCAAAGTCCATACTTTGTTCTCATACATGGATCTCATCTCAGATTTCATGGCCTCAAGCCATTTTGCGGAATCTGGGCTCACCATCGCTTCTTCATAGTTCGTAGGTTCGTCATGGTCTAGTAACATAACCTCCAGAACAGGATTACCGTACCACTCTGGTGCGGATCTTACTCTGGTTTACCTACGAGGTTTGGTAGTAACTTGATCTGAAGTTACATGATCATCATCATTAACTTCCTCACTAATTGGTGTAGGAGTCACAGGAACAGATTTCTGTGATGAACTACTTTCCAATAAGGGAGCAGGTACAGTTACCTCATCAAGTTCTACTTTCCTCCCACTCACTTCTTTCGAGAGAAACTCCTTCTCTAGAAAGGATCCATTTTAGCAACGAATGTCTTGCCTTCGGATCTGTGATAGAAGGTGTACCCAACTGTCTCCTTTGGGTATCCTATGAAGACACTTTTCTCCGATTTGGGTTTGAGCTTATCAGGATGAAACTTTTTCACATAAGCATCGCAACCCCAAATTTTAAGAAACGACAACTTTGGTTTCTTGCTAAACCACAGTTCATAAGGCGTCGTCTCAACGGATTTTGATGGTGCCCTATTAACGTGAATGCAGCTGTCTCTAATGCATAACCCCAAAACGATAGTGATAGATTGGTAAGAGACATCATATATCGCTCCATATCTAATAAAGTACGGTTACGATGTTCGGACACACCATTACACCGTGGTGTTCCAGGTGGCGTGAATTTGTGAAACTATTCCACATTGTTTTAATTGAAGACCAAACTCGTAACTCAAATATTTGTCTCCGCGATCAAATCATAGAAACCTTATTTTCTCGTCACGATGATTTTCTACTTCACTCTGAAATTCTTTGAACTTTTCAAATGCTTCAGACTTATGTTTCATCAAGTAGATATACCCATATCTGCTCAAATCATCTGTGAAGGTCAGAAAATAATGATACCTGCTACGAGCCTCAATATTCATCGGACCACATACATCTGTATGTATGATTTCCAACAAATCTGTTGCTCTCTCCATAGTTCCGGAGAACGGCGTTTTAGTCATCTTGCCCATGAGGCACGGTTCGCAAGCATCAAGTGATTCATAATCAAGTGATTCCAAAATCCCATCAGTATGGAGTTTCTTCATGCGCTTTACACCAATATGACCTAAATGGCAGTGCCACAAATAAGTTGCACTATCATTATTAACTTTGCATCTTTTGGCTTCATTATTATGAATATGTGTATCACTACGATCGAGATCCAACAAACCATTTTCGTTGGTGTGTATGACCATAGAAGGTTTTTATTCATGTAAACAGAACAACAATTGTTCTCTAACTTAAATGAATAACCGTATTGCAATAAACATGATCAAATCATATTCATGCTCAACGTAAACACCAAATAACACTTATTTAGTTTCAACACTAATCCCGAAAGTATAGGGAGTGTGCGATGATGATCATATCAATCTTGGAACTACTTCCAACACACATCGTCACCTCGCCTTTTACTAGTCTCTGTTTATTCCGCAACTCCTGTTTTCGAGTTACTACTCTTTAGCAACTGAACCAGTATCAAATACTGAGGGGTTGCTATAAACACTAGTAAGTACACATCAATAACATGTATATCCAATATACCTTTGTTCACTTTGCCATCCTTCTTATCCACCAAATACTTGGGGCAGTTCCGCCTCCAGTGACCAGTCCCTTTGCAGTAGAAGCACTTAGTCTCAGGCTTAGGTACAGACTTGGGCTTCTTCACTTGAGTAGCAACTTGCTTGCCATTCTTTTTGAAGTTCCCCTTCTTCCCTTTTCCCTTTTCTTGAAACTAGTGGTCTCGTCAACCATCAACACTTGATGTTTTTCTTGATTTCTACCTTCATCGATTTCAGCATCACGAAGAGCTCAGGAATTACTTTCGTCATCCCTTGCATACTATAGTTCATCACGAAGCTCTTGTAGCTTGGTGGCAGTGATTGAAGAATTCTGTCAATGACGCAATCATCCGGAAGTTGAACTCCCAGTTGAATCAAGCGATTATTATACCCAGACATTCTGAGTATATGCTCACTGACAGAACTATTCTCTTCCATCTTGCAGCTATAGAACTTATTGGAGACTTCATATCTCTCAATCCGGGCATTTGCTTGAAATATTAACTTCAACTCCTGGAACATCTCATATGCTCCATGACGTTCAAAACGTCGTTGAAGACCCGGTTCTAAGCCATAAAGCATGGCACACTGAACTATTGAGTAGTCATCAGCTTTGCTCTGCCAGACATTCATAACTTCTGGCGTCGCTCTTGCAGGAGGCCTGGCACCTAGCGGTGCTTCTAGGACGTAATTCTTCTGTGCAGCAATGAGGATAATCCTCAAGTTACGGACCTAGTCCGTGTAATTGCTACCATCATCTTTCAACTTAGCTTTCTCAAGGAACGCATTAAAATTCAACGGAACAACAGCACGGGCCATTTATCTACGATTAACATAGACAAGCAAGATACTATCAGGTACTAAGTTCATGATAAATTTAAGTTCAATTAATCATATTACTTAAGAACTCCCACTTAGATAGATATCCCTCTAATCATCTAAGTGATTACGTGATCCAAATCAACTAAACCATGTCCGATCATCATGTGAGATGGAGTAGTTTCAATGGTGAACATCACTATGTTGATCATATCTACTATATGATTCACGCTCGACCTTTCGGTCTCCGTGTTCCGAGGCCATATCTGCATATGCTAGGCTCGTCAAGTTTAACCTGAGTATTCCGCGTGTGCAACTGTTTTGCACCCGTTGTATTTGAACGTAGAGCCTATCACACCCGATCATCACGTGGTGTCTCAGCACGAAGAACTTTCGCAACGGTGCATACTCAGGGAGAACACTTTTATCTTGAAATTTTAGTGGGAGATCATCTTATAATGCTACCGTCAATCAAAGCAAGATAAGATGCATAAAAGATTAACATCACATGCAATCAATATAAGTGATATGATATGGCCATCATCATCTTGTGCTTGTGATCTCCATCTCCGAAGCACCGTGCTTGTGATCTCCATCTCCGAAGCACCGTCATGATCACCATCGTCACCGGCGCGACACCTTGATCTCCATCGTAGTATCGTTGTCGTCTCGCCAACTTATTGCTTTTACGACTATCGCTACCGCTTAGTGATAAAGTAAAACTATTACATGGTGATTGCATCTCATACAATAAAGCGACAACCATATGGCTCCTGCCAGTTGCCGATAACTCGGTTACAAAACATGATCATCTCATACAACAAATTATATCACATCATGTCTTGACCATATCACATCACAACATGCCCTGCAAAAACAAGTTAGACGTCCTCTACTTTGTTGTTGCAAGTTTTACGTGGCTGCTACGGGCTTAGCAAGAACCGTTCTTACCTACGGATCAAAACCACAACGATAGTTTGTCAAGTTGGTGCTGTTTTAACCTTCGCAAGGACCGGGCGTAGCCACATTCGGTTCAACTAAAGTGAGAGAGACAGACACCCGCCAGTCACCTTTAAGCAACGAGTGCTCCGAACGGTGAAACAGTCTCGCGTAAGCGTACGCGTAATGTCGGTCCGGGCCGCTTCATCTCACAATACCGCTGAACCAAAGTATGACATGCTGGTAAGCAGTATGACTTATATCGCCCACAACTCACTTGTGTTCTACTCGTGCATAGTATCAACGCATAAAACCAGGCTCTGATACCACTATTGGGGAACGTAGTAATTTCAAAAAAATTCCTATGCACACGCAAGATCATGGTGATGCATAGCAACGAGAGGGGAGAGTGTTGTCCACGTACCCTCGTAGACCGACAGCGGAAGCGTTATCACAACGCGGTTGATGTAGTCATACGTCTTCACGATCCGACCGATCAAGTACCGAACGCACAGCACCTCCGAGTTCTACACACGTTCAGCTCGATGACGTCCCTCGAACTCCGATCCAGCCGAGTGTTGAGGGAGAGTTTTGTCAGCACGACGGCGTGGTGACGATGATGATGTTCCACCGACGCAGGGCTTCGCCTAAGCTCCGCAACGGTATTATCGAGGTGTAATATGGTGGAGGGGGGCACCGCACACGGCTAAAATATCGTATATCAAGTGTGTCATGGGGTGCCCCCCTGCCCCCGTATATAAAGGAGCAAGGGGGAGAGGGCCGGCCTAGGGGAGGTAGCGCGCCCAAGGGGGGAGTCCTACTCCCACCGGGAGTAGGACTCCTCCTTTCCTTGTGGGAGTAGGAGAAGGGAAGGGGGAAGGAGAAGGAAGGAAGGGGGTGCCCCCCCTCCCTAGTCCAATTCGGACTAGCCCATGGGGAGGGGTGCGGCCACCCTTTGGGGTCTTTTTCTCCTTTCCCGTATGGCCCATAAAGGCCCAATACGAATTCCCGTAACTCTCCGGTACTCCGAAAAATACTCGGATCACTCGGAACCTTTCCGAAGTCCGAATATAGTCGTCCAATATATCGATCTTTACGTCTCGGACATTTCGAGACTCCTCGTCATGTCCCCGATCTCATCCGGGACTCCGAACTCCTTCGGTACATCAACATACATAAACTCATAATAAAACTGTCATCGTAACGTTTAAGCGTGCGGACCTTATGGGTTCGAGAACTATGTAGACATGACCGAGACACCTCTCCGGTCAATAACCAATAGCGGAATCTGGATGCTCATATTGGTTCTCACATATTCTACAAAAATCTTTATCGGTCAGACCGCATAACAACATACGTTGTTCCCTTTGTCATCGGTATGTTACTTGCCCGAGATTCGATCGTCGGTATCTCGATACCTAGTTCAATCTCGTTACCGGCAAGTCTCTTTACTCGTTCCGTAATACATCATCCCGCAACTAACTCATTAGTCACAATGCTTGCAAGGCTTATAGTGATGTGCATTACCGAGTGGGCCCAGAGATACCTCTCCGACAATCGGAGTGACAAATCCTAATCTCGAAATACGCCAACCCAACAAGTACCTTTGGAGACACCTGTAGAGCACCTTTATAATCACCCATCTACGTTGTGACGTTTGGTAGCACACAAAGTGTTCCTCCGGTAAACGGGAGTTGCATAATCTCATAGTCATAGGAACATGTATAAGTCATGAAGAAAGCAATAGCAACATACTAAACGATCGGGTGCTAAGCTAACGGAATGGGTCAAGTCAATCACGTCATTCTCCTAATGAGGTGATCCCGTTAATCAAATGACAACTCATGTCTATGGCTAGGAAACATAACCATCTTTGATTAACGAGCTAGTCAAGTAGAGGCATACTAGTGACACTCTGTTTGTCTATGTATTCACACATGTATTATGTTTCTGGTTAATACAATTCTAGCATGAATAATAAAAATTTATCATGATATAAGGAAATATATAATACTTTATTATTGCCTCTAGGGCATATTTCCTTCAGTTTATTATTCATGCTAGAATTATATTAACCGGAAACTTGATACATGTGTGGATACATAGACAAAACACAGTGTCCCTAGTAAGCCTCTACTAGACTAGCTCGTTAATCAAAGATGGTTAAGTTTCCTAACCATAGGCATGTGTTGTCATTTGATGAACGGGATCACATCATGTCGGAGTAAATGGCCATGGGTAGCCTAACCGACTCCCCCTGGCTCTTTGAAAATTATCAGGCCGATCGGGCCTTCAAGCATCCAAAACACAGGGCCGCCTTCCCCTGGTCGGCTATCTCACAGGCCGACTACCAGAAGGCGACCGGACCTCAAAAACTTTCCCGAAGATAACCATAAGATGGCCGACTCCCAGAAACCGGCCATAAGAAGACCGACTCCCAGAAGCCAGCCACAAGAAGACCGACTCCCAGAAGCCGGCCGCAAGAAGACCGACTCCAGGGAGCCGGCCAAGACCGCACCCTCAAGGGCTGCACCCACATAACGGTGATGAGACTGTTGGGAATCGTAGCATAATTTAAAATTTTCCTACGCTCACCAAGAAGCATCTATGGAGTCTACTAGCAACGAGGGGAAAGGAGTGCATCTACATACCCTTGTAGATCGCGAGCGGAAGCGTTCCAATGAACGTGGATGACGGAGTCGTACTCGCCGTGATCCAAATCACCGATGACCGAGTGCCGAACGTACGGCACCTCCGCGTTCAACACACGTACGGTGCAGCGACGTCTCCTCCTTCTTGATCCAGCAAGGGGGAGGAGAGGTTGATGGAGATCCAACAGCACGACGGCGTGGTGGTGGATGTAGCGGGTCTCCGGCAGGGCTTCGCCAAGCTTCTGCGAGAGAGAGAGAGGTGTTGCAGGGGAGGAGGGAGGCGCCCAAGGCTTAGATGTTGCTGCCCTCCCTTCCCCCCACTATATATAGGGCCAAGGGAGAGGGGGGGCGCAGCCTTGCCCCTTCCTCCAAGGAAGGGTGCGGCCAGGGGGGAGTCCTTCCCCCCCAAGGCACCTCGGAGGTGCCTTCCCCCTTTAGGACTCTCCCTTTTTTCTTATCTCTTGCGCATGGGCCTCTTGGGGCTGGTGCCCTTGGCCCATATAGGCCAAGGCGCACCCCTTACAGCCCATGTGGCCCCCCGGGGCTGGTGGACCCCCTTGGTGGACCCCCGGACCCCTTTCGGCACTCCCGGTACAATACCGATAAAGCGCGAAACTTTTCCGGCGACCAAAATAAGACTTCCCATATATAAATCTTTACCTCCGGACCATTCCGGAACCTCTCGTGACGTCCGGGATCTCATCCGGGACTCCGAACAACTTTCGGGTTTCCGCATACATATATCTCTACAACCCTAGCGTCACCGGACCTTAAGTGTGTAGACCCTACGGGTTCGGGAGACATGCAGACATGACCGAGACGCCTCTCCGGTCAATAACCAACAGCGGGATCTGGATACCCATGTTGGCTCCCACATGTTCCACGATGATATCATCGGATGAACCACGGTGTCGAGGATTCAATCAATCCGTATGCAATTCCCTTTGTCAATCGGTATGTTACTTGCCCGAGATTCGATCGTCGGTATCCCAATACCTTGTTCAATCTCGTTACCGGCAAGTCTCTTTACTCGTACCGCAATGCATGATCCCGTGACTAACGCCTTAGTCACATTGAGCTCATTATGATGATGCATTACCGAGTGGGCCCAGAGATACCTCTCCGTCACACGGAGTGACAAATCCCAGTCTCGATCCGTGCCAACCCAACAGACACTTTCGGAGATACCCGTAATGCACCTTTATAGTCACCCAGTTACGTTGTGACGTTTGGCACACCCAAAGCACTCCTACGGTATCCGGGAGTTGCACGATCTCATGGTCTAAGGAAAAGATACTTGACATTGGAAAAGCTCTAGCAAACGAAACTACACGATCTTTTATGCTATGCTTAAGTTGGGTCTTGTCCATCACATCATTCTCCTAATGATGTGATCCCGTTATCAATGACATCCAATGTCCATAGTCAGGAAACCATGACTATCTGTTGATCAACGAGCTAGTCAACTAGAGGCTTACTAGGGACAGGTTGTGGTCTATGTATTCACACATGTATTACGATTTCCGGACAATACAATTATAGCATGAATAATAGACAATTACCATGAACAAAGAAATATAATAATAACCATTTATTATTGCCTCTAGGGCATATTTCCAACAGTCTCCCACTTGCACTAGAGTCAATAATCTAGTTCACATCACCATGTGATTAACACTCACTGGTCACATCACCATGTGACCAACATCTAAAGAGTTTACTAGAGTCAACGATCTAGTTCACATCACTATGTGATTATCACTCAATGTGTTCTGGTTTGGTCATGTTATGCTTGTGAGAGAGGTTATTAGTCAACGGGTCTGAACCTTTCAGAACCGTGTGCTTTACGAATATCTATGTCATCTTGTGGATGCTACCACGCGCTATTTGGAGCCATTTCAAATAATTGCTCTACTATACGAATCCGGTTTACTACTCAGAGTCATCCGGATTAGTGTCAAAGTTCGCATCGACGTAACCCTTTACGACGAACTCCTTTCCACCTCCATAATCGAGAAAATTCCTTAATCCACTAGGTGCTAAGGATAAGTTCGACCGCTGTCATGAGATCCTTTCCCGGATCACCATTGTACCCTCTTGACCAACTCATGGCAAGGCACACTACATGTGCGGTACACAGCATAGCATACTATAGAGCCTATGTCTAAAGCATAGGGGACGACCTTCGTCCTTTCTCTATCTTCTGCTGTGGTCAGGTCTTGAGTCTCACTCAATACTCACACCTTGTAACACAGCCAAGAACTCCTTCTTTGCTGATCTATTTTGAACTCTTTCAAAATCATGTCAAGGTGTGCTGTCTTTTGAAAGTATCATCAGGCGTCTTGATCTATCTCTATGGATCTTGATGCCCAATATGTAAGTAGCTTTATCCAGGTCTTCCTTTGAAAAACTCCTTTCAAACAACCCTTTATGCTTTCCAGAAATTTTACATCATTTCGGATCATCAATATGTCATTCACATATACTTATCAGAAATGTTGTAGCGCTCCCACTCACTTTATTGTAAATACAAGTTTCTAACAAACTTTGTATAAACCCAAAAACTTTGATCACCCCATCAAAGCGTATATTCTGACTCCGAGATGCTTGCTCTGATCCATGGAAGGATCGCTGGAGCTAGCATACCTTTTAGCATCCTTAGGATCGACAAAACCTTTCTGATTGTATCACATACAACCTTTCCTTACGAAAACTGGTAAGGAAACTTGTTTTGACATCCATCTGCCAGATTTCATAAATGTAGCTAATGCTAACATGATTCCGACGGACCTAAGCATCGCTACGGATGAGAAAAACTCATCGTAGTCAACTCCTTGAACTTGTGAAAATACTCTTTGCCACAAGTCGAGCTTCATAGACGGTAACATTACCGTCCATGTCCGTCTTCTTCTTAAAGATCCATTTATCTCAATGGCTTGCCGATCATCGGGCAAGTTCACCAAAGTCCATGCTTTGTTCTGATACATGGATTCTATCTCGGATTTCATGGCCTCGAGCCATTCGTCGGAATATGGGCCTACCATCGCTTCTCCATAGCTCGTAGGTTCATTGTTGTCTAGCAACATGACTTCCAAGACAGGATCACGCATTACTCTGAAGTAGTGCGCATCCTCGTCATCCTACGAGGTTTGGTAGTGACTTGATCCGAAGTTTCATGATCACTATCATAAGCTTCCACTTCAATTGGTGTAGGTGCCACAGGAACAACTTCCTGTGCCCTGCTACACACTAGTTGAAGCGACGGTTCAATAACCTTATCAAGTCTCCACCATCCTCCCACTCAATTCTTTCGAGAGAAACTTTTCCTCGAGAAAGGACTCGTTTCTAGAAGCAATTACTTTTGCTTCCAGATAGGAGGTATACCCAACTGTTTTTGGGTATTCTATGAAGATGCATTTATCCGCTTTGGGTTCGAGCTTATCAGCCTGAAACTTTTTCACATAAGCATCGCAGCCCCAAACTTTTAAGAAACGACAACTTAGGTTTCTATAAACGGTGTCGTCTCAACGGAATTGCGTGGTGCCCCTTTTAAAGTGAATGCGGTTGTCTCTAATGCCTAACCCATAAATGATAGTGGTAATTTGATAAGAAACATCATGGTATGCACCATATCCAATAGGGTGCAGTTATGATGTTCGGACACACCATCACACTATGGTGTTCCAGGCGGTATTAATTGTGAAACACTTTCCACAATGTCTCAATTGTGTGCCAAACTCGTATCTCAGATACTCATCTCTATGATCATATCACAGACATTTTATCCTCTTGTCACGACGATCTTCAACTTCACTCTGAAATTGCTTGAACCTTTCAATAATTCAGACTAGTGTTTCATCAAGTAAATACACTCAGCATCTACTCAAATCATCTGTGAAGTAAGAACATAACGATATCCACTGCATGCCTCAGCATTCATTGGACTGCATACATCAAAATGTATTACTTCCAATAAATTGCTCTCTTGTTCCATCTCACTGAAAACGAGGCCTTTCAGTCATCTTGCCCATGTGGTATGATTTGCATGTCTCAAGTGATTCATAATCAAGTGAGTCCAAACGATCCATCTGTATGGAGTTTCTTCATGCATATATACCAATAGACATGGTTCGCATGTCTCAATCTTTTCAAAAATGAGTGAGTCCAAAGATCCACCTACATGGAGCTTCTTCATGCGTTCTACACCAATATGACTCAAGTGGCAGTGCCACAAGTATGTGGTACTATCATTACTATCTTATATCTTTTGGCATGAACATGTGTATCACTACGATCGAGATTCATTTTAGGTGCAAGACCATTGAAGGTATTATTCAAATAAACAGAGTAACCATTATTCTCCTTAAATGAATAACCGTTTTGCGGTAAACATAATCCAATCATGTTCAGCGCAACCACCAAATCTCGATGGTAGAGGGAGCATGCGATGCTTGATCACATCAACCTTGGAAACACTTCCAACACATATCGTCATCTCACCTTTAGCTAGTCTCCATTTATTCCGCAGCTTTTATTTCGAGTTACTAACACTTAGCAACCGAACCAGTATCTAATACCCTGGTGCTGCTAGGAGTACTAGTAAAGTACACATTCATATAACGTATATCCAATATACTTTGTCGACCTTGCCTGCCTTCTCATCTACCAAGTATCTAGGGTAGTACTGCTTCAGTGACCGTTCCTCTCATTACAGAAGCACTTAGTCTCGGGTTTGGGTTCAACCTTGGGATTCTTCACTAGAGCAGCAAACGACTTGCTGTTTCATGAAGTATCCCTTTTGCCCTTGCCCTTCTTAAACTAGTGGTTTTACTAACCATCAACAATTGATGCTCCTTCTTGATTTCTACTCTCGCGGTGTCAAACATCGCGAATAGCTCAAGGATCATCATAACTATCCTTGATATGTTATAGTTCATCACGAAGCTCTACTAGCTTGGTGGCAGTGACTATGGAGAACTATCACTATCTCATCTGGGAGATTAACTCCCACTCGATTCAAGCGATTGTGGCACTCAGACAATCTGAGCACACGCTCAACGATTGAGCTTTTCTCCCTTAGTTTGCAGGCTTAAGAAACTTGTCAGAGGTCTCATACCTCTTGACGTGGGCACTAGTCTGAAATCCCAATTTCAGTCTTCGGAACATCTCACATGTTCTGCGACGTTTCAGAAACGTCTTTGGTGCCACAATTCTAAACCGCACCGAACTATCACGTAGTTATCAAAACGTGTATGTCAGATGTTTTGTAACATCTACAGACGACGCTGAGGTTCAGCACACCGAGCGGTGCATTAAGGACATAAGCCTTCTGTGCAGCAATGAGGACAATCCTCAGTTTACGGACCCAGTCCGCATAATTGCTACTACCAACTTTCAACTAAATTTTCTCTAGGAACATATCTTAACCAGTAGAACTAAAGCGCAAGCCATGACATAATTTGCAAATACTTTTTGACTATGTTCATGATAATGAAGTTCATCTGATTATGAACTCCCACTCAGATAGACATCCCTCTAGTCATCTAAGTGAAACATGATCCGAGTTCAACTAGGCCGTGTCCGATCATCACGTGAGACGGACTAGTCAAGATCGGTGAACATCTCCATGTTGATCGTATCTTCTATACGACTCATGCTCGACCTTTCGGTCCTCCGTGTTCCGAGGCCATGTCTGTACATGCTAGGCTCGTCAAGTCAACCTAAGTGTATTGCGTGTGTTCCGAGGCCATGTCTGTACATGCTAGGCTCGTCAACACCCGTTGTATTCGAACGTAAGAATCTATCACACCCGATCATCACGTGGTGCTTCGAAACGACGAACCTTCGCAACGGTGCACAGTTAGGGTGAACACTTTCTTGAAATTATTATAAGGGATCATCCTACTTGCTACCGTCGTTCTAAGCAAATAAGATGCAAAAACATGATAAACATCACATGCAATCAAATAGTGACATGATATGGCCAATATCATCATGCTCCTTTGATCTCCATCTTCGGGGCACCATGATCATCTTTGTCACCGGCATGACACCATGATCTCCATCATCATGATCTCCATCATTGTGTCTTCATGAAGTTGTCACGCCAACGATTACTTCTACTTCTATGGCTAACACGTTTAGCAACAAAGTAAAGTAATTTACATGGCGTTATTCAATGACACGCAGGTCATGCAAAATAATAAAGACAACTCCTATGGCTCCTGCCGGTTGTCATACTCATCGACATGCAAGTCGTGATTCCTATTACAAGAATATGATCAATCTCATACATCACATATATCATTCATCACATCTTCTGGCCATATCACATCACATAGCACTTGCTGCAAAAACAAGTTAGACGTCCTCTAATTGTTGTTGCAAGTTTTTACGTGGTTTGTAGGTTTCTAGCAAGAACGTTTCTTACCTACGTATGACCACAACGTGATTTGCCAATTTCTATTTACCCTTCATAAGGACCCTTTTCATCGAATCTGTTCCGACTAAAGTAGGAGAGACAGACACCCGCTAGCCACCTTATGCATCTAGTGCATGTCAGTCGGTGGAACCTGTCTCACGTAAGAGTACGTGTAAGGTCGGTCCGGGCCGCTTCATCCTACAATGCCGCCGAAACAAGAAAAGACTAGTAGCGGCAAGAAGAATTGGCAAACTCAACGCCCACAACTACTTTGTGTTCTACTCGTGCATAGTAACTACGCATAGACCTGGCTCATGATGCCACTGTTGGGAATCGTAGCATAATTTAAAATTTTCCTACGCTCACCAAGATGCATCTATGGAGTCTACTAGCAACGAGGGGAAAGGAGTGCATCTACATACCCTTGTAGATCGCGAGCGGAAGCGTTCCAATGAACGTGGATGACGGAGTCGTACTCGCCGTGATCCAAATCACCGATGACCGAGTGCCGAACGGACGGCACCTCCGCGTTCAACACACGTACGGTGCAGCGACGTCTCCTCCTTCTTGATCCAGCAAGGGGGGAGGAGAGGTTGATGGAGATCCAACAGCACGACGGCGTGGTGGTGGATGTAGCGGGTCTCCGGCAGGGCTTCGCCAAGCTTCTGCGAGAGAGAGAGAGGTGTTGCAGGGGAGGAGGGAGGCGCCCAAGGCTTAGATGTTGCTGCCCTCCCTTCCCCCACTATATATAGGGCCAAGGGAGAGGGGGGGCGCAGCCTTGCCCCTTCCTCCAAGGAAGGGTGCGGCCAGGGGGGAGTCCTTCCCCCCCAAGGCACCTCGGAGGTGCCTTCCCCCTTTAGGACTCTCCCTTTTTTCTTATCTCTTGCGCATGGGCCTCTTGGGGCTGGTGCCCTTGGCCCATATAGGCCAAGGCGCACCCCTTACAGCCCATGTGGCCCCCCGGGGCTGGTGGACCCCCTTGGTGGACCCCCGGACCCCTTTCGGCACTCCCGGTACAATACCGATAAAGCGCGAAACTTTTCCGGCGACCAAAATAAGACTTCCCATATATAAATCTTTACCTCCGGACCATTCCGGAACCTCTCGTGACGTCCGGGATCTCATCCGGGACTCCGAACAACTTTCGGGTTTCCGCATACATATATCTCTACAACCCTAGCGTCACCGGACCTTAAGTGTGTAGACCCTACGGGTTCGGGAGACATGCAGACATGACCGAGACGCCTCTCCGGTCAATAACCAACAGCGGGATCTGGATACCCATGTTGGCTCCCACATGTTCCACGATGATATCATCGGATGAACCACGGTGTCGAGGATTCAATCAATCCGTATGCAATTCCCTTTGTCAATCGGTATGTTACTTGCCCGAGATTCGATCGTCGGTATCCCAATACCTTGTTCAATCTCGTTACCGGCAAGTCTCTTTACTCGTACCGCAATGCATGATCCCGTGACTAACGCCTTAGTCACATTGAGCTCATTATGATGATGCATTACCGAGTGGGCCCAGAGATACCTCTCCGTCACACGGAGTGACAAATCCCAGTCTCGATCCGTGCCAACCCAACAGACACTTTCGGAGATACCCGTAATGCACCTTTATAGTCACCCAGTTACGTTGTGACGTTTGGCACACCCAAAGCACTCCTACGGTATCCGGGAGTTGCACGATCTCATGGTCTAAGGAAAAGATACTTGACATTGGAAAAGCTCTAGCAAACGAAACTACACGATCTTTTATGCTATGCTTAAGTTGGGTCTTGTCCATCACATCATTCTCCTAATGATGTGATCCCGTTATCAATGACATCCAATGTCCATAGTCAGGAAACCATGACTATCTGTTGATCAACGAGCTAGTCAACTAGAGGCTTACTAGGGACAGGTTGTGGTCTATGTATTCACACATGTATTACGATTTCCGGACAATACAATTATAGCATGAATAATAGACAATTACCATGAACAAAGAAATATAATAATAACCATTTATTATTGCCTCTAGGGCATATTTCCAACAGTCTCCCACTTGCACTAGAGTCAATAATCTAGTTCACATCACCATGTGATTAACACTCACTGGTCACATCACCATGTGACCAACATCTAAAGAGTTTACTAGAGTCAACGATCTAGTTCACATCACTATGTGATTATCACTCAATGTGTTCTGGTTTGGTCATGTTATGCTTGTGAGAGAGGTTATTAGTCAACGGGTCTGAACCTTTCAGAACCGTGTGCTTTACGAATATCTATGTCATCTTGTGGATGCTACCACGCGCTATTTGGAGCCATTTCAAATAATTGCTCTACTATACGAATCCGGTTTACTACTCAGAGTCATCCGGATTAGTGTCAAAGTTCGCATCGACGTAACCCTTTACGACGAACTCCTTTCCACCTCCATAATCGAGAAAATTCCTTAATCCACTAGGTGCTAAGGATAAGTTCGACCGCTGTCATGAGATCCTTTCCCGGATCACCATTGTACCCTCTTGACCAACTCATGGCAAGGCACACTACATGTGCGGTACACAGCATAGCATACTATAGAGCCTATGTCTAAAGCATAGGGGACGACCTTCGTCCTTTCTCTATCTTCTGCTGTGGTCAGGTCTTGAGTCTCACTCAATACTCACACCTTGTAACACAGCCAAGAACTCCTTCTTTGCTGATCTATTTTGAACTCTTTCAAAATCATGTCAAGGTGTGCTGTCTTTTGAAAGTATCATCAGGCGTCTTGATCTATCTCTATGGATCTTGATGCCCAATATGTAAGTAGCTTTATCCAGGTCTTCCTTTGAAAAACTCCTTTCAAACAACCCTTTATGCTTTCCAGAAATTTTACATCATTTCGGATCATCAATATGTCATTCACATATACTTATCAGAAATGTTGTAGCGCTCCCACTCACTTTATTGTAAATACAAGTTTCTAACAAACTTTGTATAAACCCAAAAACTTTGATCACCCCATCAAAGCGTATATTCTGACTCCGAGATGCTTGCTCTGATCCATGGAAGGATCGCTGGAGCTAGCATACCTTTTAGCATCCTTAGGATCGACAAAACCTTTCTGATTGTATCACATACAACCTTTCCTTACGAAAACTGGTAAGGAAACTTGTTTTGACATCCATCTGCCAGATTTCATAAATGTAGCTAATGCTAACATGATTCCGACGGACCTAAGCATCGCTACGGATGAGAAAAACTCATCGTAGTCAACTCCTTGAACTTGTGAAAATACTCTTTGCCACAAGTCGAGCTTCATAGACGGTAACATTACCGTCCATGTCCGTCTTCTTCTTAAAGATCCATTTATCTCAATGGCTTGCCGATCATCGGGCAAGTTCACCAAAGTCCATGCTTTGTTCTGATACATGGATTCTATCTCGGATTTCATGGCCTCGAGCCATTCGTCGGAATATGGGTCTACCATCGCTTCTCCATAGCTCGTAGGTTCATTGTTGTCTAGCAACATGACTTCCAAGACAGGATCACGCATTACTCTGAAGTAGTGCGCATCCTCGTCATCCTACGAGGTTTGGTAGTGACTTGATCCGAAGTTTCATGATCACTATCATAAGCTTCCACTTCAATTGGTGTAGGTGCCACAGGAACAACTTCCTGTGCCCTGCTACACACTAGTTGAAGCGACGGTTCAATAACCTTATCAAGTCTCCACCATCCTCCCACTCAATTCTTTCGAGAGAAACTTTTCCTCGAGAAAGGACTCGTTTCTAGAAGCAATTACTTTTGCTTCCAGATAGGAGGTATACCCAACTGTTTTTGGGTATTCTATGAAGATGCATTTATCCGCTTTGGGTTCGAGCTTATCAGCCTGAAACTTTTTCATCGCAGCCCCAAACTTTTAAGAAACGACAACTTAGGTTTCTATAAACGGTGTCGTCTCAACGGAATTGCGTGGTGCCCCTTTTAAAGTGAATGCGGTTGTCTCTAATGCCTAACCCATAAATGATAGTGGTAATTTGATAAGAAACATCATGGTATGCACCATATCCAATAGGGTGCAGTTATGATGTTCGGACACACCATCACACTATGGTGTTCCAGGCGGTATTAATTGTGAAACACTTTCCACAATGTCTCAATTGTGTGCCAAACTCGTATCTCAGATACTCATCTCTATGATCATATCACAGACATTTTATCCTCTTGTCACGACGATCTTCAACTTCACTCTGAAATTGCTTGAACCTTTCAATAATTCAGACTAGTGTTTCATCAAGTAAATACACTCAGCATCTACTCAAATCATCTGTGAAGTAAGAACATAACGATATCCACTTCATGCCTCAACATTCATTGGACTGCATACATCAAAATGTATTACTTCCAATAAATTGCTCTCTTGTTCCATCTCACTGAAAACGAGGCCTTTCTGTCATCTTGCCCATGTGGTATGATTTGCATGTCTCAAGTGATTCATAATCAAGTGAGTCCAAACGATCCATCTGTATGGAGTTTCTTCATGCATATATACCAATAGACATGGTTCGCATGTCTCAATCTTTTCAAAAATGAGTGAGTCC
Organism: Triticum aestivum; assembly: GCF_018294505.1. Lineage (NCBI taxonomy): Eukaryota > Viridiplantae > Streptophyta > Magnoliopsida > Poales > Poaceae > Triticum > Triticum aestivum. The sequence continues at coordinate 125,777,680 of NC_057799.1, forward strand.
AAAGATCCACCTACATGGAGCTTCTTCATGCGTTCTACACCAATATGACTCAAGTGGCAGTGCCACAAGTATGTGGTACTATCATTACTATCTTATATCTTTTGGCATGAACATGTGTATCACTACGATCGAGATTCATTTTAGGTGCAAGACCATTGAAGGTATTATTCAAATAAACAGAGTAACCATTATTCTCCTTAAATGAATAACCGTTTTGTGGTAAACATAATCCAATCATGTTCAGCGCAACCACCAAATCTCGATGGTAGAGGGAGCATGCAATGCTTGATCACATCAACCTTGGAAACACTTCCAACACATATCGTCATCTCACCTTTAGCTAGTCTCCATTTATTCCGCAGCTTTTATTTCGAGTTACTAACACTTAGCAACCGAACCAGTATCTAATACCCTGGTGCTGCTAGGAGTACTAGTAAAGTACACATTCATATAACGTATATCCAATATACTTTGTCGACCTTGCCTGCCTTCTCATCTACCAAGTATCTAGGGTAGTACTGCTTCAGTGACCGTTCCTCTCATTACAGAAGCACTTAGTCTCGGGTTTGGGTTCAACCTTGGGATTCTTCACTAGAGCAGCAAACGACTTGCTGTTTCACGAAGTATCCCTTTTGCCCTTGCCCTTCTTAAACTAGTGGTTTTACTAACCATCAACAATTGATGCTCCTTCTTGATTTCTACTCTCGCGGTGTCAAACATCGCGAATAGCTCAAGGATCATCATAACTATCCTTGATATGTTATAGTTCATCACGAAGCTCTACTAGCTTGGTCGCAGTGACTATGGAGAACTATCACTATCTCATCTGGGAGATTAACTCCCACTCGATTCAAGCGATTGTGGCACTCAGACAATCTGAGCACACGCTCAACGATTGAGCTTTTCTCCCTTAGTTTGCAGGCTTAAGAAACTTGTCAGAGGTCTCATACCTCTTGACGTGGGCACTAGTCTGAAATCCCAATTTCAGTCTTCGGAACATCTCACATGTTCTGCGACGTTTCAGAAACGTCTTTGGTGCCACAATTCTAAACCGCACCGAACTATCACGTAGTTATCAAAACGTGTATGTCAGATGTTTTGTAACATCTACAGACGACGCTGAGGTTCAGCACACCGAGCGGTGCATTAAGGACATAAGCCTTATGTGCAGCAATGAGGACAATCCTCAGTTTACGGACCCAGTCCGCATAATTGCTACTACCAACTTTCAACTAAATTTTCTCTAGGAACATATCTTAACCAGTAGAACTAAAGCGCAAGCCATGACATAATTTGCAAATACTTTTTGACTATGTTCATGATAATGAAGTTCATCTGATTATGAACTCCCACTCAGATAGACATCCCTCTAGTCATCTAAGTGAAACATGATCCGAGTTCAACTAGGCCGTGTCCGATCATCACGTGAGACGGACTAGTCAAGATCGGTGAACATCTCCATGTTGATCGTATCTTCTATACGACTCATGCTCGACCTTTCGGTCCTCCGTGTTCCGAGGCCATGTCTGTACATGCTAGGCTCGTCAAGTCAACCTAAGTGTATTGCGTGTGTTCCGAGGCCATGTCTGTACATGCTAGGCTCGTCAACACCCGTTGTATTCGAACGTAAGAATCTATCACACCCGATCATCACGTGGTGCTTCGAAACGACGAACCTTCGCAACGGTGCACAGTTAGGGTGAACACTTTCTTGAAATTATTATAAGGGATCATCCTACTTGCTACCGTCGTTCTAAGCAAATAAGATGCAAAAACATGATAAACATCACATGCAATCAAATAGTGACATGATATGGCCAATATCATCATGCTCCTTTGATCTCCATCTTCGGGGCACCATGATCATCTTTGTCACCGGCATGACACCATGATCTCCATCATCATGATCTCCATCATTGTGTCTTCATGAAGTTGTCACGCCAACGATTACTTCTACTTCTATGGCCAACTCGTTTAGCAACAAAGTAAAGTAATTTACATGGCGTTATTCAATGACTCGCAGGTCATGCAAAATAATAAAGACAACTCCTATGGCTCCTGCCGGTTGTCATACTCATCGACATGCAAGTCGTGATTCCTATTACAAGAATATGATCAATCTCATACATCACATATATCATTCATCACATCTTCTGGCCATATCACATCACATAGCACTTGCTGCAAAAACAAGTTAGACGTCCTCTAATTGTTGTTGCAAGTTTTTACGTGGTTTGTAGGTTTCTAGCAAGAACGTTTCTTACCTACGTATGACCACAACGTGATTTGCCAATTTCTATTTACCCTTCATAAGGACCCTTTTCATCGAATCTGTTCCGACTAAAGTAGGAGAGACAGACACCCGCTAGCCACCTTATGCATCTAGTGCATGTCAGTCGGTGGAACCTGTCTCACGTAAGAGTACGTGTAAGGTCGGTCCGGGCCGCTTCATCCTACAATGCCGCCGAAACAAGAAAAGACTAGTAGCAGCAAGAAGAATTGGCAAACTCAACGCCCACAACTACTTTGTGTTCTACTCGTGCATAGTAACTACGCATAGACCTGGCTCATGATGCCACTGTTGGGAATCGTAGCATAATTTAAAATTTTCCTACGCTCACCAAGAAGCATCTATGGAGTCTACTAGCAACGAGGGGAAAGGAGTGCATCTACATACCCTTGTAGATCGCGAGCGGAAGCGTTCCAATGAACGTGGATGACGGAGTCGTACTCGCCGTGATCCAAATCACCGATGACCGAGTGCCAAACGAACGGCACCTCCGCGTTCAACACACGTACGGTGCAGCGATGTCTCCTCCTTCTTGATCCAGCAAGGGGGGAGGAGAGGTTGATGGAGATCCAACAGCACGACGGCGTGGTGGTGGATGTAGCGGGTCTCCGGCAGGGCTTCTCCAAGCTTCTGCGAGAGAGAGAGAGAGGTGTTGCAGGGGAGGAGGGAGGCGCCCAAGGCTTAGATGTTGCTGCCCTCCCTTCCCCCCACTATATATAGGGCCAAGGGAGAGGGGGGGCGCAGCCTTGCCCCTTCCTCCAAGGAAGGGTGCGGCCAGGGGGAAGTCCTTCCCCCCCAAGGCACCTCGGAGGTGCCTTCCCCTTTTAGGACTCTCCCTTTTTTCTTATCTCTTGCGCATGGGCCTCTTGGGGCTGGTGCCCTTGGCCCATATAGGCCAACGCGCACCCCTTACAGCCCATGTGGCCCCCCGGGGCTGGTGGACCCCCTTGGTGGACCCCCGGACCCCTTTCGGTACTCCCGGTACAATACCGATAAAGCGCGAAACTTTTCCGGCGACCAAAATAAGACTTCCCATATATAAATCTTTACCTCCGGACCATTCCGGAACCTCTCGTGACGTCCGGGATCTCATCCGGGACTCCGAACAACTTTCGGGTTTCCGCATACATATATCTCTACAACCCTAGCATCATCGGACCTTAAGTGTGTAGACCCTACGGGTTCGGGAGACATGCAGACATGACCGAGACGCCTCTCCGGTCAATAACCAACAGCGGGATCTGGATACCCATGTTGGCTCCCACATGTTCCACGATGATATCATCGGATGAACCACGGTGTCGAGGATTCAATCAATCCGTATGCAATTGCCTTTGTCAATCGGTATGTTACTTGCCCGAGATTCGATCGTCGGTATCCCAATACCTTGTTCAATCTCGTTACCGGCAAGTCTCTTTACTCGTACCGCAATGCATGATCCCGTGACTAACGCCTTAGTCACATTGAGCTCATTATGATGATGCATTACCGAGTGGGCCCAGAGATACCTCTCCGTCACACGGAGTGACAAATCCCAGTCTCGATCCGTGCCAACCCAACAGACACTTTCGGAGATACCCGTAATGCACCTTTATAGTCACCCAGTTACGTTGTGACGTTTGGCACACCCAAAGCACTCCTACGGTATCCGGGAGTTGCACGATCTCATGGTCTAAGGAAAAGATACTTGACATTGGAAAAGCTCTAGCAAACGAAACTACACGATCTTTTATGCTATGCTTAAGTTGGGTCTTGTCCATCACATCATTCTCCTAATGATGTGATCCCGTTATCAATGACATCCAATGTCCATAGTCAGGAAACCATGACTATCTGTTGATCAACGAGCTAGTCAACTAGAGGCTTACTAGGGACAGGTTGTGGTCTATGTATTCACACATGTATTACGATTTCCGGGCAATACAATTATAGCATGAATAATAGACAATTACCATGAACAAAGAAATATAATAATAACCATTTATTATTGCCTCTAGGGCATATTTCCAACAGTCTCCCACTTGCACTAGAGTCAATAATCTAGTTCACATCACCATGTGATTAACACTCAAAGTTCACATCGCCATGTGACTAATACCCAAGAGTTTACTAGAGTCAATAATCTAGTTCACATCACCATGTGATTAACACTCAATGAGTTCTAGGGTTTGATCATGTCATGCTTACGAGAGAGGTTTTAGTCAACGAGTCTGCAACATTCAGATCTGTGTGTGCTTTACAAATCTCTATGTCATCTTGTAGATGCAGCTACCACGCGCTACTAGGAGCTGTTCCAAATAACTGCTCTACTATACGAATCCGGTTTACTACTCAGAGTCATCCGGATTAGTGTCAAAGTTTGCATCGACGTAACCCTTTACGACGAACTCTTTTACCACCTCCATGATCGAGAAAATTCCTTAGTCCACTAGATACTAAGGACAAGTTCGACCGCTGTCATGTGATCCATTCCCGGATCACTATTGTACCCCTTGACTAACTCATGGCAAGGCACACTTCAGGTGCGGTACACAGCATAGCATACTGTAGAGCCTACGTCTAAAGCATAGGGGACGACCTTCGTCCTTTCTCTCTCTTCTGCCGTGGTCAGGTCTTGAGTCTTACTCAATACTCACACCTTGTAACACAGCCAAGAACTCCTTCTTTGCTGATCTATTTTGAACTCCTTCAAAATCTTTTCACGGTATGTATTCATTTGAAAGTACTATTGAGCGTTTTTGATCTATCCTTATAGATCTTGATGCTCAATGTTCAAGTAGCTTAATCCAGCTTTTCCATTGAAAAACACTTTTCAAATAACCCTGGATGCTTTCCAGAAATTCTACATCATTTCTGATCAACAATATGTTAACAACATATACTCATCAAAAATTCTATAGTGCTCCCACTCACTTCTTTGGAAATACAAGTTTCTCATAAACTTTGTATAAACCCAAAATCTTTGATCATCTCATCAAAGCGTACATTCCAACTCCGAGATGCTTACTCCAATCCTTAGAAGGATTGCTGGAGCTTTGCATACTTGTTAGCATCTTTCAGGATTGACAAAACCTTCTGGTTGTATCACATACAACCTTTCCTCAAGAAAATCGTTGAGGAAACAATGTTGTGACATCCTATCTGCAAGATTTCATAAATAATGCAGTAACTGCTAATATAATTCCAACAGACTCTTAGCATCGCTATGAGTGAGAAAGTCTCATCGCAGTCAACTCCTTGAACTTGCCGGAAAACATCTTAACGACAAGTTGAGCTTTCTTAATGGTGACACTTACCATCATTGTCTGTCTTCCCTTTAAAATCCATCTGTACCCAACAGCCTTATGACTATCAAGTAGTTCTTTCAAAGTCTATACTTTGTTTTCATACATGGATCCTCTCGGATTTTATGGCCTCGAGCCATTCGTTGGAATCCGGGCCCACCATCGCTTCTCCATAGCTCATAGGTTCATTGTTGTCTAGCAACATGACTTCCAAGACAGGATTACGTACCACTCTGAAGTAGTACGCATCCTTGTCAACCTACGAGGTTTGGTAGTGACTTGATCCGAAGTTTCATGATCACTATCATAAGCTTCCACTTCAATTGGTATAGGTGCCACAGGAACAACTTCCTGTGCCCTGCTACACACTAGTTGGAGTGACGGTTCAATAACCTCATCAAGTCTCCACCATCCTCCCACTCAATTCTTTCGAGAGAAACTTTTCCTTGAGAAAGGACCTGTTTCTAGAAACAATCACCTTGCTTCCGGATCTGAAATAGGAGGTATACCCAATTGTTTTGGGTATTCTATGAAGATGCATTTATCCGCTTTGGGTTTGAGCTTATCAGCCTGAAACTTTTTCACATAAGCGTCGCAGCCCCAAATTTTTAAGAAACGACAGCTTGGGTTTCTCTAAACCATAGTTCATACGGTGTCATCTCAACGGAATTGCGTGGTGCCCTATTTAAAGTGAATGTGGTTGTCTCTAATGCCTAACCCATAAACGATAGTGGTAATTCGATAAGAGACATCATGGTATGCACCATATCCAATAGGGTGCAGTTATGATGTTCGGACACACCATCACACTATGGTGTTCCAGGCGGTATTAGTCGTGAAACAATTTCCACAATTTCTTAATTGTGTGCCAAACTCATAACTCAGATATTCATCTCTATGATCATACCACAGACATTTTATCCTCTTGTCATGACGATCTTCAACGTCACTCTGAAATTACTTGAACCTTTCAATAATTCAGACTTGTGTTTCATCAAGTAAATATTCTCAGCATCTACTCAAATCATCTGTGAAGTAAGAACATAATGATATCCACTGCGTGCCTCAACACTCATTGGACTGCACACATCAAATGTATTTCTTCCAACAAGTTGCTCTCTTGTTCCATCTCACTGAAAACGAGGCCTTTCAGTCATCTTGCCCATGTTGTATGATTTGCATGTCTCATGTGATTCAAAATCAAGTGAGTCCAAACGATCCATCTGCATGGAGTTTCTTCATGCGTATAAACCAATATGACTCAAATAGCAGTGCCACAAGTATGTGGTACTATCTTATATCTTTTGGCATGAACATGTGTATCACTACGATCGAGATTCAATAAACCATTCATTTTAGGTGCAAGACCATTGAAGGTATTATTCAAATAAAAAGAGTAACCATTATTCTCCTTAAATGAATAACCGTATTCCGATAAACATAATCCAATCATGTCTATGCTCAACGCAAAAACCAAATAACAATTATTTAGGTTTAACACCAATCTCGATGGTAGAGGGAGCATGTGATGCTTGATCACATCAACCTTGGAAACACTTCCAACACATATCGTCATCTCATCTTTAGCTAGTCTCCGTTTATTCCGCAGCTTTTATTTCGAGTTACCAACACTTAGCAACCGAACCGGTATCTAATACCCTGGTGCTACTAGGAGTACTAGTAAAGTACACATTAATATAATGTATATCCAATATACTTCTGTCGACCTTGCCTACCTTCTCATCTACCAAGTATCTAGGGTAGTTCTGCTTCAGTGACCGTTCCCCTCATTACAGAAGCACTTAGTCTCGGGTTTGGGTTCAACCTTGGGTTTCTTCACTAGAGCAGCAACTAATTTGCCGTTTCATGAAGTATCCCTTCTTTCCCTTGCCCTTCTTGAAACTAGTGGTTTTACTAACCATCAACAATTTATGCTCCTACTTGATTTCTACTTTCGTGGTGTCAAACATCACGAATAGCTCAAGGATCATCATATCTGTCCCTGATTTGTTATAGTTCATCATGAAGCTCTAGTAGCTTGGTGGCAGTGACTTTGGAGAACCATCACTATCTCATCTGGAAGATTGACTCCCACTCGATTCAAGCGATTGTAGTACTCAGACAATCTGAGCACATGCTCAACGGTTGAGCTTTTCTCCCTTAGTTTGCAGGCTTAAGAAACTTGTCAGAGGTCTCATACCTCTTGACGTGGGCACGAGCCTAAAATCCCAATTTCAGCTCTTGGAACATCTCATATGTTCCGCGACGTTTCAAAATGTCTTCGGTGCCTCAATTCTAAACCGTTAGCATCACACAGTGAACTATTACGTAGTCATCAAAACGTGTATGTCAGATGTTTCGCAACATCTACAGACGACGCTCGAGGTTCAGCACACCGAGCGGTGCATTAAGGACATAAGCCTTCTGTGCAGCAATGACGACAATCCTCAGTTTACGGACCCAGTCCGCATAATTGCTACTATCAACTTTCAACTAAATTTTTCTCTAGGAACATATCTTAAACAGTAGAACTAAAGCGTAAGCTACGACATAATTTGCAAAGACCTTTTGACTATGTTCATGATAATTAAGTTCATCTAATTATTTAATGAACTCCCACTCAGATAGACATCTCTCTAGTCATCTAAGTGATACATGATCCGAGTCAACTAGGCCGTGTCCGATCATCACGTGAGACGGACTAGTCATCATCGGTGAACATCTCCATGTTGATCGTATCTACTATACGACTCATGTTCGACCTTTCAGTCTCTTGTGTTCCGAGGCCATGTCTGTACATGCTAGGCTCGTCAAGTCAACCTAAGTGTTTCGCATGTGTAAATCTGGCTTACACCCGTTGTATGCGAACATTAGAATCTATCACACCCGATCATCACGTGGTGCTTCGAAACAATGAACCTTCGCAATGGTGCACACTTAGGGGGAACACGTCTCTTGAAATTTTAGTGAGGGATCATCTTATTTATGCTACCGTCGTTCTAAGCAAATAAGATGTAAACATGACAAGCATCACATGCAAATCATAAAGTGACATGATATGGCCAATATCATCTTGCGCCTTTGATCTCCATCTTCGAGGCGCGGCATGATCACCTTCGTCACCGGCATGACACATGATCTCCATCATCATGATCTCCATCATCGTGTCTTCATGAAGTTGTCTCGCCAACTATTACTTCTACTACTATGGCTAACGATTAGCAATAAAGTAAAGTAATTACATGGCGTTTTCATTGACACGCAGGTCATACAATAAATTAAGACAACTCCTATGGCTCCTGCCGGTTGTCATACTCATCGACATGCAAGTCGTGATTCCTATTACAAGAACATGATCAATCTCATACATCACATATATATAATTCATCACATCCTTTTGGCCATATCACATCACATAGCATACCCTGCAAAAACAAGTTAGACGTCCTCTAATTGTTGTTGCATGTTTTACGTGGCTGCTATGGGTTTCTAGCAAGAACGTTTCTTACCTACGCAAAAGCCACAACGGTGATATGCCAATTGCTATTTACCCTTCATAAGGACCCTCTTCATCAAATCCGATCCGACTAAAGTGGGAGAGACAGACACCCGCTAGCCACCTTATGCATCAAGTGCATGTCAGTCGGTGGAACCTGTCTCACGTAAGAGTACGTGTAAGGTCGGTCCGGGCCGCTTCATCCCACAATGCCTCTGAATCAAGATAAGACTAGTAACGGCAAGCAAATTGAACAAATCATCGCCCACAACTACTTTGTGTTCTACTCGTGCATAGAATCTACGCATAGACCTAGCTCATGATGCCACTGTAGGGGAACGTAGCAATAATTCAAAATTTTCTACGCATCACCAAGATCAATCTATGGAGTCATCTAGCAACGAGAGAGAGGAGTGCATCTACATACCCTTTTAGATCGCGAGCGGAAGCTTTCAAGAGAACGGGGTTGATGGAGTCGTGCTCGTCGTGATCCAAATCACCGATGATCCTAGCGCCGAACGGACGGCACCTCCGCGTTCAACACACGTATGGAGCAGCGACGTCTCCTCCTTCTTGATCCAGCAAGGGGGGAGGAGAGGTTGATGGAGATCCAGCAGCACGACGGCGTGGTGGTGGAAGTAGCGGGATACCAACAGGGCTTCGCCAAGCGCTGCGGGAGAAGGGAGATGTGTCACGGGAGGGAGAGGGAGGCGCCAGGGCTTAGGGTATGGCTGCCCTCTCCCCCCCACATATATATAGGGGCAAGGGAGAGGGGGGGCGCAGCCTTGGCCCTTCCTCCAAGGAAGGGTGCGGCCAGGGAGGAGTCCATCCTCCCCAAGGCACCTAGGAGGTGCCTTCCCCTTTTAGGACTCTCCCTTTCCCTTATCTCTTGGCGCATGGGCCTCTTGGGGCTGGTGCCCTTGGCCCATATAGGCCAAGGCGCACACCCCTACAGCCCATGTGGCCCCCCGGGGCAGGTGGACCCCCTTGGTGGACCCCCGGACCCCTTTCGGCACTCCCGGTACAATACCGATAATGCGCAAAACTTTTCCGGCGACCAAAATAAGACTTCCCATATATAAATCTTTACCTCCGGACCATTCCGGAACTCCTCGTGACGTCCGGGATCTCATCCGGGACTCCGAACAACTTTCGGGTTACCGCATACTAATATCTCTACAACCCTACCGTCACCGAACCTTAAGTGTGTAGACCCTACGGGTTCGGGAGACACGCAGACATGACCGAGACGACTCTCCGGTCAATAACCAACAGTGGGATCTGGATACCCATGTTGGCTCCCACATGCTCCTCGATGATCTCATCGGATGAACCACGATGTCGAAGATTCAATCAATCCCGTATACAATTCCCTTTGTCTATCGGTATGTTACTTGCCCGAGATTCGATCGTCGGTATCCCAATACCTCGTTCAATCTCGTTACCGACAAGTCACTTTACTCGTACCATAATGCATGATCCCATGACTAACTCCTTAGTCACATTGAGCTCATTATGATGATGCATTACCGAGTGGGCCCAGAGATACCTCTCCGTCATACGGAGTGACAAATCCCAGTCTCGATTCGTGCCAACCCAACAGACACTTTCGGAGATACCTGTAGTGCACCTTTATAGCCACCCAGTTACGTTGTGACGTTTGGTACACCCAAAGCATTCCTACGGTATCCGGGAGTTGCACAATCTCATGGTCTAAGGAAATGATACTTGACATTAGAAAAGCTCTAGCAAACGAACTACACGATCTTGTGCTATGCTTAGGATTGGGTCTTGTCCATCACATCATTCTCCTAATGATGTGATCCCGTTATCAATGACATCCAATGTCCATGGTCAGGAAACCATAACCATCTATTGATCAATGAGCTAGTCAACTAGAGGCTTACTAGGGACATGTTGTGGTCTATGTATTCACACATGTATTACGGTTTCCAGTTAATACAATTATAGCATGAACAATAGACAATTATCATGAACAAGAAAATATAATAATAACCATTTTATTATTGCCTCTAGGGCATATTTCCAACATCCTTTTCCTCCCCGCGAGCGTAGCCAGCCCGCTATGCCCGATGGCGCTTGCCCCGACGCGCTGCAAGGAGTCGACGACGCCTGCGCGGCGAGCTGCCTCGCCGATCTTCTTGGCGAGGCTCGCATCTCCGACGAGCCTGCGTCCTACGCGGGCACAGACTGCCTCGAGAGCCGCCTCATCAGCCTCCTCGACCAGCTTCACGTCTCCAGTGAGCTTGCTGTGGACTTGGAGTCGGTCGGCTCCATCGACCCGATGCTTGTCGACTCTGACACGGCATCGCTTGACGCCTTCCCCACCAACGTGCTGATCATCGACGACCCTCTCCCTCGAGTCGACAGTGGCAGCAGTGCTGTCACTGAGGTGCTGGTCATCAGCCACGGCGCCGTCTCAGGCGAGAATGCCCACGACGCCCTACAAGCGGTGCTGCACGACTTGTCCGTCCCCATCCCGGCCGACACCGACGCCGAGACACTGGAGACACGCCGCCTTGCCCTCGTCGCAGAAGGCCAGAAGATAGCATCCATGAGACGCCTCACTGAGGCTCACCAGCGCGAAGTCGACCGCGCCGCCTTCGGTACGCCGCCTCCTGGCGGGCCGAGCCGAGCCGGCCTCGTCAAGAAGTGCGGTGCGGCCATCGCCATCATGCTGGGAGCAGACCGCCCAGTCTACGCCACGCCACTCGAGAACCTGCGTGCCGCTCAGGCGGCCGTAGACGAGCTGAACGGGCTGGGGGCCGACGAGCTCCCCTACATGACTAGACGCATCCAGAAGCTGATCGACGCGGCCGCAGAGCGGCATGAAGCCGGCGCCCGCGCTGAAAGTCCTCCCCCACGCCGAGAGCACGGCGCGACATCCCGGACGCTGACTGCAAGCGGCGCCCGCGCAAGAAAAGACAAGGAGCCGGCTGCTAGCCGCAGTCGGACTCGGCTCACTATTGAGTGCGACGCAGAAGGCCACCCCCGAGCTGTGGAACGACAAGGCAATCCGCCTCCTCCCCCGCCTCGTGGGGAGAGATATCCCACCCCGCCGCCTGTCACGCATCCGACTCTCAGCGGCCGACTAGGCTACCGCGAAGGAGTCGGCGAGAATGACGCCCGCCACCGGATCGACCGCCTAGCGTGATCCCTGGCGGTAGAGGAAGAAGATGATGTCGGCCCGCCTTGCTTCGGACCCCGCATCCGTGACGAGCCCTTCCCCAAAGGGTTCTCACTCCCAAGAGACACGCCAAAATACAACGGCTCCGTGAAGCCGGAAGACTGGTTGATCGACTACTCCACCGCAGTCAGCATAGCAAACGGCAACAGGCGCGTTGCTGTGAAGTACGTCCCGCTCATGCTTCAAGGCACAACACGCACCTGGCTGAACAGCCTCAAGCCCTACAGCGTCAACAGCTGGCTAGACTTCACGGAAGTCTTCATCCGCAACTTCACCAGCACATACAAGCGGCCTCCCAAGCCCCGCCGGCTCTCCTTGTGCGTCCAAGGGCCCAGCGAATCAACTCGCGACTACCTCACGCGTTGGGCCGAGCTACGCAACTCCTGCGAGGGGGTGCACGAGGTTCAGGCCATAGAGTACTTCACCGCCGGGTGCCGAGAGTGCACCCTCCTCAAGCACCGACTCCTCTACGATGAGCCGACTACCCTCGACGAGCTGCTGATCATAGCAGACAAGTACACCACGGCCGACTCTTCAATGAAGACCGAGCTTCGAGTGGACGCCTCTGGAAAGGTGCTCGCTCCGGCTCCCAAGACGCCGGCTGGTGACTCCAATCGACGCCCTTACCAGAACGACAACAAGCGCAAGGCCCCTATGCCACCTTCCACCAGTCGGCAAGTAGCCACTGTCGAAGACGAACAACCCGAAGAGTGGCCCGCGCCCAAGAAGCAGAAGGGCGGCAGGCCAGCATGGTAGCCGGCTTTCTCCTACGAGCAAACCCTTGATGCCCCCTGCAAGTTCCACAGCGGCGCGAAGCCGTCCAACCACACGACCCGGAAGTGCAATTGGCTCACGCGGATCTCCAAGGGCGAGGGGCTGCTGCCGCCTCCACCTACTGGCCCGCCGCCTCCAGCCCCTCAGCAGCCGGCTGTTCGACCAGCAGTCGGAGCCATTCAAGATGAGTTCCCAGATGAGCACGCCGCCTACGTCGTCTTCACAAGCCAAATTGAAGACAAGCGCAGTCGGCGCCAACAGCACCAAGAAGTCAACGCGGTCGCCTCCAGCAACCCCGAGTTTATGCGTTGGTCTGAGAAGCCTATCAGCTGGAGCCGGGCCAATCACCCAGAGGTGATGCCGTCTCCCGGCTCTTATGCATTGGTGTTGGACGCCACCCTCGCGACAGAAAGGCGAGCTGCCCGTTTCTCCCGTGTGCTGATTGACGGTGGAAGCAGCATCATCATATTGTACCGCGACACCATGGAGAAGTTGAACCTCAAGACGAAGCAACTCATGCCAAGCCGGACTGTGTTCCATGGCATCGTACCCGGCCTGTCTTGTTCCCCAATCGGCAAGATCAAGATGGATGTTCTCTTCGGAGACAAGGATCACTTCCGCCGAGAAGCGATTTGGTTTGAAGTAGTGGATCTAGAGAGCCCTTACCACACATTGCTTGGCCGACCTGCCCTGGCCAAGTTCATGGCTGTGCCCCACTACGCCTACCTCAAGATGAAGATGCCGAGTTCAAAGGGGATCATCACCATAGCCGGAGACTACAAGAAATCCTCCGAGTGTGCTGCAGCCAGCAGCCGGCTGGCCGAGTCCCTCATGATTGCTGAAGAGAAGAAGATGCTGGACCGAGTCGTGGCCATGGCCGGCAAGCAGTCGGCCCTGTCCCCTAACCCCAAGGAATATGCTGCTCAAGGCTCCTTCTAGCCGGCCAAGGAAACAAAGAAGATACCTCTGGACCCAGAGAACCCGGAGAGGTTTGTTGTCATTGGTGCAAACCTGGACAGCAAATAGGAAGGCGAGCTCGTCGACTTCCTCCGTGAGAATCGGGACATCTTTGCATGGTCCCCAAAGGACATGCTGGGTGTTCCGAAGGATTTCGCCGAGCACAAGCTACACGTCTGAGCGGACGCAAAACCAGTCAAGCAACCTCTCCGCTGACTGTCGGAGGAGAAGAGAAGGATCGTAGGAGAAGAGATAGCCCGGCTCCTGGCAGTCGGCTTCATTATGGAAGTGTTTTTTCCAGAATGGCTTGCCAACCCGGTCCTGGTGTTGAAGAAAAACAATAAATGGCGTATGTGTATAGATTACACCAGCCTCAACAAAGCCTGCCCCAAAGATCCATTTGCCTTACCATGAATCGATCAAGTGATAGACTCCACAGCCGGATGCGAGCTGTTGAGTTTCTTGGATGCTTACTCAGGCTACCACCAGATCAAGTTGGATCCAGTCGACCGCCTGAAGACCGCCTTCATCACACCATTCGGAGCTTTCTGCTACCTGACTATGACATTCGGCTTGAGAAATGCCGGTGCCACTTTTCAGCATTGCATGCAGAAATGCCTCCTCAAGCAACTCGGCAGAAATGCCCACGACTATGTAGACGATATTGTGGTGAAGACGGAGAAGCGCGGCACCCTGCTGGAAGACCTCAGAGAAACATTTGCCAACTTGCGCCGGTTTCAGATCAAGCTCAACCCTGAGAAATGCGTGTTCGGAGTACCAGCCGGCCAGCTTCTAGGCTTTTTGGTCTCCGAACGCGGCATCGAGTGCAACCCAGTGAAGATCAAGGCCATAGAAAGAATGGAGATTCCTACCAAGCTGCGAGACGTTCAGAAGTTTACCGGGTGCCTGGCCTCCCTAAACCGCTTTATCAGCCGGCTAGGAGAGAAGGCTCTCCCCCTATACCGACTCATGAAGAAGTCCACCCACTTCGAGTGGAACGACCAAGCAGACCAAGCTTTCCACGAGTTGAAGAAGATGCTGACCACACCGCCTGTCCTGGCAGCGCCGACTGAGAAAGAGCCCATGCTCCTTTACATTGCCGCGACTAGCCGAGTGGTCAGTACAGTTATCGTGGTCCAACGCCCAGAAGAAGGCCGGGCTCAGTTAGTCCAGAGGCCGGTATATTATTTGAGCGAAGTACTGTCCACCTCGAAGCAAAACTACCCGCACTACCAGAAGATGTGCTATGGAGTGTACTTTGCCGCCAAGAAGCTGAAGCCCTACTTTCAAGAGCATCCCATCACGGTCGTATGCACTGCCCCGCTTGCCGAGATCATAGGCAGCCGGGATGCATCCGGCCGGGTGGCTAAGTGGGCCATTGCGCTGGCTCCTTACACGATCTTCTACCAGCCCCGCACCGCCATCAAGTCCCAAGCATTGGCCGACTTCCTTGTCGACTGGGCCGAGACCCAGTACCTACCGCCGGCTCCCGACTCCACTCATTGGCGGATGCACTTCGATGGATCCAAGATGCGCACCGGCTTGGGAGCCGGCATCGTCCTCACCTCTCCCAAGGGCGACAAACTCAGATACACACTGCAAATTCATTTTGCCGCCTCCAACAATGTGGCCGAGTACGAGGCGCTCATACACGGGCTCCGGCTAGCCAAAGAGCTCGGCACACGTCGGATCCTATGCTATGGCGACTCGGATTTGGTAGTCCAGCAGTCATCCGGCGACTGGGACGCCAAGGACGCAAACATGGCGAGCTATTGATTCCTCGTCCAGCAAATCAGCGGATACTTTGAAGGATGCGAGTTCCTCCACGTGCCACGGGCCGACAACGAGCAAGCAGATGCCCTGGCACGGATCGGCTCCACCCGACAAGCTATACCAACCGGTGTCTCTCTCCAACGCCTCCTCAAACCGTCTGTCAAGCCGTCTCCAGAATCAGACTCCATCTTTGTACTGCCTGCCCCTGATGCAGTCAGATCCGACTTGGGGAACCCAGCTGGTGGCTCGGGGACTTCGACAGGCGGCCCGAGGACTGCCGTAGTCGCACCCGGCTCGGGGACTTCAGAACCCGGCCCGGGGACTGCAACGACACAACAGGCGGTGGCCGACTCCAACTCTTCACCACCCAACCCACCCACCCGGGTCACAGTAGCCGTATTGACAATAGAAGAAGTCACAGCTCCATCATGGGCCTAACCCATCCTCAACTTCCTAGTAAACAGAGAGCTGCCGACTGATGAGATCTCGGCAAGACAAGTTCAATGCCAAGCCGGAGCATACACAATAATAAACAGAGAACTTGTTAAGCGTAGCGTCACTGGAGTCTCCCAGCGCTGCGTCGAGCCAGTGAAGGGCATAGCAATCCTCAAGGATATCCACCAAGGCGAATGCGCCACCACGCGGCCTCAAGATCACTTGACGCCAAAGCTTTCCGCCATGGTTTCTTCTGGCCGACTGCTTTGGAAGATGCCAAGGAATTAGTCAAATGCTGCAAAGGGTGCCAAGTCTTCAGCTCCAAGCAACACCTGCCGGCTTCTGCACTCAAGACCATCCCCCTCACCTGGCCCTTTGGCGTCTGGGGGCTGGACATGGTGGGCCCATTCAAGACGGCGCGCGGCGGCATGACACATCTGCTTGTCGCCGTGGACAAATTCACCAAGTGGATTGAAGCGAAGCCAATCAAGAAGCTGAACAGGCCGACTGCTGTGACATTCATCACAGATATCACCACCCGGTATGGTATACCACATAGCATCATCACCGACAACGGCACGAATTTTGCCAAGGGAGCCCTGGCACGTTTCTGCGCGACACAGGGCATCCGACTGGACTTAGCGTCCGTTGCCCACCCGCAGTCAAACGGCCAGGTCGAGCGAGCAAACGGCCTCATCCTCTCCGGCATCAAGCCCCGACTGGTCGTACCACTGGAGCGTTCGGCCGGCTGCTGGCTCGATGAGCTGCCGGCTGTCCTCTGGAGTCTGCGTACTACCCCGAACAAGTCAACCGGCTTCACTCCTTTCTTCCTTGTATATGGTGCCGAGGCTGTCATCCCAACTGACATCGAGTTCGACTCGCCTCGGGTCACCATGTACACGGAGGCGGAGGCCAAGGAAGCGCGAGAAGACGGTGTCGACCTGCTGGAAGAGGGCCGGCTGTTAGCACTCAGCCGGTCCGCCATCTACCAGCAGGGTTTGCGCCGTTACCACAACCGGAAGGTCAAGCCAAGATCCTTCCAAGAAGGCGATCTTGTGCTCCGGCTGATCCAGCGAACAGCCGGCCAGCACAAGCTCTCGGCCCCTTGGGAAGGCCCATTCGTCATCAGCAAGGCCCTAGGCAACGACTCCTACTACCTGATCGACGCACAGAAGCCGAAGGCACGCAAGAGGGATGATTCCGGCAAGGAGTCGGAACGACCATGGAACGCCAATCTCCTGAGAAGATTTTACAGTTAAAAGCAGTATGTACCACGCTACCTTTTGTATTAACTACAAGACAACGGGCCCCCCGAGGCGCACTCGGGGACTACCCTCTTTTATCTATGAATGACGAGTGTCATACCTATGAATGTACTATTACATTTGATTTTCTATCCGGCACCGGGTTCGACCAGTCGGCCCGGGGACTTGCCGCCTTGAGTTATATTAAAGTTCTACCTGCAGTCAGACAAGTAGTGTGCCGGCACCCGAGCCCTCTCTTATTGAAAGTCGCAGCTCGAAGAACCGACTGTCCGACTGGCAAGAGCCAAAGGCAGGAAAGGATGCCCACACGAAAAACGGCTAAGGACTAACGAACCTATATAACACAAGCCGGCCTCCCACCACACCTACCGGCTGTCAGAACAGCCGGCTGGCCGGCTTCCCATTCACTTTGCTACAATCCAAGAAAGCTAGAGTACTTGCCCTCCCAACCGGCCAAGCACTTCTCCAGCCACAGACTGCAGAGCAGCTGTCCGGCTGGGAAGGCGGCGACCAAGGGAGGGCGGCAAAGGAAACAGCCAAAGGATGAAAAGCAAGAACAATGGGAAGCCAAACACATGCATGATTATATTTACACAAAAGGCCTTCAACAGGCCGGCAGTCAACATAGTTTGAATACACCCCCAGTGGGTGGAACTGCGCAAACTTAACAAAATATTGTTCGAAGAGCAACAAACAGGAAAGCAAAGGCGGCGGATCAGACTAAGGGCGCAACAGGCGAGCCGGGCTGGTCGGTGGAGACGGCAGTACCGGCTGGAGGAGTGGCCGGCTGGCGAGTCTCGGCTTGATCATCACCGGCTGCAGGCGGCGCGCTCGCACGCGCCTCGTTGCTGGAGGCACGATCAAGTTGAGGCTGGCCGGTTGCTCCACCGTCTGGCACGGCGTCTTCACCATCCTCTCCCTCCTCCTCTTCGCCCTCGTCGCTGGAGTCGATCTCCTCCGCCGAGTCCTCACCATCCGCCGGGTTCAGCCCGAACCACTCCTCCGGCTGAGCAATGCCGTTATCATCCACCTCAGGAGCAAAGGCGCTGGTGTCGGTGTAGTCGGCGATTGCCGAGGCGCGCTGGATGATATCCGGCCGCACCGCCTCCAACTCCTCGTCGGCCTCCTGCCGCCAGGTGGCCAGCTGGTCCAAGCTCAACTCGGGATACCAGGCTTTGACGAACTCCAGCGCCCGCCTGGCGCCTGACCGAGCTGCAGAAGCCTTCCAGGCCTCGAAGCGGCCAACCGCTACCTCCAGCCAGTCGGCAGTCCGACTGGGGGTACGGGGAATCGCCTCGCCGGGCCAGAGGGCGGCCAGCACTTGCGCCCCAACGCGCTGAAGACGGCGGAGCATGCGGTGAGCCGGCTGGAGGCGGGCTTGGATCGCCAGAAGCTGCTCCTCAAGCGACCGACGAGCATTCGGCGCGATCTCCACACCGGCTTGCCTTCGTGCCTCGCGGTGGGCCTCGACGACCTGGTTGGCGGCGGTAGAGTAACCAGGGAAGTACTCTGCACAAGAAAGAAAGGAAGAGAAAAAACACAAAGTCAGAGAATGGACCAAATGGCAAGCGGCAAGCAAGAAACGAAGAAGAAGGCGGCCTACCGTCAACCAAGTCTTCGATCTGGCCGTAGCCGCTGATCAGCGACTGCCTTGCCTCAGCCCAGCTCGCCGCCTCGGTCTCGTACTCGGCCTGGAGGGCGGCCTCGCTGTCCTGCACCGCCTTCAGGGCCGCCTTGTGGCTCTCCTCCTGGTCGGCCAGCCTCTTGACCAAGCGGTCATGCTCCTGAACCAAGGCGTCGAACTCGGCTTCCTTGGCGCGAAGGGCGGTCTGGGTCCCACCCAGCTGCTCCCTCAGGTTGGCATTGGCCTCTGCAGATATGGCAAAGAAGAAAAAAGCAATAAGAAAGAAGTCGCCAGGAAAGATCCGACCCGACTGCTCAGCAGTCGGCCCGAATCTCGGGGACTACACCCAGTGGGTGCGCTGACGCGCCCCCACGTGAGATAAAAGATGAAACACTTACTCCGGCTCTCAGTTAGATCAGAGGTCTTCTGGGTCAGCTCCCGAGCCTGGGAGTTGAAGGCAGCCGCGCGGAGGTTATGGTAGTCCTGCAAGTCGGACAGAGAAGCGAACAAGAGCAAGATAAGCAATCAAAGTCTACTAAGAAGTTCCAAGCCGCCTGCTCAGCAGCCGACTCGGAACTCGGGGACTACACCCAGTGGGTGTGCTGACGCGCCCCACGGAAGAAATCAAGATCAAGAAACAGAAAAGCGGGAAGACTCACCCGAATGGCCGCCCGTGTCGCGAGGAACTCTTCATTGTACTGCCTCAGCACGGCGGCCTGGACTGAAGCCGGTTCCGGACTTCTTGCGCCGCCACGTTCACCACGGCTGTCCCACCACCCGGCGTCCACCCCGAGCTGGCGTTGGCTATCTCCAGATCCTGGGTCGACGAGCTAGAGCCCGCGGCCTTCTGCGGGTCCGGCGCCGAAGTCGCCTTCCCCGCGCGCTGGCGTGATGGCGACCGGACCACCAGGTCCGTCCTCGCAGCCGGCTCACCTCCAGCCGGCCGCACGGGCGGCGCGTCAAGCCGGCTGCCTCGGTCCGCCCCAGTCGGCGATGGCGGTGCCGCCTCCCTCTCCCGGACGACGACGTCGTCCTTCTCCCTCTCCATCCCCGGCAGGTCGCCACCGGCTTCCTCCAGCGGGGGCTCCGGGATCTCGGGCGCCACGACGCGCAGGGGGTGACAAGCAAGGACCCCGCCGTGGCTGCAGCCTCCGCCTGAGCCTTGGCCGCCGCATCGGCTTGTACCTCTGCCGACTCCTCCGCCATCTCCTGCGCCGCCTTGGCAGCGGCCGCCCTCAGCTCCTCCGCCTCCCGCTCCTCCCGCGCCTCCGGCACGTTCCGCTCCATTGCCGCTTGAAGCTCGGCACAGGGGTCCACGCGGCGGGTGCTTGCGGATCCCCCCGCCGATCCAACCATGGAGGCGGCAGCGATCCGCTTAAGAGAGAGCGGAGCCCTGTTTGATAAGTCAAGACAAGGATTCAGAATTCGACAAGAAAAGAAGAAGGAATATGCAAGAGAATCGACACTTACGCCGAAACCTTTTGCGGCTGCTTCACCACCTTGCGGAAGCGGGCCGCCTTCGCGGCCGCCTCATCCCGCCTGGTCGCCGCCGCCCCGCTCTTGGGCTTCTTCAGCCGACTGCCGAACAAGCCTGACGCGGCCCGGCGCTTCTGCGCGCCGCCTCGAGCAGGTGGCGCGGCGGATGAACCCGCGCCATGGTCAGACGCCGGCTGGCGGCGCGGGACGATTTCCGCCTCGTCGTCATCCGGCCAGTCGTCGAAGCTGGCTCCAAGCCCGGAGCCGCCTGCTTCGCCCCCTCCTGCCTCGGTGTTATCATCCATAGCGGCCGCCCCCAAGTCGGGGTCCTCCAAGTCATGCTCCGCCCGGTCGAGGAGAAATTGGCGATCCGCCCCCGCTGACCCGGCCGCAGGTCGAAGGAGAGGGCTCTGCCAAGACGTGCCGACTGGTTAGAGTCGGCCAAGAAAAACTTGGTGACAAAACTAAAGAAGAGAAGATAAAGAAAGCATACTATAGGCGGGGGATTGGCACGGGAGTACGGCTCCTTGCCAAACTGCCACTCTGCGGAGAGCTTGCAGTTCGCGAGATAGTTCACCATGTGAGCCACCTCGTCATGAGGCATCTCCTTGGTGCACATCCGACTCGGATCGAGTTGGCCGCTCATTTGACAGATCAAATAAGGGCGGCCTTGAAGCGGGAGCACCCGGCGCACCACGAAGGCGGCCAGCAGGTCGGGCCCAATCAGGCCCTCCGATTGGATCATTACCCGGAGTCGGGCGACGGTGGCGGCTCCAGCCGGCGACAGCGTCCTGGCCTGATAGGACCACTGGGGCCGCCTCCCAGCCGGCGAGCCGGGTACGTAAGCCGGCAAATTGACGTAGTCGCCTTGCGGGGCAACGTTCTTCACGTAGAAGTACGATTTCTGCCAGAGCTTCACCGACTGGATCAGCGTGATGGCAGGGAAGGGGTTGTCGGCTGCCGGCCTCCGCACCGCGATGAAGGCGCCGCTCTGAGCCGGCACGCCCTGCATGCGGGTGCCAAGCTTGGATTGGAAGAATTCCCCCCAGAGCTCGAGGGTGGGAAGGACGCCGAGGAAGCCCTCGCACAGAGTGACGAAGGCGGCCAGCAGCACCACCGTGTTTGGAGTGAGGTGGTGCGGCTGGAGCTGGTAGAATTCGAGGAAGGAGCGGAAGAAGGCACTCGCGGGCAGGCCGAGGCCACGCAGGAAGTGCGAGCGGAAGATTACCTGCTCGCCTTCCTCCGGCGCCGGCAAGATCTCCTTCTTCGGCGCAAGACGGACCCGCGTCTGGTCCTCCCCGGGCAGCCGCCGCGTCTTGCGGAGGAAGTCGATGTGGTCCGCATGGACGTTGGAGCCGTCCCAGTCTCCGCAGTGCTGCATGACGGCCAGAAGCTGACGAGAAAGGGCGCGGCGATGGCGAAACCACGGCCCCGCGACGGCAAAGCTGCGGGGTAGTGCGAAGACTAGAGGGACGGTGCGGCGGCGAAGGGCTGCTGCGGCGGAGAAGGAAAGGAAGAAAATGGCGGAGCGAGGGTGAGCGTGCAAGCGCCTGCCGCTCCCCCTCCTCCCCCTACTTATAGCCTCGTGCGGCGAAGCTGAGGAGGCGAGGCGTGGGGGGAACGTGGGATTAAGTGCGCCCACTCCCCCACGTCCCACGATTATTATGCCCTAACGACGTGCAGAAACTGCCGTCAGAAGGCGAGCGGCCCGCTTTGGGCCATAGAGAATCCGCGCATGGGCCTAGGCGTGGGAGTGGTGGGCCCCGGCCTGCAGCGGCGTCCCGTCGCGCGCGTGGGCTGGCAGGCTTTTTTCAGCCGGAGGGTGCCACGTGACACGCGGGCGGCGAGCGGGCGGCCCGCAACCCGGCGTGCGCACCAGCCGGCTCCCGCCTTCAGACTTCAAAATCTCGCCAAAACGGCGCACCCAACCGAAGCCGGCTCCTAGCTGCTGGCTCTTCAACATAGGAAGCTGACCGAGCTTCTCGTCCTCTTCTCAGCCTCGAAGCCCAACTAGCTTCGGGGACTACTGTCGAAGTAAATGGCCACGGGTAGCCTAACCGACTCCCCCTGGCTCTTTGAAAATTATCAGGCCGATCGGGCCTTCAAGCATCCAAAACACAGAGCCGCCTTCCCCTGGTCGGCTATCTCACAGGCCGACTACCGGAAGGCGAACCGACCTCAAAAACCTTCCCGAAGATAACCATAAGATGGCCGACTCCAAGAAGCCGGCCATAAGAAGACCGACTCCCAGAAGCCGGCCACAAGAAGACCGACTCCCAGAAGCCGGCCGCAAGAAGACCGACTCCAGGGAGCCGGCCAAGACTGCACCCTCAAGGGCTGCACCCACATAACGGTGATGAGACGGGGCGTGGCCACGGTACAGCCTGCCACCCCCGAATCCCGGAGCGCGCATGGCCACAGTGCGCCGTACGGGTCAGCCATCCCCCGTCCGGCGCGGCACTGTTGCCATGTTGACCGTGACGCCAGCCACGACAGGCGCCAGTACGGCCCGCGGGCGGCAGGCCCCTTCAGCCAGAGAGACGCTCGAAGGCGGCCAGGCCTCCCCTAGTCGGCCTGGGGCGTAGCCGGCTCCCAATAGCCGGCTACCTTCCTTCCTCGAAGTATGTGCATCATTAAGGAGACAAGACGAGGTAAGGCTACAGTGAGAGCCCGCCAGGCGGCGGCACTGTAGCCATGCTTACCTCGACAAAGCCCTCGTCATCAGAGGCGAGGCAACAGTAACCAGCCACCGACAAGACCCCCGGGCAGTGGGGCCGGCCTGTTGGCCAAGAGGCCGGCAGCCGGCAGGACCCACCAGTCGGCGGGCCCCAACGGCCGGCGGAGAATCCGGCGAACACAGACACTGACGGCTGGGACCCGCGCCCAGCCGGATTACCATTGTATCCCTGGGGGGTAGGCCTATATAAACCCCCATGGCACCCATGCAAAGGGTTGATCTCTGACATAGTTTTAGACACCACGTAGAGAGAAGAGGAGAGCTAGCCTTGCCTTTCTTCCTCCTCTAGCCAAACAGCTCAAGGAGCACTTGTAGCTACTTGTGTTGATCTAGTGATCATGCGGAGACCCCGCAGAGTAGGACTAGGGGTGTTATCTCCACGGAGAGCCCCGAACCTGGGTAAGATTCGCCAGCGTGCATGTCTTCGCCTTATTCCGTTTCCAAGCACCGGCGATGTCTTACTGGCTCCCACAATGATAAGCCACCCGTTGGCATATGTCGCACCTACCACCCGACACATCATTAGGAGAATGATGTGATGGACAAGATGTAACACCCCGGATGTAACTTCCATATTTGTAACTCCAACTCTTGCCATTTTCGGCTATGTGTTATGATATTCCCTTCGTGGTTGGGTTTTGTCTTTCGTTTTGTATTTTGTTCATGTCATGCATCTCATATCATGTCATCATGTGCATTGCATTTGCATACGTGTTCGTCTTAGGCATCCGAGCATTTTCCCCGTTGTCCGTTTTGCAATCCGGCGCTCCCACCTCCTCCGGCGCACCCCTCTTGTTTTGTTTCGTAAGCGGGTGTCAAAACGTTCTTGGAATGGACCGAGGCTTGTCAAGTGGCCTTGGTATACCACCGGTAGACCACCGGTCAAGTTTTGTTCCATTTGGAGGTCGTTTGGTACTCCAACGGTTAACCGGGCAACCGCAAAGTCCATTTGTGTGTTCCAGCAAAACCCCCCTCAAAAACATTCCAAAACCCACCAAACTCTCTTCCATGCTCTAGGTCGTTCGATCACGATCGTGTGAGCGAAAACCGCACCTCATTTGGACTCTCCTAGCTCCCTCTAGCTATATATATGCAACCCTCCCGAAATACATTCGCAGTCCAACCCCAAAAATCTCCCTCTCCGCGGCCGGACGCGTCCGCCGCCGCCGGACGAAGCCCGCGCCGCCGCCCT